>NC_091484.1:70761818-71067579 GCF_947461875.1 Haliaeetus albicilla | reverse complement strand
GTTACTGTCACTATTTCTCATGCTTAGTTGGTTGTATCCAGTTCAAGGACAGCTTTGGAGGCAAAGACCCTCCCTTGCTATATTACGCATTTATGTATGATAGTGAGATTGGTACCTTGGAGGTGATCTGGCAGACTGTTGCAACAAAACTGGTACTGCTGTTTTGCTTGTGTGGTAACAGTGGCAGGGGAGAGAGGAAATACTGTTCTCAGCCTTAACACCCAGACAGCTTGCTGGTTGCTATGCTACCTTTGTAATCAATGCAAAGTCCTTCCCTGAAATGGAGAAAATGAATACGGAGATAACTGAAAAAAGCTAATGTTACACTTGAAAGTGCTTAAACACTTAAGTTTGGAAGAAGTGAACCCTTCAGTGGATTGTGACTGTCCTCAAGTAGAACGATGAGAACAGACAACAGAAACAGAGATTTTTCTGCATGGAAGACTGGGGAAACAGTTGTATGCTTCTTTCCCGATAAGGCTGTCAATTTTCTGTGGGCTCAAGACACCAGGGTCTCAGTAAAGGAAAGTTGAAGAAAGCTGCAACTTTCAGCATATTCAGAAGCTGAGTGTCATTTGTTAAAATTTCTCTCACCGAACTTCAGATGGCAGTCTACCAAGCTACCTATAATGGGTTAGCTTTTAGGGCCCCTATCTTAAATACCTGTTTTAGGGAGAAACAGCCTGATAGAGTGCCCATATTTCATCACATGATTATAAGCTATGGGAAGGTCTTCATTTAACATAGTTTCTATATATAGCCCACAGCATTAGGAAATCATTCTCATGTGTAACACTGCAGGATTTTGCAGGGAACAAAATGAGCACTGCTTTTTCACCTTCTATTAAGAATAAATTTCTAAAGTCTTCTCATATGGATTATCCAGGTTTAAATGAATTTGGTACCAACTGTGATTAAAGGATATATACTTATTTTTCTTAGTGGCTTTCAAGTGGGAATTGTAGATGAGTTTTCCTGCTGTTTGTTCTTATACTTTTAAGTGTTGGTTAATGAAAACACTAAAATTTTTCATAAGGAGCTATCCATTTCCAGATGCTAAAAAGCCTTTCTAAAATAAATTTTGCCTCTCAAACTTGTGCTGTGCTTTTAAAATGTCACTCCCTAAACATTAGCATAATCAAGTGGCATCACAACTGGAAAAAAAAAATCTAATTTTTAATAACCCTACCTCCTCTGGAAGGATCACAAAGGTTAAACATCAAGTTTCATACACTTAAATAAATATCACAGAATAAAAACCAAGGTCTGAAATATTAGTACTAGGAAGGACACATATTACTTGTTTCAGGGTGCTACAGTAGCCCTTATTACATCTATTATTAAAATTTTTTATAATCTAGATCAAAGGAGATAAGAAAGGTCACCGAAACCAAAGTAGGCTACTTTTTAGCACTACTATACACAGAAAGCATGGTGTTGCTTCAGCATGTTAGGTAGTGAATTTCTTTGATCCTACCTATAAATGTCACTTCTGTATGTCATTTAATTGTGGTATAGTCTTTTATTGGTGCAATTAAAACTTTTCAAATGCATTACATTATCTCCAGCTTTGCTAAAAATCTTGCCATTGTTTAAGAAGCAAGGTAAGTCATTGTGAAATGATGTAGTTGACTTTAGTTTCTCCCTACCCCTTCCACATGATTTCTCCCAACGATTTTAATTTAAATCTCACCAAACAGTATAATGGTCCTGGAATTTGTTTAGTCGTTTGACTTCCTTTATCACACGGAGATGGTAAACATTCTGTTGCTAACTTGAAGTGGCTCCAAGCAGCAAAACTAGGAGGATATTAAACCAGTAAAAGCTTATCAACTGATTCATTGATATGCTGTAAATTCCAGCCTTTTCATTTTACTTTTGAGGGTTGCCATAAGTCAACACATTAGTAAGCAATTTGCTGACATTGGATCACTTAAAAAGGCTTCCCTGTGGACAAAGTTCACCTCGGTGCTTTGTTTCATCGTTTTATTTTATCATAGTCTTGTGCTGCTGTACAGATGACTGATGTAGTTTTGCATACCGGTAGAGTATTTCAGATATTCAGTTTATGCCATTCTATTCAAGTTTTAAGAAGTCACAGACAAAATATAGAGGTATGGTGTTTTCAGAAATAAATTAATCAGTTTCAGTTGTTCTAGGGAAAAAAGGTTATTCAGTATTATGCACTAAAACACAACAGGATTTAATATTTAAATCCTAGAACACGCTAACACTAACAGATTATACAAAATGCCTCTTTCTGTTCACGTTGATAGTTTGTGCTGATTTGCCAGTGAGCAAAAGTTTTGGGTTAAATTTCAGCTTTTTTTTTTTCTTCCCAACCTTAGACTTTATTTGCTGATTGATGGATATGGGTTGGGTCAGGTCATACTGCAGAAAATACAGGACTAGCTCAAAGCAGATAGTATCTTAGCAGCAGGGGAACTTAATAGATCACTGTCTCAGCCAGGAGAAGAGTTTTCCTCTCTTTATTTTTACAGTTTCTGCTCAAAGAGGCTCATGAGAGGACTTTCAGGATCACTTACTGAAATGGGGAAGAGAAACACAAGTGCAAGCTCAGGGAAGAAATGGAGGGCTTCTTCCTGCGGAGGGAAAAAGGAACAAGCAGCACAGGCACAGACAGAGAGGGGGCACTGCTTGCTTAATGCAGCCCCCACCCCTCTCTGACCGCTCCTTGCAGCTCTCCTCCTTGGTTAGTTTGCCTCAGCAGCCTGTCTAGTCATAGTACGGCTCACAAAGGTGGGCCAAGTCCTGCAACTGACCCCATATTGTCTGTGTTGCTCTCACATTCACAGAAATAGATGCCGGGTAAGGGCAGAGTTAAAACGTCGTTGCTTTTTCTCAAATTTTGGGTCCTGAGAAGCTATTGGAAAGCGTTATCATGGCTGCTCTAGCTGTCTATTACATCCCCCTAGCTTTCTTATGAAAACAGTTCAGGTCTGTTCAAGTTTGATACCAATATAAATGAAGACCAAGCATAAATCAGGACCAAAAGTGTTTTCAGATGGATCAACCTCTACTTGATGTTGAACAGAAGCCATGAATTATATAAGGTTCAGGTGTAATCTTACCCTGTTCATCCTGAAGTCAGATCTTGAAATGAAATTAGTAAAAGCAGTTAAAATTGCAGTGTGGAGTAGATTCAGGTCTAGAACCTAGGTCACAACAGTTCAGATAAAGGTCGCTAGGACTGTTACTGCTTAATTAAATACATAATCACATTAAAATATTAAAGACATCACCTGATTAAAGTGTTATGCATTACTATTTCATGTCTCATTCACAGAGCTCACACTGTCATCGTTTGGGATTGTTTGGAGACCACAAAGTGTAAATATTGAAGGAGGTCTGTGGTGGGATTCTTGGGGTTTTGTTTTTTGTTTTACACATACCACTGAAGGTCAGTGTGCATGTTTGCATGGGATAGAATCAGATTTTTTTCTTTCTTGTCGGTGAACAGTCATGAGGGAAGCACAAGATTACCCATCTGCTCTTTGCTAGACCTAGAATTCTCTCACAGAGTACAGAAGGGGATGCTGATTCTCCTATCACATTGTGATGTAAATACATACACCATACAAGGTGTCTGAGGGGATTATTTTTTCTTCTTTTTTTTTTTAAGTTATGTTGATGCATCAGTACTAACTAACAAGGTAACTAAATCCAATTTGTACTGACAAATGGATACATCCTTTGACTATACTGTTGTGTTAGGGATCATTTGGAAATACACTAAGTAAGTCAGAATAGGTCTCAGTAGTGAATCAGACCATAAAATAAAAAGAATACACAGGATCAAATCTAATGTCAAGAAGCAAACAACTTGCCTTATGTGATGGATTTCACCATTTCCCTTACCTGGATGCTTCTAATATTTGTCTCAAGTCTTTATTGAGAAACATTATGGGTTTTACTGGAGGACACTTTCATACTTGCACATTATATGGACATAATTTTTAAAAAATTAACTGATGAGTTTTTTTCATAGTTTTAGGAGGAAATTTAAGAAATTCAAAGTTTAAGTGAAATCTTAGAATGTTAGGTGAGCTTTTCAGATAGTTTTTCTGGGTTTTTTTGTGGGATTTGGGCTCTTGATTCCTTTGGGTCTACTCAATGTGAACTTTTCTATTTTGATACACGCTATGAAGGGTCAGTTTAGCAGTTGTAAGCGAGTACATGTCCTGGTAGAGAAAAGCTACCAAAAAGTGAAGTGAAACAATAGGAAAGTTTCAGGTACCATCAGACTGTCTGACCTTGACAACAACCCTTCTCCCATTTCCCATCCCATCCTCCCTGAAAAGATGGCTCCCTGTTTTCCTGTCAAGTTTTCACTCACAGGAGATGCATGGAGAGAAAGGCTCACATTGCATGGTCATGGTACAGGTGTTGAAATGTTCCTTAACACTGCTGAAAGCATTTACAAGCAGAGTCACAAAAGACAAATCTAAGACTTGTGTGACTCCCTGCAGAACTTTCAGATATTGTGGTAGCAATGAGAGAAAGTGGCCACAGTGAATTGGGACTGCGCTAAAGGAGATGATGAAGTTTAAGAAAAGCATTCATTGCTTTTCGGTATTTATTTTGCTGAGCGCTGATGGGAGCATCTTCAGATATGATGACGATTGCTTAGGCCTATGTGCAATATGCAGAAACATATTTAAGGCAGTAGGTCATAAAAGTCTATACCAAGAATGCTACCTAAGATGCCTCTTCTCTCGTTGGTTATCATGCCTTTTACTAACCCCACAGCAGATGCGCTAGTTTCCCATCAAATAACCAATGCTCAGCTAAGTTCTATACTTCCTTTCCCTAACACAGCTGTACCCTCTGTGCTGCACCCATATGGGTTAAGAATAGTACATCTATCTTGGGAAGGTTCAGTGATGAAAATCCTGTGTTTTCTCTGAAGGATAATGGTCCATCAGTGGAGTCTGGGGACCTGATGCTTTTAACCACTAAATCAGCACTGGACACCAGCTGCAAACTGGAACAAAATTCCATAGATCATGCAGCTAATCAGGCCCACTTGTCCAATCACTCACAATTCATCCACGTATGAACTACCTATAAGTAACTCCAAATCTAACAGCAGCCCATTTTCTTTTCAGGTTCAACAGATCAGCAATCGACTGTTGAGTTCTTATAACATCAACCTAGATGAATTTTTTTCTGAGATAGATTCTTCTACAGCAGCAAGTCGAGATGTGTTTCAGCAGTTGGAAGCAAAAGAAATATTAATAAGTGAAACTGACTGGGAGAAGATCCAGATGCAGGTTGATTGGTGCTTTTTTTCCTTTTTTTTTTTCCTTTTTTTTTTTGTTTTTAAAGTAGTTTTCCATTTATAAGCTCTTTTATGCTCTTTTGCATGGCAGTCTTTTCAGCACAATTGAGTGTTTTCCGTTTTCTTAAATTTTGGTCCATCTGTTCCAAATCAAAAATATTAAAAAGTTTTTACTGTTAAGACATTTACCTCAGCAGCATCTCTCTTCTCAGTTAAAAAGCCCAAAGAGTCTGTAGACAAAATTGAGAATCAAGATGTTAATAGTTTCTCAAAATACATTACAGTCATAAAATTTGAACATTTGAATTAGCGTATTGCTGATATAGTTACCTTCCATTGTTTCACTACAGGTTTGTTTGTTTGTTTGTTTTTACTCAGGCATTTCAGCAAGAGATATTTGACTGTCCTATCTGTATCATGCCACTCAGTCCTACCGTTCATCCTGCCCGTCCCTTCTCTGATAACAGCAATCCGTTCTCACAACAGACTGTTCTGCTTTCTTGTTCACATGTGTTTCATCATACCCGTCTTAAAGCATTTGAAGAGTTTTCCTTGGGAGAGTGATATATTTGTCCTTTATGTCGCTCATGTTATCAAAAGAAAATCCTCAGATGTTGATACATACAGCTCATAATGAACTACCTCGTAGATCACAGCTGACAACATATGTACTTCTAACTTTGGAGCCTTTTCAGAGCCAGATCTTCCAAGAACAAATGATTTTGTATGGACAATGGTATTTGCCTTTTATTTAGAGAAATAAAAGTTAGAAGGGTACTGTTGCTTCCCTTTTATACTTAGTTTCACCTTTGGTCTTCCAGCATTTTTGTTCTTCCTCCCACCTTCCTCCATTTTCATTTCCCTTCCCCAAAGACAAGCCACAGTTGCTTCAGGAATTTTGTTCATTCAGCAATACCCTGCTATTACCCTCACCTGTTTTGTTTTTTTTTTTTTTAACACCTGATTTGTTGCAGCACAGGTTCCTACTCACATGGACTGCCACTACTGCAACTGGTAGTTGTAGCAAGAAACAGGTTTTTTTCCTTTTCCTTCAGCCACATTTACTAACTAGAACCCTGGCTGCTGTTTCTGCTTGAATGACTGACCAACTCCGAAGGGCTGAAGGCAGATAAAAGTGGCCCTCAAAGATGCAGGATCATTTCAGAACTTCAGAGAGCCTGGAACCACAGTAAGAGAAATAAAAGAGAAATAAAAACATGATTATGACTTTTCAGCTTGTCCTGGTTTCAGCTGGAATAAAGTTAATTTTCTTCTTAGTAGCTGTTATAGTGCTGTGTTTTGGATTTAGGATGAGAAGAATATTGATAACACACTGATGTCATAGTTGGTATAAACACTGTTTAGCAACAAGTAAAGGACTTTCCAGCTTTTCATACTGCCCTGCCAGCAGAGGCTGGGGGTGCACAAGAAACTGGGAGGGGACACAGCCAGGACAGCTGACCGGAACAAGCTAAAGGGGTATTCCATACCATATGGCGTCATGCCCAGTATATAAACTGGGAGGAGTTGGCTGCAGGGCACCGCAGCTCAGGGATTGGCTGGGCATCGGTCAGCAGGTGGTGAGTGATTGTATTCTGCATCACTTGTTTTGTGTATTCTCTCATTATTATTTTCCCTTCATTTTCTGTCCTATTAAACTGTCTTTATCTCAACCTATGAGTTTTACTTTTTTTTTTGCCCCAGATTCTCTTCCCCATCCCGCTGGGGGGGGCAGGGTGGGAGGGAGTGAGCGAGTGGCTGCGTGGTGCTTAATTGACAGCCAGGGTTAAACCACGACACAGCTACGCATTGGTGAAACTAAAGTCAAGTCATCACAGATAATTTATAAGAAGAGTATGAGCACATAAAGACAAAAGTCAGAAGCTAAACCAAAATGAAATAGCAACATATCAAGGTAACAAGAAAATTCATTTTCATAAAAAGGCAATAACTGATCAGCTACAGAAATGATAGACGGCTTCCGGATAAAACTGACAAGATCAAATTGTCATGATCAAATGCATTAAGTGAGGTGGTCACCACCATACCAGGTGTAGGGGTTTACGGTCTGAAGCTGGGAGTGGGGAAAGCTGTATTAGAGCATCATTCGATAACAAGTGTTTTACAGGTTGGTTGCTGATTGACTCTGCTTTTGGGCAGCCAGAAAGCTGTCTACAGGGCTGTCAAAGACCGTTGTCTCTAAGAACTTGCGGAGAATGTGTGACACTCCGAAGGAATTGATAAACCTATCCTGAAACTGGGGAGGAGGGAAGAAATCCTGGGGAAATGCAGATATTACTTTCACTTCATTTCCCAGAAAAACACTGGTACAAACTACTTAAAAAGAACTTGTATTTGACATGGGATTTGCCAAGAAGAGAATCATATCAAGCCAGTTCAGTTTATTTCTGTAACAGGATACAGTCCTGCAGATGAAGCAGAAAACACGGTATCATGAAACATTAGAGTGCAAAATATACACTTATGTAGGAATAACCCCATGTATGAGGTGACTCGCATCTTTTATATATGTAGCAATGTAGAGACTTTCTGTAGAAAGACATCCAGAAATACAATTGAGGACACAAGTTCACTATGAATGAATGATGTTGCAAAAAAAAAAGACCACCAAAAAAACCCCAAAACCCAAACAAAAAAGTACTGAAGACATGATGTAGTGTAAGGGCTCAAGCTTGGAGGTTTCTCTGTCCAGTTCTGAGCTCTGCATTTCTAGAAACACACGAGGGTCCCCACTGGCAGCAAAAAAGATGAGGAGAGGCCCAGGTAGAACAGCTGAGGGAATCGGGGGTCACTTCTGTTGTGGTTTAACCCCAGGCGGCAGCTCAGCCTCACACAGCTGCTCGCTCACTCCCCCGCAGTGCGGGAGAGAATCAGCAGGGTAAAAGTGAGAAAACTCGTGGGCTGAGATAAAGGCAGTTTAACAGGTAAAGCAAAAGCTGCGCACGCAAGCAAAGCAAACCAAGGAATTCATTCACTACTTCCCATGGCAGGCAGGTGTTCAGCCATCTCCAGGAAAGCAGGGCTCCATCACGCCTAACGGGGACTTGGGAAGACAAACACCATCACTCCGAACGTCCCCCCCTTCCTTCTTCTTCCCCCAGCTTTATACACTGAGTATGATGTCATATGGTCTGGGGTATCCCTTTGGCCAGTTTGGGTCAGCTGTCCCGGCTGTGTCCCCTCCCAACTCCTTGTGCCCCCCCAGCCTCCTCGCTGGTGGAGTGGGATGAGGAGCAGAAAAGGCCTTGGCTCTGGGTAAGCACTGCTCAGCAGTGATGAAAACATCCCGGAATTATCAACACTGTTTTCAGCACAGATCCAAAACACAGTCCCATACTAGCTGCTATGGAGAAAGTTAATTCTACCCCAGCCAAAACCAGCACAACTTCTTATATAGAAGATAAAGGGAAATGTAACCTTCCAGGTGTGGAAAAAGCTGGTGCAAGCAGGAAGACCTGTCTTACTATGGACGTTTGAGAACCAAATTAAAGCTTAAAGGGTGGCAAGGGCCGTTCACACTTGACATTTAGGAAACCTTGGACAATTAAACACTGGAATATACTGCCTAGAGACAGACAGAAATCACATCGCAGATAGTCCCTGCCAGGCTGGTTAAATACCAGCAATAACGTAGGTATGTTTGATCCTGTGCACCTGAACGGATCAGACATCTCCAGGTCCCCTCCAGCCACGTGATTCCTGAACTTTAAAACCAGCCTAAAATCTCCTGTGAAACAGAAAGGAACATCTGAAGCTCTTTACAATAATTTAGGAAACATGGTGGTCAGGTTTTTAATATATAAAAATTGCCCTTCAGTCAAACAATTAAGCTATTGAAAATGACTTATGCATGACATAATCAGCATACTCTTCCATAAACAAACCCCACTTGCCTAAAGTAGAGGGTGCAAATTAATTGTGTACCTGTCAAACACAGGGCTGTAATGCCTCTGAATGTACAGGAATCCCCACCACATAGCATACATCACATATTTTAAAAACCTGACCATTTGAGAATCTCAGAAGCAGGTTAAATTATGGGGATGAAGGAAGAAAAGAGAGGAATGCAAATATTCACACCAACTACTGACAGGATAATTTAGAATGCCACGGAGATTCTTTTTTTTTTTTTTCATTGCTTAAAATAAAAAAAAGCAAAACTCCACTATGAATCACACTTAACTTTATTGAAAACACAGTAAGAAAAAAAATCATCCTACAAAACATTCAGTGTAACATTTCAAACAAAGGAAAAAACACATTACCACTGCTTTTCACAAAAAATTCAACCTGGCTAAGGCGGCAAGTATTTTCATTTAGTTTTGTAACGCAGCAAAGTATCCACAACTGAGAACATTATAAAACCTATTTCTGGATGACCTAAAATAATCCAGGAAGGGTTTGGTGGGGAGAAGGTTATATACACAGAAATTTTTTCCGATTAAAGTAACACTAAAAGCATAATTTTTCAGCTGTATTTTACCTTGGTCCAAGATACATCCATGTGAAAGGAACATCAGTTGCTCAAGACTGCAGAGTTTACAAAGCCCTAAGCTCAAACTGGACCACGAGGGGACCGCTGATTCCATTCAACATCTCTCAGCCTCACATCGTTAAGATTGTGCATCATTTTTTTTTTGTAAACTGAAATCCTAACCACTAACACTGCAGGGAAAACCTGAAAGTGCATGACAGAAGACACCTGCTGCCATTGTACAGCGCCAGCAGTAGCAACATCCATAGAAACGCTAGTCCAGAACTGTATTTTTATGGTCGCGTCACCCAAGTCCACATGAAGCTGATCCCGTGTGACCAGATGGCCAGCAGCACTCTGAGAATATTCTCAGTCTCCTCAGTGGGAATTTTCCAGACAGAGCTTCGTGAAGACAAGAGCAACGCGTGTTTTCTATTTAGGTAACGCAGGGTTGGGTTCCTAACCCCACAAGAAAGTAAAGGAAATCTAGCCATATTTTTTGTGTACAACTGTGTTTCACACACTTCAAGATTTCAAATCCATGACCCACATGTATCTTCATTTTCTATCCATTTGTTTTTAAAGCAATAGAAGTCAGGCCAAATAAGACAAAAATACTTTGAAACCTACCTTTAAAAAATGAAAAGTGGCTCAACTTTGTTTTGTTATATAAAGCCAGGGAGGAGAAAGTTACTTACATGGGTTTTGTGAATCTAAGTATTTTCGCCCAGACTGGGAAAACTTATGGTTAAGAGGAAAACAGAAGTCATGCACCAGTTAATTTTCTCCTTAAGCATTTAAACACATCCATCGTATTCACAATACAGGTACCGCCATCGCGCCGCTTCTCTGAATTATCATTTTACATGGAGAGAGAAGGTCCAAAACATGCTCATACGCACAAAATACAAACGGTACAGAAAACACATGAGGAGTCTTACCTTGCCACCATGCAAAGTTTGACTTTGATCAAAACATGAAAGAGTTACACACTGCCGACACACCGGAACGACGCGTCTTGATCTCCAATCGATTAAGGCAGCAAGGCACATCAAGAGCTGTAGTCTTACTCTACAAATTACAAGAAGATAACTGAAGAGCTGTTCCACAGAACATCAGCTACTCCGGCGTAACTGCCATCAGCACGGGCTCAAATCGGCTGTACCAGCACGTTGCTCTCTCACTGAGAAGTGGGCCGGTTGCCTCACACTACTGAAAGCTAAAAGCATATGTACATATCCAATGACTAAACCATTTTCATCTCGCTCCTAATTCAAACTCACATGAGCTCTTGGTAATTTGTTAGAGGACTCACCCTAATGACGGGATTCTTTTAATGGAATCTAGTGGTAAAAACCAGATCCAAGTACAAATGAATGAATAAATACTAATATTTTCAATAATGGAAGAACAGTTCCAACTAGGGAATGTCTCCGGATAGACAATGTGGGAAAAGAAATGTATCAAAATCAAAGCAAGTGCCATGATACTTCAATAGCTGGTATCTATGGAAGCACTGAATAGATGAGGAATGCAAAATAAAGCCCTGTTTGTGAAAGGAGCTTCACCCAGTGATGCCGACTATAAAACTTCATGTAATGGGGGGTGGGAGGGTGTAAGCAATAGCAACACTTGAGGTTAGTATACAACAAATATTCAGAAGCAATTTAGAAGCAGTATCCCAAAGTACTCATGTAGGTACAAATGAATAGTCGGATACCTAAAGCCTTTAAGAATTGGGATTTCCTAATTTCTATGTTTATGTGAGGCCTTCACACAGATACAGCTTTTAAATAGCTTGGAATTAGATATGTCAGGATTATCAACATTTACAGGATATTTCTGACACTATCCCTTTGACCGTTCAGAGCCACCTTCTATATTTGTTAAAACATTTAATGCTATCTATATAAAAAAAAAAAACCTATGAACAATAAATGACACTGAAAAAGTTACTTAGGAAAATATGGTAATTAATACAGAACTAGCAAGCATCCTCAGGTTTTCTGTTGCCAAGACAGAGCTATCTTCAAAAGTTCACAGGCTTCTATAAATTTAAAGTCAAGGATACTGTTGCACTGTGAATCACAAAACAGATTTTAAGAATTTATGAAGTTCTGTTCAGTGTTAGTGAATTACTGGCATATTTAGAGAACATACAATTAACTTTCATATACTAACGATACATGTGTTTCTTCCTTCTCTTTGAAAGAAGAGGTTTAGGTGCTTCAATTGTGAAACATTTCAAAAAAAACCTTCCCATTTAAGTTTCCTTCTGGTATGTATTCTTGCAGATCATATGATCTACGTAGATTCTTCTTGTTCTGTTATTTCATATTTTGTCTACATCGAGGAGAAGGGCTGTTCTTAACATCAGTGCCACCAAATAAGATACTGAAAGACTTTTATTAAAAAAAGAAAAGGAAGCCAAGATGTTATATGTCTCCAAGAATTAAGGCCAGATTTAGAAAAAGTTTCATCAGCCCCTGAATTTCATGAACTTAAGGATTTTAAATATATTTTTAGTAATATGGAATTTTAAAGATCAACTAGAAAAAGAATGGAAAACAGACTGCATGCACTAGTGAGCTCCATGTCATTCCCACCCACCTCCAATTACTGGGCACGGCGGGGATTCTGGAAGACACATGTAGTGTTAATTCCCCACAAGATGTGTTCTCCTTCCTCAGATTCTGACCGATATTTTCAGGCTTTAATTGTTAAGTGAAACCTGTAGGACATCCTCTCTGGCTGTGGTCTGGGCGGAGGACACGGTTCTATTCAGAAGCATGCAGCATTCTTGAGACAGCAAGAAGCCATTCAAGCACGGAACGGCCCACGCAGAAACGTACAACCAGAAAATCCTGAATGACTTCTTAGACCCAACAAAACAGAGCTGCAAGTGAAAAGCACAAGACCACGCACAGCTATCACCTGGAAACCCTGAGAGCCTGCAATCCCAATCAAGAATAACCCGATTCAGCAACTAGAACTGTGTCTGGCAGACGGACAAACCACAGGCTGATGTCCTCAGGCCTTGAACAGAAAAGGAGCGTCACAACTTCTTACGACAGTGTCAGAGACCGTTCGCCTGAGGTAAGGGCACTGGGTAAGGTAGAAAAAGGTGGCAGAGGTTATCACCATGGGGGTGACGGCTGTTGGCTTAGATTGCTCTCCCTGAATGGGACGAATTCAAAAGCAGCGTTTTTGTAAAGTTCAAATCCTGTTAATGCGACTGAAATAACTTGCCAGTTTACCAAGACTGAATTCAATATTCAGGAGCTCAGGATTTCAGCTCCTGAAATATACAGGATGGGGAGGGAAGTTAGTGTATGCGATATTGTCTCAAGTCAGCACTAAAATAACAACAAAAATATTAATGCTAGGGGGTAAGGGATCTTATTTCCTTAAAGCATTTAAAGGTTCACAGTTCACATCAACACTTTTTTAAACAAAACTAAACACATTTCTTTAAAAAGAGGTTATTAACATGGCCTTAGTGTGCTGTCTGTGCTTAAATGACTCCACATAGATTTTAAAAATTACTATTTTGAAAATGAGAGTATATGTAAAACAACAGGATTTGGCTGTCTTCCTGTGTTTGGTATTTCAAAATCGTAGATGCTAGTTCACTAAGCGTAAGGCTCAGCTGCTGTACGTACACGACCTGAGCCCATCCCGCTCTGGAAGAGGAGGAAAAGAAAGAGAAAGGAAAATAACCTAGAACATTCTTACAAAATTCAAGGAAAGTCACATGCACGAAGAAGCCAACTGCCCTTTGTTTCTACCTTATTCCTTCCTAATTTAGATTGTAAATTATTTAATAAAAGGGCCATCTTGTCTTTACTACACAGCAGTGGGCACATGTGAGCACCCGAAGTAGCATCAGCTGCTGCAGAGACACACGGGCGAGCAGGAGAGACCTGGTGGGACAGACGAGGGCCGCGGCCCCCTTCGCACTCGTCACTCCTGGTGAAATGCTGGAGAAAGCGGCACCCGGCAGCACCCACTCATGTGTCCATCCCACTAAGCACACGGCTGCACCAGCTCCTGCTGGGCAGGCTCGACTGCAGCGCACAGCCGTGCCTCTCTGGTACTCGAGGTGGTACTTCGGAACCGGACAAGGAAAACAACTTGTCAAATCCTTTAATTTCTATGACGCTAAAACAGTCAACAGGGTAAAAGGTACTGGAGGAACAGGGCCAGAGATAAACATCACATGACAGACAGTAAACAAAGCTTCCTATGAATGCAAAAACTGTTACTTGTACAGTAACCATTACTATTATTTTTTTAGCTTAAAGTAATAAGTATGTGTGCTTTATGCTTAGAAATCCCACAATATTACAGTTCTGCCACTGCATTTAATATTGTGCTACCAACACAGACTAAAGCCAAGAAACGGCTAACTTAAAACACTTGGTTTACATCTACTTTTTGGTCTTGTGTGGTATCCAGTTGAAGATGGAAGCATTTATGTGCTTTTTGCCTCGTAAGAAGTGAGGCAGATGTTAATGTTACTAAGATCAGCTGTATATACCTTGAAGGTATAGACCACCTGACTCTACATGAGTCAAAATACTAGGAATGTATTGTCAATATCCATTAATGAATTACCAGTTGCTTGTATTTAAGTGACCATATGCTTCTGTGAAAAGTATATAGTGACCTGTATCTTACACGTAGTATATTTGTAGCATTGTATCTGTAAAGAAGTTTTGCATAAGCATGTCATTTTCAAGGCCAAAGGCATATTTTAATGTGTACAGCGTCACAATATAAACAGCTGATTTTAAAACAAAACGGTGTCAGTAGTTGCACAGGGTAGTTCTGAATTTCTCAACCACACAGCATCTTAACCATCCTCCGTATTTCAGTGTAAAATCTTCACTAACATGGCCTTAACCTGTACATCTCTCTGACTGCAGAATCCAGCAGAAGGGGTGGCAACAGGAAAGGCTGTAGAGAGTTTTAAAGTCTTGCTTGAAACTTGTGTGCTTATCAGCAGGAACTAGCTCTGCTCAGTTTAAGTAATGGCCCAACTCACTTTCAGAAACCACACACACATTATAATCCCATCTTTTTCTGTGTTCTTGGGTCACTGATGCCAGGACAAACATCTCTCCAAAAGCATGAAGAGCAAGACCCACGCTGGTTCACACTCCCTAGATTTATTCCTTAAATTCATTCCTTCAGTTTCAGAGTGTATTTAAATTAACTGTATTAAAGTTGTGATAGAAATACTTTAATAAAGCTAACTAGCCTCACACACCACAATTCACCAGCCCCATTAAGACATGAGAACAATTTTGGTCATACACTCACTTGCATGGACAAGTGGATACATTTCAGTTATTTTTAACTATAATGCTAATACATAAGGCTACAAGCTCTGAGAACACCTGAATGATGCCCCTAATAATAAATCTCCCAATATTTTAAATGTAAACATATTTTGAAACAACTTTTAATTACAGCTCCCTGTTCTTGGTTGCAGAACTTTGACTCAGATAAAGATTTCTCACTAAAATGTCAGCATTCAACTCGAACAACAGAAAAGATGCTTGTAAACCTTAATGAAATCAAGCGATTTTACTTTGTCTTCCAAGACTCAGTACAACACATCAATAGTCAGTTTAACAAACCTTGAATTTGTACTTACGACACACACAAAAAGTAACTCTCTAGCATCATATTTACTACAGCAATATTTATATTATGCCCCAGTTCAAGACAGAAAAGGCAGCTACAAAAAATAACTGAGAAATCCTCATGTATACTGGAGCTTGATTTTTGAAGCGCTCTAGGGGGGTGCGGGGGGACACACCAAAACAACTCACATTCACACACACACACACAGCACTAAGGTCTACAGCCCAGAGCAGTCATCTCAGGAGAACAGCCAAACTGTTCCTGACACAAGGTGTATCTTGTTTCAGAACCACACCGGAGAGCTAGTTGTCACTGCCTGATCGCATGAGACCTCAAACTACAGACAGACATACTTGTTTTACAAAATGGGAAACAAACAGGAACGTTATCTGACTCGCTACATAACGGGCACACACTGAAGTTGTCCCTGTTCCAATCTGAAGATTACTTGTGGCAGAGCAGGACAAAAGTGCAACAGATTTTGCATACTTACTTGGGGTTTGGTTCATGGGTTTTTTCTTTACTATAAACTGCTTAAAGGATTCCTAAGGCTGCAGTAATGCTAAGAAAAAGGACATTACCACCCACCAATGCCATTCTGAATCTAAGGCCTCTGAGCAGTTAACTGTAACACTGCAGAAATTCATACTACCAAGATTGAACACACAAGTTTCACTTACCAAGCCACCTATGTCACCTCTATAAGCTTAGAATTTAATTTACGATATCTACACATATAGGCCTATATACATCTTCATGTATACATTAAAAAACAGGCTAGTGAAAGATACTGAGTTATGCCACTGAACAGAAATCCTGGTAACTATCGTATAAATTCAGAGAAATAATTTACTTCAAATTAAAGAAGATTGTAAAAAACTGCAATTGCAGCCTCCTAGGCCTGTGCTACTTGCATTGATTACAAGTACTGCTTATACACAGTAGTTCATAAAGAATTTTACGGGGATGTACTTGGTAGGGTAAGTGACCTCCATGGCACAACAGCTTACAGAACTGTAAGAGCTGTGACAGGGGGTCTACACAGCTTTTTACAAAGCATACTAGGCTCAGATTTAACACTGAAGTTAATCTTCATCTTGTACTTCACTCTATTCAGTAAGACATTGTCTGACTACCAGTAAAGCAACCTGACATTTATAGCTAAGAACAAAAAGCTGAAAACGCTGGCCTTCCAAGAAAGCTTCGTGACATTAGGCTATGAGCAGCCTGCTGTATCCGGCGTGAAAGGAACTGTGATCTCTACCAGTTACCATCATTTTTAACATGTTCTTAGTGGAACTGTTTGTCTACTGTCAAGAATACCTACTCCAGGTAGTTTACATTGCCAGTAAGGGTCATATTGGGCTTCAAGTGTATCTTTTTTTCTTCTTTTTTTTCTTTTTAACCAAATCCCAAAGTTATTCTTTATAGCTGTGTCTGTTTAACACAGGAGGTACTGTGCATTCAAATGGTAGCAGGTTTATATCTAAAGATGTGAGACCATCAACAAATAAAAAGGAATGCATTATTCTCTTCAGCTTCCAGTCTTCAAGGCACCTCCTGCATTAACTTACTGGGAAATAAACAAGCAGACCAAAAGTTCACTGGAAAGAGAAGAATCTGATATACCTAACTTCCTCAGAAGCACACAGCATCAAAAAATGAGACAAGGTTGGACCCAAATTATCAACAAAGAAAATCAATATAAAAATGCTGATGAGATGACAGGAATGCCATGAGGTTGATGTTTTCAGCTCTGTCGATTGCAGGTGATTGTTAATCACAGTGTTTTCTGATGCCCATTTGCAGACGGCTTGGTCTCCGAGTCTCTAGGATTGTTTGACAGATGAAGTTTATCTAATCCTGCAAAACATTACACAATAAGGAAAAACTGAGAATCTCCCATGTTTCATGCATAGAGGTAGTCAATAGAATATATACAAGCCAAATTCTACTTTGTGATTAAGGACTTCACATTTGCTTAAGTCCAGAACTGACATTCTAGCTCAGGTAAGAATTACTTCTGGGAAACTCCCTCAGCTGTGTGTTAAGCGAGAAAAGTCCATTACAATGGACAAGCATGGAAGTGAGAAAAGCCTACCTTCACATTGTTTAAATCACAGACTTAGGTGTTAAGAACCAAGAAAGACTTGCAATCCTTTACTCTGTCAGCCTATGAAGACCAAAATAATTACCTAAAATATTTCTTTTAAACTATAGCATCTTTCTGAAAAGCATCCATTGCTGATCTTAAGATAATGGGTGATGACCACATCACCTCTCTAAACTGTTTATATGTCTAATAATATTTTTAGGCCTATGTTATTACTAATTTCTTTATCTCCATTTCCAGCCATTTGTTCTTATTACATAGCTCTCTACTATGAGTGCTAATTAAAGTCTCCCATCCTTCCCCAGGCAAGTAGTTAAACTACTCTCTACCGGGGAGAGGTGGGGAAAGATGGTAAATATAATTGTATTTTATTCATAAGAGGCATGGTGTCAGTCCTTCCTTGCTTGCTACAGTTTCTCTCCGAAGTCTCCTATCAAGTCCCTAAAATTAAGGATCAAAAATGGAAAGAGCTTCTTATTCATTTAGTGTATGTGAATGTTTTACTGAAGTGCCATGACGTACCAAGTTAAATTTCTTGCATCATTGGAATTCCAAAATTGATTGCACTACATGTCCTGGTTTCCACTGGGACAGAGTTAATTTTCTTTCTAGTAGCTGGGACAGCATTATGTTTTGGATTTATCAGGACAATAATGTTGATAACACACTGATGTTTTCAGTTGTTGCTAAGTAATGTTTGTACAAAGTCAAGGATTTTTCAGCTTCTCATTCCCAGCCAGCAAGAAGGCTGGAGGGGCACAAGAAGTTGGGAGGGGACACAGCCAGGGCAGCTGACGCAAACTGGCCAAAGGGGTATTCCAGACCATATGATGTCATGCCCAGTATATAAACTGGGGGAAGTTGGCCTGGGGGGGATCGCTTCTCAGGAACTAACTGGGCATCGGTCAGTGAGTGGTGAGCAATTGCATTGTGCATCACTTGTTTTGTATATTCCAACCCTATTATTAATTATTGTTATTATTGCTATTATTGTCATTTTATTATTGTTGTTATTATCATTATTAGTTTCTTCCTTTCTGTTCTATTAAACTGTTCTTCTCTCAACCCACGAGTTTTACCTTTTTTCTTCCAATTTTCTCCCCATCCCAGTGGGTGGGGCGGAATGACTGAGTCGCTGCGTAGTGCTTATTTGCTGGCTGGGGTTAAACCATGACAACTACTAAAAAAACAAAGTCTACTCAATATTGTATTATTTGCAAGTCCCAGTATTGCATGAATTCTTTTGGTCACAGGCCTGCAGCAGGAATTTACTTTCCACTAATTAGCTATAATGCTCCACCAACCTCTAATCCTCAGCATCACAGTTTTCAGCATGGGGGGAGAAATGAGGACACAAATTTTGGATCTCATTCTTTGAATTCCATGTGACAGCTTTTAACAGACACTGTTTGTTATGCATAGCGTCGAAACCAAACCCAGTTTGTGTCAGGAACCTGCACCTTTCAGGATTTATAACCCCCTACTTGTGTCAAATGCAAGCCTTTTACTAGTTACTTTGCTCCTCCATTTCGATCACATTATTTACACAAAATCACACAATATGTGATAGCAAGAGGCCAAAACAATCCCTAAAAAATCCACTAGAATGATGCCTATCCTGCCACGCCTGCATTTTCGAGTTTCTTAATCTGCTTTCCACATATATAATTCTTTATTAAACACTAAATATTTAATAAAGTGCCATGAATTATCAAGATAACTCTTTTACTTAATTTGCTTTAAGACAGAAACTTTAAAGTTTTACCAGACCTGTTGCTATAAGCCCATGCTGACTGATGTTAATTTATTGCCTTCAGAGCTCTGCAACATTACACAAAGTAATCCCTTTACAGTCAAAACAGTTGCACAAAAAAAACCAGGATTATGCAAGTCAACTGAAAGAGATGAATCAAGGTCTTCTCATAAAATGACCTTAACTATAAGCTGGGGGATGATGTCAAATACATCATAATCTCATCATATATCTGTCTTAATCAATAATGGAACTTCTCTGAAAATATTTTCAGCATAAAAATCAATGGACAGATTTACAGATCCCTGGCCCACTATTCCATTCCCCTGGAGCTTCAAAACTCAACATCAAAAACCACAGAATGGCTTGTTTTAATCCTACACTATCAGTCACTTTGTATTTCCCTATTTAGTAGGTCTGCTTTTAACTTAATTGTCACCAGTACAGGTGCACTCTAGGAAGTGCTTGGATTTTGTTTACCAGGGTCACAACTCTGGAATGCAGTAATCAGTGAAAACTAACATAATTACCTTTTAGACACTACAAACTGAATCCGCAGTTATAAATATACACTGAAGTTTCACCATTAGTCCTCTCAATTTAAGCAAATACTACTCTAGGGTTCTAAAGAGGTAGGAGCTTCATTAATTAGTAAAGATGTATTAACAACACAATTACTAAATATGTACATTTTATCCTCTTAGTATCAAATACGTTTCAAGCCTTTCCTCTGTGGCCAAGAAACATGAATGCACAATTTGATCAAAATTTTGATTATATCAAGCACAGGTTTCACTCAGCCAGTTACCAAGATTCTGTATATTCTGTACAAAGATTTTCTGAACATGCAGTGCTCTAAAAAAAAGCATCACAACAAAGCAGCTAAGACTTCCACTAAACTATTTTAAGGAATTAATAACTTGCTTTAAACAAAAAAGAAAAAAGCCAACCCACAGACAAGTTGAAGTTTTATTTTGGAATAATTGCTCAGTAGCAATGAGAATTTTGCTGTGCTCTCCAAAGGCTGAAAATCTAACTGCAGATCAATAAGTACACAGACATATCATTAAGATCAACATCGTACCTTAGCTCTCAGCTTTTCAAAAAATAACACAAAGCTATGCATTCTCATCTTAACTCATAGAAACTTCCACTGAAAAAAATAGTCTTCTGTGAGCTGCAACAGGACTTTAACAGTAGCACCTCAAACTATCAATGCTGGAGAAAGGAAACATTCAAGTACAAACTCAATTTTCAGTGCTGTATTACCTAATGCCTTCAGGAGCTCTTCTCGCACAGCAGAAGTGAACTTTCTGACCAGACATAATGTTGTCATGATAGCAAAGAGCAAGTTGTAAGATAATACAATATAGAAGTTCCCCAGCCAGTTAAACCTTCCAAAGTCTCCAAGCAGATCAAATCTGGTGATTCCTGTTAAAATTGCATTTAAGATTTACATCAAAATCTTGATTACATTTTTTAAGAAACACAAAAATTTCACTCTATTACTTTTTACATATGGAAGCAAAATTCTTTCAGACAACACGCTATAAGACACATGGTTAAACACACAAGACAATGTTTTCAAGGTCATTTTCCACTTCACTGACCACTGTAAAACTGTAAGACACACTTATCAAAATGCTTCTTAAGTGTCCTGCTAAAATGCTTTAATAATGTGAGTTGACGTAAATTGTCTATTCTAGATAGGAATCCTGCTTGTATAATTTCAGTAAAATACAACTAGGAAAAAATCAGTATTACTATGAAAACTGCTTGAAATCTCAGATTGTATGAAATCCTTATCTATTCCAGAAAAAGATGAAATGCACCATGGGCCTCCTTATTAAAAAATACAGGTAGCAAAAAGCCTCTTCACGAGAGCCACAACATCTTACAGTAAACACTAAGCCTTTGTAAATGTTTTTTTCAGAGCCACTGCTTTTGAAACCGAAGTTTAAAGACATCTCTGCAACTGCAGTTTTCCTCCTAGGTCTACCCACCACTATAGCCATAGAGCATTTGCACAGAAGGCAAAGAGTTTGGCTGAAAGATAGTGCTGACTGTTGTTCTTCACCTCGTAACACTGACACTTGGGCTTTGTGCTGATGAAAGGCTAGTTGATTGCTAAAGCTAAGTGAGCAAAATTTTTCCAAAACATGGAAGTGTCTACAAGCTATAGGGTCCATCCCAGAAGGCAGAAGAGGAAGAACCATAGATTGTTCCTTTGCCAGGTCTACATCAAGGACTGCACTGAATAAAAGGCGGAATAATGAGATGAAACCCAAATAACAGTTGTCTAGGATTGCTGAGCCATTATATTCCCAAAAAACTTTTGGCATGGATGATGTCACAGTGACGTGCGGTCTCACAGTTGAAACCAACAGCGCGAAGGAAGGAAGCTTACCTCACCCCAGAACTAAAATGGCAGCAGAAAACTAGGCAATCAGAAAATAGCCCCGGCTCTGAAGTTCCTGGAAGCGAGTTCTCTATCGTCTTACTTTGAAAGGGTTTGGGGGGGTCTTAAGAACTGTGACTTCAGCAGTGATAATAAATGAAGAGAGACAGAATTAACGGTCGGTTACCTTCCTGTCAGGGGTAAACCTGGCACTTACCAAATCTCATCGTACCTTAATACCCAAGACTTAACAGCCAGCTATCACAATGTTAAGAGATACGTACACTTCTTGTAGTCTGCATCAGTCATTTAAATAAAAAATATGGGAATCAAATTTGGTATTTAAGGAAAACATGCCAAAATGAAGAAAATTAAAAGGAGAAGTTTCAAAGGATAAAGCAAAGAAATCACTGAAGCTGACCAAAATAACAAGAGAGGCAGGGAGAAATATCAAAAAAGCACAGAAAGTCTAAGCACAAAAAGAAGACTGGCTGACTGAATTAACTGCTAAACAGATGAAGGACAATAAACACATAGTTGCTTTCACACTTGAAGGCAAACAATGTCCTTAACATTTTCAAAGCAGCAGAGTGTTTTAGCCAGAACGTAGAGCTACAAGAAAATTGAGCAAGTCAGGTTTGAACGCATAGGCTTCCAGACCTTTAAAGGAAAAGAAACAAAACAGGTAAAGCACTGCATAGAGTTCTCAGGAAAAGAAATAATACTCCTTGACACAAAGAGGTTCAGAAGAACAGCTAGCAATAGAGCAGGCGTTACAAGGACAAACAAAAATGAAGCCTGACACTTCTGTTAGAGCAGGTGGGAAAAATATTGTCCGTAAATTACATTCATTTTCCTCTTACAAACTAAAAAAAAAGTCACTGCTCATCAGAAAAGATCTGACACAGTATCATTTTGTAAATTTGTGGGAGCAAGGGTTAAAAAGCTTTTGATGACTTTCTTACAGAAGTATCTACTCAGTCCACAGAGGAAAAAAAAACCTCCCAAGACTGCAATTTGAAAAACTACTCAGTAACTGAACAGAAAGCTACATCTCTAGGGGACATATATATATATATCTAAGAGAGTTGGTGACAATTTACCGAATAAAATATTAAAGATTTATTCAGGTTAAAAAAAAATAAAATACTATGGTTTTAGACTGTACATACCAGTGAGTTTCAAAACAGTATTTACTTAAACCATAATGCTCAAGAAGAGAGTTCTAGAAAAACTTTTGTATATTAGAAAATTCAATTTTGTTTGCAATTCTTAGTTTCTGTATTCTTGAGTATTAACTGCCCTGTTCCCAATTTGTTTCTCACTGGTTAGCAATATGGTGCTGGTGGGAAACATTTTTGAAGAAGGACTACTAAAAGGCTGAAAAGTTCTGGAAAAAATGAGTTAACTTATTTTAGTAAAAACTTTCCTGGAGTTCTAAGAGAATGACAGATTAGAGACATCCACCACCTACATATATAATGAGAATGCTATGAAACATGTAAAAAATTCTCTTATTTCCATCTTTAAAATTTCAAAAGATCAGTACACGTATTGGATAACTTTTGCTTTTTTACCTTTCCCATAATGATAAAGTCTAGTCTTTTCTGTATAGCCTAGAAATTTGCTTTTTTAATAAAGTGAAAAAGACTATGAATCTGCTTAACATATTTATTTCTTTTCATCTATTCAGTGCCACAGGGCAGTAGCATGTAGCGCAACACATGTTGATATTTCTGCAAAGCACCACATGACTCACTGTACTCTAATACACTCTATTAATCCTGTTTGGACAGCTGTGACTGTGCATTTGTTAGCTGTGTGTTAATTGTTCCATCTTTTTTCTTCTTTTATTTATCTCTATGGCAAACTATTCAGGAATTTCATTTGTTAGTCCTTTTTTTTTTTCCAAGTGAGTTTTACCATTAATCTGTTTCCTATGAGACAACAATGCACCCAGCATGTATACTTACTTCCACAGAATCCATTTATTATCAGCTGTTAATCTCACAGATCATTAACAATGATTTTTTATTATTTTTTAAACAAGTGATGAATGCAGTAACTTAGTGGATACAATACTAATGTTAAAATTCTATTCTAAAACACTGATTTTTCAACAAAACATCTTGCTCTAAGTACTGGAACTCTTTTACTTGGATCTTTATCATACTGGCTATATTTTAAAACTGTACTACTTTAAATACTTGAATTATTCTTTTGCACTTTTGTGAAGTTTTACTAGAGATTTTTAAAACATGAGCTCTAGAACGTGTATTTTAAGATTCAACCCTCCAAAATACATTACAGGTTGGGGTTTTTTGTTACACAAATCATCTAGTAAATCTAAAAAAACTCATCATCTGTAGATATATACAGCATAAAAATATACAGTATAGTTTAGCAGAAAATATTAACTACTCTTGATTCGACAGTATTCTGGTTGAAAAGAAAAACAGCTACAGAACTATTGGGTACACGTTACTGGTCTGTGAGCTTAAATTCCTGAACTTGTACTTAAGACTCATACAGCCTGAGGTGAAGATTTTTGTTTTCTTCCGTTTAATGTTCCCAATGAAATTCACATTAGCTGCAAGTATTCTGCGCTACTTAAACATATAATAGCCTTGCAATCTAACTTCAAGAATTGAAGTTGAAGATTATGTAATTAAACAAAATGAAGATACAAAACACCTTGTCTTTCCAACTGGTTAAAATAGTTTTTCCACTTTAAATGCCGCTGCCATTTCTTAACAATAAAATCAGTACTTCTTCAGTTCTACCATGCTAGACTCCAAATTTTTATATTTGAAAACTGAAGTAACAAAGAATGCAAGCAGATTATTTTAGGGGAAAAGGAAAGTAATCTAGTATCACTGATGATAAAAAACTTAACAAATGAAGAGTCATTAACTGTTTTTAAATGACATTTGTACTCAATGTTATCTAGAAGGTTATACCTGAAATCCCCAAATGTATTTTTTCACAAAAACTGAGCACTGTAATTTCACAGTGAACATGAAACTATCTTATATTGCCCTGAACAAGCAGTCTCTGTATCTATTCTTCTCACCATCTCCTGTTTTAAGAAGTTTAAAATTTGACCTACCTTTTTAAAAGAATATATTCTCTAGAAAATGCTTAGCATCTTTTTTTTAGAACGTATGTTCAGCAGTTCCTGTATGTAGAACGTATGTTCAACAGCTCATGTTGATGTAGAAAAGGCGGCCACACATACGTGCTCTTTCTATTGAAAGTGGTGGCAAACTAAATACATACTATGAAAGGTACAGCTACAGGCTGTTCTTTTTTTGTGATTTTTGAAAACTCAATTAAACATCCTGTATTACAATGTTTTATACTTCTATTTCACCTACCCAGTGTCCTTGACATCACTGGCAAAGCAGAGCTCAGCACCAAGATTGAGACACAGTTTCCAATGATCTGTTTGAAAATGACAAACAGCATTTAAATTATAAATGGGATTGCTAAACAAAAAAACAAAAAAATAAAAACAGTGGTCAAGATGAAAAAGAATTCCTGAAAGTTACGTTCTTCAAACTGAACCTAAAGCAATTTACAATATCATATTGTTAGTCTTGCTTACTTCTGTCACACTCCTCCATATGGTGTTACACAAGATGATGATGATGATCCAAGAGACAAGTTAAAAAAAAAGTAATCATTTGCTTTTAATCAAAGTGTTACGCATGCTTAGATTTAAAATAATTCAAAACTACCATGTTGCAAAGCCTCAACTGTTTACTTAATTCCTGCAAACTTTTTATAAAAGAACCATTCCATGGGCTTAGAATAGATGACTGATATATCAGCTTAGGCTTTGTATGTAACTGCTTGCAGGATTAGCATTATTTAAAAAATTACAACAAAGAGCTTCCTTTCAGTTGAATGCCTGTTGACTACTTTAAATAGTACGAAAAAATTCACAGCTGTTAGATTTTACTCTAGTTTTTGTGAAGCCTTTATAGAGAGTAATTGAAACTTTCTCTCACAAGGAATCACTTTCTTCAGCTCTAATTCTATCAGAATCCAAAAGAAAACACCAGAAAACTTCTTGAAAGTAGGCAGACATTTGTGCATTCACTATTTATTTCAACACTATTCCTGGTGTACTGTAAATAATCAATAGAAAACATAAAGAACATTCCAACTCCCTACTACCTATCTACTATAAACATTCTGTGTTATTACCTACTTTCTCACTTCCAACAATTTATGGTAAAAATGTCTTTATCTATTACTTTAAAAAAAAAACAAAAACAACAAAAACCCCAACCAAACAAACAGCAAACAATGAAGCACATTGAAAAAAATAATTAAATTCAACATCTGTTCCTTGGTTACTGATCACCTCCCCTTGTCAGCTGTGGGAATATTTTGCCAAAAAACCTAAGCATGTTCCTCCGCATTAGGTAACAGCATTTGTTATTCTGAAGCCAGTGCTAAATTGTAGAAAGTCAAATTAGCCTCAGACTGCAAAATATTGCTGAATAGACCTCCTCAGTCTTAGTTTAATTATTCAAATTTGAATTACTTTGTCTATTACTTCTAGCAACCAAGTTCTTCAGATTTCAAACAAGCTCCCTGAAGTACAGTTAGCACAATCAAAGTTACTCATTAGCAATACGTTTCCTTTGAAAAAAGTTCTTTCACTAGCTTTTCTATAGCTAGTTAACAAGCTCTGCTATTCCCAGCTTTTTACAAGTGAATGGATGCCATCCAAACTAAACAGAGCACATCCTTTTTCCCACTCATTCAGCATTTTGAAAATCTTCCAGTTTGTGTTTACGCAGCTTACAAACAAATACTGATCACTGCAAATGAGCCATTCAGGGCAATTACTAACTAAAAGAGTCAGTTTGTCTTGGGTGGCAAGAAAAAGAGGAGGGGACCATCACCATGACAGACTTTACCTTACCTTTGTCATAGTTGTGTCATCCTTCCTGGGAGTGAAATTTTCAAAAAAACGAAGACTGTAGAAGCCGACGACAGAGGATACCATAAGATAGCTGTGAGAATCAAGGAAAAAGGAACCTCCAAGGAATGCAAGTTTCACTCAAGTTCTCAGCAGTCTCCTAAAAGTCTTAAGAACCAAAGAAAAAAAACAAAAACACTTCGAGTGCTTGAGAAGGACTGACCTATCTCTTTCTTCTTTCCAGGCAAGTGTCTTAGTAAATTACCAGTGTCCCAGAAAACTAGACAGAATACTTGTTAACAGACAGAATTCTTAAAGAAAGGATACAAAATCAAAATGATCTCAAGTGCTGCTCCCACAAAACCAAAGGTGGACAGGGAGGCATTTCCTATTCCAGGCCCCTACAAGGAGAAAAATACTTTGCATAATTTAATAAGATACACACAACTGTTCATAAAGTTAACTTCTACCAGGATCAAAAAAACTAACATCTTACATGAAATACAGCCTTTTCTCAATTCAGTATTTAAGGGGCATTCCGATGTTCTAACCTGCAAGTCTCCCATCCTATGCAATTGCATCAGCTAGCTTTCAAACTTGAGTGAAATGTATTTCTAAGACAGAAGGTGTAATAATTCACATTTTATGCAAGCTACATCTACCCATCATTCTGCATTTTCATCCATACTCCATTACTTTAGAAATTAAAATAAGAGGTCTCAAAAGAAGACACTTCTAGTTGTTCACAATACCACAGAGCAGCCATCACCACTAAACACCTTATATCGCTCTGCAAGCTCATATACAGCTCTACGCAGGGGAAAGCATTCCCAAGTTAATAAAAAAGCCCTCATGATTAAAAACACTACTACTCAATGTGCTGTTCTTTACCTCCTTGAAGTATTTTTATAATAAAGGAGGAAAAAATGTCATGTTTTCTAAGAGGAACACAAACCAAGACAGGCTTTTCATATTGGTTTTTAACATAGTTTCTTAAATTAACATATTTTCTTAAATTGAACATTCCTAGTCTGTATAAAAGTAGGAGACATGAGCAAAATGCAAACTCCAGATTACTGACTGACTTTAGTGAATCGCTGTATCTTCATAAAGATTCTGGACTAGTTTTATTAAGAACTCACTATAAAACATGACATGTAATAAATGTTTATGTGTGCACAGGACCAAAACCTAGAAGCAAAGTCAAGATTGAGGCTGATTAGCTTCAATGTTATTAAAGCAGAAATTCTCACTTGCACTTTTGTGAGGGCTCCAAAGCTTTATTAAAGTTATAAAAATTGTAAAAGAAGTTTACTTTACCCCTGATCCCTTTGGCATTGCAGTCTCATCAACCAACAGGTAAAGGATGTTGAGAGCAACTAAGAGGACTGAGATGGACTATAAAGAAGTAGAAACAGTCTTGTTATTTAGAAGTATTACACATTTTTAAAATGTATACCTTCATCCTCACCAGGTTTCATAATGTTCTTTTAAAATGGTCAAGAAAAGAATATCAAGTTTGTTGCTTAAACACACATCACTCAAAAATTTTAAAACTATTCCCCCAAATGACCGAAGAATTCTTCATACTTTTTCTTGGGGATGGGGTGGGGGGAAAGAGCAAAAAATCTTACCGTCTCAATTAACAGCAATATCATAACAGCTGGATAGACTAAATTCCTTTCCCAAGCAGAAGCTTTTTTCCGCCGTTCTGTTCAGAACAGAAAAGCAGAACCTTAATACTGTAGATCACCTTAGAATAAAACAAGTAAAAACCATTCAGCTATCTATAAGCTCTTGTTATAACTATAGGTAACAAATGTAATCTTATCTTGAACTGACACCAACCAGTTCATAAAAATATCCACCCTGAAGAGCTGTACAAAGTGATGCCAAAAATATGAAGCCTCTTTAAAGAAAGGCTGGGAAGACGGAGAGAAGCAGATTTTTCTTTCTTGTCTACAGACATATTTCACCATAACATTTTTTTTTCCCTGGCACACAGCAGTTCTGCAAAGTTTAAAATATACTGAATTTAAAAATATGCCATTTACATGTGTATTTTAGTATGAACTAAAGGGACAGAAAGGAATTTCAAATATTTAAACAGTATTTTCCTCTTATAACATAAGGCAAGAAAGGCAAGACTAACTCACTGGACATCACTAGTATGTCTGTAAAGAAAACCCAACAACTTTTTCTTACCACAGTCTTAGTTTTGCACATAACACACTGATAAATGCAAAATCCTGCAAGCCTTTGAATGAGTAAGGAGATTCCTGTTGCACGGCTGCCATTACCAGAAGTATCACTTTTCAGTTTTAAAAGACACAAATCCACTAAGAATTATTTTACTGTTCTTAAACACAATTTGACTTCTATAGAAATAATTCAAAAACAGAGAGGAAAGTAATGTCTTAGATTATCCCAAATAATCATCAGCATATCATTATATGAACTCCATGCAAGGAAGTCAAGAGCGTTACAATTTCTCTAAAATTACGTTAAAAATAAGATCCAAATTAGACTCCCTACTTAAATTTGTTTGTTAGAGGGGTGCAGTAATTCCATATAATGTATTTGTAGAAACTATGACAATTTGAAAGGACTGCAAATGCACAAATTTGGGTAAGAACAAACTGGAATCAATCAAGCGACTGCTACAAGCTAAACACAGCATCTTAAGGTCATTTATTAAACTGCAATCCACATGAAACGGTAGGAAAAAAGTTTATTACCTAGATTCGTTTTCTTGCTTTTTACTTTTTCAAGCTCCCGTTCCAACTCTACTGTCTGGTATTCCACTGTGGAAGATATACCTTTTAAAACAGAAGAAAGTATTTTCTTTTGGATGAGACTAACTATAGTACTGTAAGACACACTGTGACAATTCAGATTTAGGAAGCATCACATTAACACTTGTGGGTTTAAATTGCAGGTGTTTCTTTGAGACTCTTCAACTACTTTTCAAAAAACAGAGGCTTAGTCAAGAACCCTCTAATTCTGTCTAACCAGAAGAGTTCAGCACATCAGAGGTTTCACAGTGCGACCTTCTGTCATAAACCAGTTATGGTGCGGCAGCCTGACACAGGATGGCTCAAATGCCTCATTCTTGTATCTCTATACGATTCATATATCAAGATGTAAAGAATCTCTGGATGCCCTTCAAGGGCATTATTATTTAGCAACTTGAAGACAAAGTGGACCTTTGCCTCCAAACTAAGCTGTTGGCTGGGCCTCCAGCTTCAGCTTCTGCCCCTCTCTCCCTTTCCCCAGTCCTTTCTACTCAGCAAACTCAGTTTCCATACTGCTGACCTGCTTGTTGACGTATCTTCTGCTCTTATCGGTTTGCCTGATTTGGTCAGTCTTTTGCCGCAAAGCTCCCTCTGACAACCACAATCAGATCTTCCTCACAACCACCCATGAGACCATATTCTTTCACTTTCCTTTTTACAGTTTACAGCATATGCATGTCACTTGTGCAACTCCTCAAACTCCCTCCTCTACACCAGCTGAAAACTGACAACTGTATTATTAATTCCTCTCTCCCTTCCTAATTTTGCCTAAAAGTTGCTCAGCAAGTCTTCCCCCTATCCCTACAGGGGCTCTAGGAAACCCAGCCCATTTTCCCTCTCCACCCTTTTTCCCTTCAACCGCCCATTCTCTTCCAGCCACCCATCTTTTCCAGTGCAAGCACACTGTGCTTTCTCTCCTTGATTCCAGTTCCTCTACAAACAACTGCACCATGTTCAAGCAATGACACAGCTCTGAAATGCTGACTAGAGACCTGCTGTTTCAGTCCCAATCTCATAATTTCTACTTTAGCTTTTATTCTTTGCAATCACAAACTGGAAATATTCTTCCCGGGTTGAGTTAGAGACACTCTCCACTCATCTTTGCCCCACTTTCATCCCTTTTATTTCTGAATGATCGCACCTGAAAATAAATTAAGAGGGCTTATATTTTCCCTGTCTATTCCAGGCCAATCTCACTCTGCGAAAACACTCTGTGGCAGTGACCATTCAAGGTCTTAATAAACCCTAAATCCTCTCCGGTATCTGCTTTCTTGATTTACATTGACACCCTTCGCCTGTTGGCCATTCCCTACCCTCAGCCTCACCTTTGATTGCAGGCTAACCTGTAATAGCACCATGATCCAGATACTTTTTTTAAAACACTCTCCAATAAATTTCTATGAGATTAATAGTCTTGTCCAGGCTTTTATCTCATATCTTGATCATTTGCCTACAAAAACTAAATAGCACTTAGGTTGCTGGCACACTAACACTACTTTATAGTCCAGTCTCATTATTTCCTTATTTTCTGTTGTCTGCTCATCCATCCAGAAATCTCAGTACAAGATGAGAAGGTGAATTTGTCATCCCATCAGCCCCCACATTCCAGCACAGTGAGGTCCTACCTGAAAACCAAGATATATAAGAGTATTTCTTGGACCTTTTTTTAAACTTTTACTATTTTTTATTTCAGAATATTAATACTGATTTTTTCAATGCAGTCAAATTATCAATGAGGCATCCAACTGTTTCAAAAATTAATTTTTACATGTTTAATAGCATGCTTCTTTCACACACGTTTTTGCATATAACACATAACCTCTGTGCTATGCCTAAACATTTCTCTTTGATATCAATGACATAATCCATATGTGGTAATACTTACAGGGCTTCAAATATATACATATCTCAAATCCCAGGACTAATCAGCAAGACTGACAAATGCTGTTTTGTAACAACTTCTACTCACTTGAAGTACCTGCAGTATGAATGTCAGTTTAATTTCTCAGTGTTTTTTAAATAAGTAATCATAATATGGAGGGGTTTAGAAAAAGTTGGTGGTTTTTTTTAAATAAAAACCTCATTATCATTACAAAAATAAGCTTTTGTGCTGATGTGGTCTCTCAAAAAAAACCTCTAAAACATCTGTTTTATGGAATGACATCACTATGAGTTAAGAAAAAGGATAACTATAGAGCTCAGTGGAAAAAGTCTCAAGAACTTTAATGGATGCAGTTGAAAAAGTAAGAAAACTCAAGTTAGCATCTGACACTTTCTTCTTCTCCATAATTGATTCAGGGGTCTCTGAGGAATAGCTTTATTCAAGATATATGTTGTTCCCCGCCTTCAATATAAAAATCCAGAGCTCAAAACACTGATATTCACAGGACTTTTTCCAACAAAGTCAGCGTGATCGCATTAGGTCCCTAAGAGACACTTCAGTAGAAATTCTGAATCATATTTAAGTGCTGTTGTAGCTCCTCCTTAAAAATAGTAGCAAACAACAGGTTGCTATACAAAAGGATATTTTATGAGAGGGGAAGGCAAAGTTTCAGATCAGTCAAAAGACTATTTGAAAAGGATGCAGCTAAATTCTTAAAAGCTCTATAACATTAGCTTTATTTCAAACATGCACAAAGTTCAATGTCAGCGCTGTCTAGCCAATAAATCAAATTGGTAGACAAGACTTGTTTGGACTAGCAATGAAAAGTTAGAAGGGATTCTCCAAGAAAGCCACAAAGCAGCTCATTTAAGGTCAATTTAACGGTATTATTCTGTTTTTCTTCCAGCCCCGACATAAGATTTCAGTACCTCAAAGGAAATTGTAAGAGTATCTATTTGCATTCCCCCTAGGTGATTGGCAGTTCAACACCAATTAGTTCAAAATTACACTGTTACTAGCGTGCAATAAAAACAACACCTTTCATCTTTCTTACATAGGTAAGGATACCTTCAGAGCCAATAACTTTGATCAAGTAAGTATTTTTGATCCTACCCCACCCGTCTCTTTGGATTCAGGAAAACTAATAGCTGAAGGCAACTTTTTTCTTTTAATATAAAAAAGTCCCAGCTTTATTCTTCGACTGTAGGAGTGATGTGGGTACTGAAATATAATACACTGGAAACAAACATTTTCCCAAAGCCCAGTATCTCTTCAATAGATAAAAATACTAGGGTAGATAACACAATCAAACTTTCCCCTCCCTCCTCCTCCGATTTTCAGTTATACACTGTAGACATCTGAGAAGGAAGAAAATTAGTTTCCGCAAAGAAGATATGCAGTTTCACAGTTAGATTTGTTTTCAAATATAAAGAGCTTTACAGAATACTCTGTCAATTGCATCACCACCAAGACAGTTGCATCTATATGAATCAAGAACTGCACCAGCTCACACAGCTGAACTTTTTTCCTTCTCTGAAAACACAGGCTTTACCCAGCCTATTCAGCGGGAACAGTGATTCATGTTACCCCCTTCCTATGTCCAGACATTGTCTAAGGAAACATTCATTAGGACAGGGCAAAGTAGTGCTAGGAGTGTGATAGCAATTATTCTATCAAGAAAAACAACAAAAAAAATCAGCACTGACAATCATCAAGTATCACTTAAGCCTGTGCTCTTGTCCTCTCCAGTCTTAATAAAAATTCAACTCTTTGGTTATACATATAAATGGAGTATATATTTTAGAACACTTCACTGCAAAACTGTCCAGCAGGTTTACTTAAGCACATGTATGTATTTCCATTACCACAACTGTGGAAGAGCTGCAACAGCCATGGCACGGGAAGTGTGTAGCCTGATATATCTGCTCCGATACAACAACAAAAACACTTGCACAATCTGTGTGTTAAGTCACAGATTATGGCGTCTAATATCACAGCACTACATTTACTGATGTAATTAGCACCACACCTCCTTTTGTACACATTTTTTAAACATGCAATAGACACGATAAGCACGAGTCTTCATAGTTCTGGCAAAAAAGGTATCTATTTTTCTGGCATAATTCATATGTATTAGAAAGACTTCTGGCAGAGAAGATGAAGCTTTCCATGCTGGCCACATAAATGAGAACCATACTTAAAATTACCTAAATAATTACTCACAAAAATCTCGCAGAGTGTCTTCTTGTGCATATACCACACTGCCCCCCACCCACATGCTGTATCTCAGCTTAGATTTTTATTTACTTTTCAGCTTAAGCCCATTAATTTTCCTCTGTACACCAAACTATGGGTTTTCAAGCATTCCTTCAGACGGTGGTGTCAATACCATTCCCTCAGCATGTGAAACAGGAGAATTCAGTTCCCTCCCCTGTCAAAGGACATTTAAGCCCCACGTCTTTCACCTCTCACGAGTAGGCTGGTGAGAGCTCTGTGGAACATGGGTGGGTTGCAGTTCCACTTTACATTGAATACTAACCGATTCACTGAAAGAGAATCCAGTCTTTCGGCTACTGCTTAGGGGAGCCACCTGCACATGTCCCAAATCCAGATCCAATTAGTAGATGCCTACAAACAGACTAGGTCCACCTCAGGACTGACATTACTAAATTGCAATATTAACAATGTTGCATAGACTTCTATGCAGAAAAACAGCAGACAACCCTCACCTAAATAATCTCATTCTCCACTTGAATAGTGGAAACCAACCACTCTGCACTACTTCCAATAGATAACTGAATAACTACTGGGTCATTTTTCTGTATCGCTTTTCTTGTACATAAGCACAATCACCATGACAACATCAAATATTCAGTAACAAATATTTTACAGTTGCTAGCTAACATCAAACACACAGAACAATTATAATTACCCCATAACAGCTTCAAAGACATTCACTGCATGCACCTTTTTGCATGTCTGTATGTAAATATGTACATATATATGCACATCAGTATAAAAACCTAAGCTTCCAAAACAGCAAAGGTGAACATTACTTTTAAACTGAAACAATGGCTGATTTTAGCACAAATAAGTCACTACTCCTCCACAAATGTTAAACACTGGAAAAAAGACGACCACCATGATCTACTGTTATCAAAGGTACTTTCCCTGACCAAGCAACTTCGAAAGGAGACTTACTGAGACTTGAAAGAAGAAAAGATTGAGATATATGACAGAAGACTGAAGAATAAGAGAGAAAGGCAGGAAATTAAGAAAATTAAGGCTACAATAAGTCGTAAGACAACACAACAATGGATGTGTCGTGACATGAATATTCTCTGGTTTTCCAACCTGAAGCAATTGTATAAATTGTGGATGGATGGCTTATTCATGCAGTTAAAGGCAATTCAGAAGAGAATTTGTACAACATGATTTCCAGGTTTATAGAATCAATACGTTTTCCGTAATCGGTGCCTGCTATCTGCAATACTCCTTCTCTTAGAAGCCAAAGCTTCATACTGTTTTTGACATCATTCAAAACAGAAACACCTTATCAAGAAGTGCAAAATTATAATACTAAATACAAGAAGTCTAAAACATTTTTATAATTATTCTTTTTAATTAGTCATTAATAGAAGTATTAAAATTATTAAATTCATCAAATAGCTCCTAGAATATAAAGGACTGCTCTGATTTTTAATGAAGTATTACCTAAGACTCTAAATAATAATGAACTGAAACAGAAAAAATCCTCGAAACAAAAAAACCAAAACTTGTAATGCCGGAAGTTGACCCTCTTGCTAATATAGATTCATTGTTCTTCAGACAAGGCTAAAATAGTCATTTACCAATCCAAACTATTTTGCAGTAAGGGTGGTGGGTCTGGCCAACTACTCAATTTGAGCTCTCAGTCTCAGAATATTCACATATTAGAGCTGAACAACATGTTAAAAACAAAGCAAACCACACACACACACGAGCCAATCTTGAACAACACAGTGAGCAATGAAATGTAAGCCTATAATGCTTGTTACGTACCAAGATGTTGAAATTTTCTATTTTGAGAGAAGCAGCTATGTAACAGTGAGATCAATACTCCTGACCAGAACCACTCTACTCTAAATACTGAATTTGAAGCAGTACCAGAACAAGCATACCATTAAGCCTCCTCTGAATTGCTTCTTCCTCTAAAGTGATGATATACATCTGCTCATCTAGGTCTTCAAGGATCTGTATTTGGAAACAGAAACATGAACTGACTGAGTATCAGAGTCACTTGTTTTTCTGACTGCACTAATCTAGTCAGGTTCATTTTGTTCTAGTAACCTATATTTTAAATATATAGTCTACAACTTTACAATACTGATACAAATAATAACTCCACAGAAGATTATTCTGTTACAGATCTATTTCTTTACTGTAAGCAAACTTTCTGTTAAGTTTTCATTTCAGGTTAAAGCTCTTATGTTCAGTTTCAGCCTAAAGAGACTTAGGGAACAGGGGAAGGGACAGTACATCTGACCTACATTCAAATCATATCAGCCTATCAACCTTCACACTCTACTTGATTTAAACAAAAGTAACTGCAGATTTTGCAAAAGTATATTAAAAAGTGACTTTTCACATAAGCCAGTATTTCAAGCAAATATACATTGCTGTTGGAAGCTAAAACCACATAAATGAAGCCTGTCTACCTTACTATCAGGTGCCTTGAGTTTAAAGCTTACAGATAGCAAAACAGTATATATTTTCTTTGTATTTTCAAGGTTGAACTGACTAATGAAAAGGAACGCAAGACCTAAGTACACCCAAATTTTAGTAAATACAAACTAGGAGACATGACAACAAAGTCACTAGAGCACTCGTACATGGAACAAACTTCTCCCCTCGCAGCACTAAGTACAAGAACAGTATTTATGTATAAGAATTTCTTACAGATGCCAACTACCTACATTTCACCCATCTAAGTATACCCCCAGGTACCCTTCTTGTTATCCAGCCTTAATTTGGTCTTGTATCCTTTGCTCCTGAACTCAGAACAGGCCCACATCTTTCAGGCATTTGCAAAACAGACATAGTAGGCAATACTGGCAATAAATATTAATACCAGTAGCTGTTATATAAATTGGAAAATCAGAGGAAGTCTACACAGTTAAAAACCACCTTTTTTCTCTGGAAAAAAACAGGCTTTTGTGCTATATGAAAAATTTTAAACAAGTACACAAATATTGACTATAGAAACTCTCATGAACTGAAGAGAGAATTATGTAGAAGTGCAAGCATTCTAAAAGAAAGTACCCTAATGCGATTCTACCTTATAATAGACAGCACATGAGGACAGATTTGTGTAACACTTACTGTTGGCTTCACGAGCAACTGACCCATTACTGTAAACATCCGTGAAAGTCCCACTGGTGTGCATACTGCAGAGGAAGAAAGATTATGCAAAACAGTGGTTTGTAAGTCAAAGACCAATTTTTATTTTGATGTGCAATGTGCTATTCCACATATAACCAAGCATAGTTTTGAAGAGAACTGCAAAGAGCTTCAAACTCTGATATGAATTTAAAACACATTGCTATCATATGAATTTTGAAGATGACAAGCACCTCTCCCCTCCAAGAGCACAACTGTGAATTTTTTGTCAACAAGGAACACCATATAATCAGATACCTTAAACTTGCTCAAGTAATTATTTATTCAAAGCATGTGGCACCAGAGGCTATGTCTACACTAGCAAATTCAGCAGTGCCAGGATACATTCCTGGGCATTAAGACTTCATTGCCTACACTAGTAAATTGCTAGAACTATCCCTGGCATGATTTGCCCTGGGCCAGTTAGCACTTTCCCAAACAATCCTCAGGTGCAGTTCTGGAGTTATACAGTCCAGGAACCATTCTCATGAGGCAATACGTACACAGCCACCTTCCACAAACTGCAATATCATGGATCAAACGACACTAGTTCACCATAGCACTGGAGAACATCTCAGGCACATTTTATCTATTAGCACAGGTGTAGCTGTAAGGTCAAGAAATCAAATGCTTTGCTCTGAAAGTTATACTGCAACTTCAGTTGATAGTAGGCTCAGCTACCAGATTTTAAGCTACTTTTCTATGAAATAACAATTGGCCCTTTTTGATCATAGCATGTTATGGTTTCCAGCTATGGTACATATACGCTTGTTGGGAGAAAGGCTCAAACCATGATAATAGAAAATTATTAGTAAAAATCAACACTTTAGGGAGAACAGCCTTCAGGTACTGAATTGCATAGGAAATGGAAGGGATTTGTAACAGCATGTATGAGGATATATATTTATAGTTTCCATTACAATAAAAGAGTGTTGCCAAAAAAAGAAGCAGCACACACAAGATTTTATAGTAAGGATTACATTTATTTTTATTAACTAGTGTTTCGCTATGACTACTATGTATTACAGGAAAAATACAAGAGTATTCAAAAAAGCTAACTTAAGTTAGTCTTCCTTTACTACAGAGGAAGCCTGCAGGAAAAGGAGAACAGGGAAAGGAAGCAATGCTCCAAATCACCACCACAGTATGCCTTACTCATACATTGCCTCAGCAATTACACCAGCTGAAGCTCTAATGAAGCTCTACCCCAGCATCTACCACTTTCCCATCGCTGTATGCTGCCCTTTCAGCTACACAGATATAACAGCTTTGAGGACCTTAACTCACTTCAGTGATTTGCTTGTGTAAGTTACAATTAACTTCCAAAAACTGGCATTAATTCCAATTATTTTGGTGAACTAGTTTACCATAGCCCCAGAACATACACTGTTTTTTCAGCTCTGCTGAAACAAAGTGCAAGACAGATGCAGGAAGTTTGTAAGCCAACTTCCCCATTAAAACATTCAGCAACTGTTGTGAATCAGACTCTTGAACAGCCTACATGAGACATTCAGAACCACTTTTTTTTACTTCTCCCCCTCCCTCCATTAAAGTGAATTTAAGAATCTCCACATACAGAGAACCTAAGGAGACTCACCAAGGTCTCAGTGAGAAATACCTTTCATAGGTAGATTTGCTTAGTTTTAAGAATATTTCAAACTATCCTTCCCCACCCTTTCTCCACAATAACAGCCCTGTAAGTGTTACCTGTAAACGTATAAAGCCTGGAGAAGAGGTGAAACCATGATCATCTAGAAAGAGAGATGTTCTGTCCCCCTCTCAGCAATTTTCTAGAAATTATTCGGGGGGGCAGCGCTGAAATTGTAAGCGGGATTTGGAGCCTTCCATCATCTTTCCTTATTCCCCTTAACATATGACTGAACTCTGACTAGGACCAGTTGGTATAAGATTGGAGTTTTTTTACTGCATTTGTTTTATATGCAATCATATAACACCTCCAGACTGGCCAGATACCAGTTTTGAGATTATGAAGGCTAATTGCTCTGTGTTCCAACTTCTGTCTATACAGGAACATTTTCAATTAAAAAAGGAAGAAGGATAGCTTACTGAATTATAGGACAAACTAAGTGTTCCAACATAACTTTCTCTTCATACTACTGACCTCCTGCAGACATTTCATTTAAAAGCTGTGCTTTTCTTTGCAGAATGGAGTCCCTATTTTTCAAATACCTGCTTTAAAAAGTTAAAAGTTGAAATTATTTGGGGTGAGGTGTGAAGTTCCTCAAAACCTGAAAATGCAACGTAGCATTTGTTCAAACTTCAGAACCCAAACCTAACAAATTTACACGTAAATTTAAACTTAATAATGAAAAAAAAAAAAGAATTCACACTCTTAAATTTCACAATCTTCATTTTCACAATGAAAAAGTTTCCTTTAATCTTTAAAAAAAAAATATAAGTCATTCATCTTTTAGAATAATCAGGAAGATACTTACACAGAAGTAACAAGCATCCCATCAGTGATATACAGGAATATAAATATGGGAGGTAGAATTCCCAGAGGTCTGTAAAGAAAATATGGAGCACAGCCTTAGCTTATTACAAATCCACTACTTATGTCACAAACACAACTGAATTAACTTCTTAAGCATTTAGGATTGAACAATTGTATTTTCAAGAATAAATTAAGAATTACTCAGTTAATAATCCTGCAGGCAACTAAATTCCCAAGTACTTTAGCTTGAAAAATATCTTCAGCTTTTACTTCCATTCCACTTAAGTCACTTGTTTTTAGCATACATCATGTCCACATGAGCATGGAACTTCTCAGCATGCTAAAAACGGATTTAACAGAAAAAAATGGTATTGAGTAAATTAATACAGATTCTTCACAACCTGTGCAATACTCACGTGGCATTTACTAGAAATACATTTAATTGAGAACATCCATCTCCACAATTAAAATCAAACTAATGTGGTGGTTTTTTGAATTCCATACCATATAAAGACTCCATACTGGCAGCATCATTGTCTATGAGTGCTGAAGCCACCCATACAATTCCAAGGATAAGCAGTGCAAGAAGAATAAGCATGACAAGGGTTTCCAAAATGCGTGCTCTGATGCCCTGTGGGCAGAAGAGGGAAGAGAGAGGAAAGAACACAGCCAAGAACTTTGAATCAGATATTTTCAAACATAAGAAAAATACAAATAAATAGCAGTTCCTTCTTCCTAAATATATACTCACATTTTATCAGGTAGACAAAAGCATAACATGTAATGCACATTTAAAAGGCAGTGCATAAAAAAAGGAAGTACTTACGGCTTTATAGTGCCCAGACTGCATTTTTCCCCTTAAAACCATAGAAAAATGTTTTAAATTGCATATGCCTTACAGTTCTCATTAATCTCATTATTCTGTAAAGTATTTTTTATACCATATGATTTTGCTCAAGCATTTTTAAAAGATGGATTACTTTTCTAATACTTTCAGCAAAGAAAGTGGATTAGCAAATTTTTATCTATGATTCCAATCAAGGGAATGGAAAGCCAATTATGGCAAGTAGCCAAATGGCCCAGCAAGCATTAAACACTGCGCAGGTACAATGCGCCAATTTAGTTAAAATACATTCTTCAACTGCAATTGCTTCCGCACCATTCCTCGCAGTCTTCGGAGCCCTCAAGTGTACAGTCGGAGTACTGCTCACTCCTTGGCTGCCCACACACCGCTGCTGCTGCTGCAGCCGCATCCATCACCTCCCATCTTCGCATGCTCTGCGCTGAATGGATCGTGTACTTCTCCCTCCCAACACACACAAATCACAGGTCTACAAGGTTATATATCATAGCATTTGCTCTTGAGTCTAAAAGTGTAACAAAGCTCTAATAATCAAATGTTAGATTTGCAAATGTAAATATACAAAATAATACGTAAAATCATATTTACTTTTTTTTTACTGGTGTTTTTAACACTAATTTTACTAATTTCAAGCAACAGAGCTATTGGGACACTTTCTTCAGACATCCTTGCCATTAAGTGACCGTCAGATTGCTGCTCACATAACAATTTCATTTTTCTCCATTTGCCAGTATACACCTCCACAAACAAACCCAATCTCTTGCTTCTCACACAGGTTCACTCCAGCTTGGGCATATTCCACTGAAAAGCCTACTTTATAGTTAAAAGCAGAAAGTTTGGTTTACTTTATTGTTTATCTACTTTTATCACCTCTTCCCTCACTGCTTAACACAAGAGGGTTATCTGTACATGACATTTACCCTGAAAATTATGCTCTCTACATAACCACTGCATCCAACCATGAATGAGAACCTCAGACATCCTAACCATGAGCATTGATCTCTTCTAGCACACCAGTTCCTCTCTGCCATCAGTCCTCTGCAAAAAGCTACGGCAGGCACAAAGTAAAAACAGACAAAAAGAGACCTTCACAAAATTCCCCTTAAGGCTTAAGTGGGCAGATTAAGTCCAACTCCATAAAGGACATCAAACGCCAAATTTCAAATTAAAGGTAGTAGAGGTAGGATATGGATTTACTCCTAGAATGTAGTCTGTGTACAATAAAAGTGGATTTGAGGTTGTTAAAAGCTACCAAAATGTTAATTTTGTAGTGCTCAGAAACTAGCTTTCAGTCTTCCAGAAGTTATTTCAAAGGTGAGCATCTAAGCCAAATACATGTATTTGAAGATTAAATAACCATATGTTTAGTATTCAAGTTTTGAACTTGAGCAATAAGTTACAAGAAAAGAAACAGATTAAGGTTTAAGTACCGAGCACTAATACAGAGCCTTCACTTAACAGAAGAAAGTTACAGGATTAGAAGAAGACCCAAAACATTCAAGGATGCATGCACAGAGATCTGCTTCAAGCTTTCCAAAAACCTTGCAGACTCCTTTCCTCTCCTAGGCATAGGAAAATATAAAGCTACCTCCTGGGCTTCTGAAAGCCTTAGCCACAGAAAGTGGATTCCTTACTCCCCCACTATGAGACACATGCACAAATTTCAGCTTCTCTGACTTCAAGTTTCACAGCAACAGATTCTTCTGGACAAACTTGGAAAATACTTCGTTTTACATGGCAAGCCAAACACCAAATCCTCCTCCCTTGGATAGAGTAGCACAATTGTCAAAACAGATAAACAAGAAATATGCTGCGATGGAGATAGTCAACCGTAAATAATGTTTTTTTCATATTTACTACAAGTGTTCTCTGAAGACAGGTAAGATTAGGATAACACATATAACACTCTCAAAAAAAGACAGATGACCACAGCAAGCACTCAGAGGTAACCACTGCTTTTGGCCAAAAGTACTGTTGGCACAAACTCTAGAAAAAGCCAGTGAGCTGCCTAATGAGCCTTCCCCATTTTTTGGTTTCCATGCTAGTTTGAATAATCTTTGGTTCTCAGAAAATTGGATCAATCTCCTTCTGTTCTCACTAGTGACACCTGTCTCCGCACCTATGTGATATATCAACAATACTGCAGTCTCGTGTATGTATTGAAAAGCATAGGCACTAATGAATACCTGGTAACAGTCCAGGATTTAAGGGAAAAAAAAAGATTAAGATGCTTAAAGCATATAGGTAAATACTTAATCTCAATTAGGCACCCATAAGACTGTGCCCTATTAAAACATTAATGTTCCAGGCACATTAGTTCATATTTACACACATTAATGTACCTGTCAAATAGCTGCTATTTGCAAGAAATGAAAGGTGCAGAATTTCCCCCCATGTGCGCACACAGAGGGAAAACTTCTGGAGAACCACAGAATGGCTGAGGTTGGCAGGGACTTCTGGAGGTCATCTGGTCCAGCCCCCTCCTCAAGCAGGACTACCCAGAGCCAGCTGCCAGGACTCCGTCCAGGCAGCTTTTGAGCACCTCCAAGGATGGAGATTCCACAACCTGCCTGGGCAACATGTGCCAGTGCTCAGGGACCCTCACAGTAAGAAAAAGAAGTGAGACATGAGCCTTAGACACCCTTACCACTTCTTATTTTTGCTGAAGGTAGTTTTGTTTGTTCAGGTGAAAAATTTAAAGCTTGAACATTACCATTAGTAACACCACTAATTTTAGAGCTGGGTAAAAATCTATACTCCTGACTTTGAGAACAGCGAGAAAAGACAGGTAAATACAAGCAACATTTAGTTTTATTTGAGTGAAAGCAAAACTATGCAAATAAACCTTGAAATTCAACGCTGAACTTTTTTTTTTCCTGAGCAAAAACCTCTTCACTGACATTTTGGTTTTGGCTTAATATTTCTTTGAGTCATTTCACTTCTCTCCCACAGCCCCATTATATTACTCAGATTTCTTAGATGAACCAAATGTCATGGCATACCTTCATGGCACAGAAGATATTGCCACTTCCATTTCACATAATACTTGTTGCACTTTTTTAAATCCATTTACTCCTCACATTTTTTTGTGTGAAAGGGAGCATCAGAGTCTGCCATCTTCAAAAATAGCAACAATCCCATTAAAACTGGAGATTTCCAATCAGCTTGTAAGAGTACATTTATTGCTCATGTTCAGTCTACACCATCGTATCTGTCTTGAATACAGAGTTAACAAATGAGTACAATATGAAAAAACATGTCATGTAGGTATGTAGGACTACTTCAAATTAGCATTCTAACAAAGCAAGGAAAAACAGTCATACAGCACTAAATCTTAATGTCAAGTTAACTGTGTGTGTGCACATGCATATGTATGTCCATGTACAAGTGCAGGTAAGGGAAGAAGGGGGGAATAGTCACCTTTTAAATCAGAGTTTTCCAATTGAAGTGTTTAACTAGGAGAAATTGCCTCACGAGCTCCTATGATCACTGCTTAACAGTCTCACAGAAATTAAACTGACTGTAAGAGGAATGGGAAAATACTTTGTATTTTTAGCTTGCTTTATTGTATTTGAGAAGGAAAATTAAGTTGTCCAAGTCTTCATCTAGTCTTCTTTTCCTACTGGTTCTGACAGGTAAGAACAAGGAAAGTAAGCACTATACTACCAACCAGGTCGCATCAGGTTTTTCAGAAAGTTGTTCTGGATCTCAACTTTCAAACCTGCATTTGTGTCCTGGTTTCAGCTGGGATAGGGTTAGTTTTCTTCTTAGTAGCTGGTATAGTGTTTTGGATTTAGTGTGAGAATGACATTGATAACACACTGATGTTTTAGTTGTTGCTAAGTAGCACTTATCCTGAGTCAAGGATTTTTCAGTTTCCCATACTCTCCCGGCAAGCAGGTGCACGAGAAGCTGGAAGGGAACATGGCCAGGACAGCTGACCCCAACTAGCCAAAGGGATATTCCGTACCGGAGAAGATCAGGCTCAGTAGATAAACTGGGGGAGAGTGGGCCGGGACAGGCTGATTGCTGCTCAGGCATCGGTCAGCAGGTGGTGAGTAATTGCATTGTGCATCACTTGCCTTTTCTTGGGCTTGTTTTTTTATTATTATATTCCTTTTCATTACTGTTATTATATTTTTATTGTTAGTATATTTTATTTTACTTTAGTTATTAAATTGTTCTTACCTCAATCCATGAGTTTTACTCCTCCCCCCCCCCGATTACTCCTCCCTGTCCCACTCAGGGGGGAGTGGAGCAAGTGGCTGCACAGTGCCTAGCTGCCAGCTGGGCTTAAACCACGACAATTTGATAACACAACTACTACTTCATGCTTAAGGTGTCCTTCATAACAAACATAAAGCATATACCACAACTAATTCACTGTCTTATGAATTATTTTAATGCAATTCTACTTGCAGTTTAACCTGTTTTAAAGGAAGAGGGATTTATTTATTTCCAAACCAAGCTTGGATTGCACAGTAAAGCACCAGAAGGATATCTCCAGGATATTGACACAGTTAAGGAAAAAAGACTGGTTTGCATCTATCCTGTGTTCTAGTACTTACAGAAGAATTCAAATGTAAGATGCAGACTGAAACAAATTATAAATGCCTACACAGCTTATTAAGTGGGGGTATAAGGAGAACAACCTTGACACCACTATCAATTAAAATATCAAGCTCAGATTTCAGTACACTATTAACTACACAGCCCTAAATAACAGTCCCATGCTGTAGAGCTATGAGATGAACACAACCATAGCCTTTAGAAATAATTAAAAGTGTTCCCCTCCACCTCAGGCTAAATTGTGTTGTTTTATAAATACAGTAATAAGAAAATTCTAAATGAGAAGACTGAGCTCAGGCAATATACTTGCTTTATTTTCAGTAAGACAAGCTGACCCCTGCAGTACTTCTATTACCATGTCAATTTTAAGGAGTTCATATCCCTTACTTTCTCTTGGCCAATTACTGCTGGTGAAGTTGGAGAGGTAAAAAAAAACCAACAAAACAAAAAAAAACGCACACACAAACCACAGCAAGATTTTAAAAAGCTTTTTCACAGTGCTACAAATACCAGGTATCAAAAAGGAAAAAAATCACAAACTACACAAAATGTAATTGAGCTTGAAGTTATAAAATTAAATGGCGAATGGAAATAGATGTTAAGGTGGTAGGTTTTCATACTTTCACTGCTATATACTAAGAACATTGGCAGTCACTTCAGCTTACATTTGTGTGAATGAGGAGAGAGAAGTGGGAAAGAAATAAGGGAAGTAGGAGGACCTAGAAAAAATGTATTCCTTTAAAAAAAACTTGTCTAGAATAAAGCCTGGGATTAGCAAAATTATTTGCCAGTCAGGAAGAATAGAAAAATCTGAATCTGTAACCAGGACATAGTCCTCAAAGGAAATGGATGAAGCAATGTAGACCATAGTCACTTCTTCAGACACTCCCTCAAGTTCAAAACACAAGCAAGACATGAACAGATTTTTTTTATTATAGAGAAAGGGCTCCGAAAGCATCCTCACTTTTGCAGGTGTTGATGTTGCTCCTACTACCCAAGGATATGCAGAAAAGAGAGAAGGCTATAAAACACTAAGAAGGAGAGAGATGAACTGGAAATGAAACAGAAAGAGCAAAAAGGTGGGACAGCAATAACGTGAGCTAAAAGAAAGGTAAATCTTGAGAAGAAGGACCTGATCTTTGATCTTCAGTTTGTACACAAATTTCTCTGTAGGTCCGAAAATGGGAGGAATGTTGTTCCCAGGATGGACTCAGTTAGGGCCACCCTTTGGGAAGCATGAACCACAGTTTGAAGGAAGGTGGCACTTCTCTTGCTGGACAGTGATTTTAGTTTTAGTAGCCCAATTTTAAAGTCTTCTTCCATTAAGGTATCTAGAACAAAACATCAACTGTCATTGCTTCCAGCACTACAAGCACATAATATGATCTCTGGTAATTGTAAACAGGAAAACAAAACACATCCAACAGCTTGCAATGCCTTGAAGTGAGTTTCAGATTATCCATAAGGCAAAATGGACTTCTGAAAGTGAATTACCTGCATGGTTCCCTATTGTCAGGGAAGCAGAAGCTTGGCATCCTACAGGCCAACTTGACACATAAAAGGAGTCTCTTGTGGAAGATGAAAGTATGGTCAACAAAAACTTTTGGAAGCTAATTACTATAATTTGATAGAAATTACAATTAACCTGTTTATCAAGAATATCGGGGAAAAAAGACTGGCAGATTATACCCTCTAACTGCCCCCCCCCCCCCATTTTAAAAAACAAACCCAAAACAAAATCCTAAAACCTTCCAAGTTTCACAGTTTAGACTCAACAGCTCACCTTACATTTTTACTCACAGTACATTTTCAAAATCCACCTAGTTCTTTAACATGAGCACTTAAGCAAGTAAAATATTTTTTTGAAGGAAAGATGTTTAACACACAGCAGCCTGGAACTTGCCAGAAGCCTAGTAATATCTGTCATCATCTCTGTACACTAATAAGGCGGGGAGGACAACAAAAATAGAAGAGGAACAAAAAGAGCATTTGAAGCTCTCAAGGCATGCTTACAAATAAAAGCTGTCCTACAAACACATTCTATGGATCTTGTGGTTTGTACAGCCTTGTAGAAGTCTGAGAGTCAGATACCTCTTTCTTTAAAATTCAACTGCTGAGATATTCAGAAGTTTTTATATTGTTTAATCCTGAGCTACTTACGTTGCCTGGAGCATCAAGCCTAAGGGTTCATGTTTCCAGAAAAGCCTAATTTTAGCAAGAAAGGTTTTCATTATTCTAAAAGTGTTCTGACAAACTTTTAGTTGCTACTCTGGAAGATATCATCAAAATCTTAACATGTTTCTTTCCTATTATGATTAAGACAGATAAGTCATCCTGGATGATAAATACCCAAAATGTATTACAAACCAGCACATGGCCAAAAAAAGGTAAATCTTAGCTGAAAAGCCCAGTGAAGTACAAATGGCAACAGTCCCGAAGGGATGACGGATGTCATACAAGAAAGTCAAAAAGTATAATTACTACAGAAACCATTTCTCCTCCCCAGTACATTTGTGTTAAGCAGGATGACTATTATGCCAATTGCAACACATTAAGACTTTTCCCACCATGTGTGTTCACACGTAACACCTAGAGGCTGGTTGCTACTTTCTCAGAGAACATATATGTTTGGCGATACATTTCTTACAGCTTTTCAGTAAGGAAAAGGGAGATTTCCTGATAACTGAGACAGTAAGAGGTGTTGGCGTTTTTTCCCCATTTGAAATTCTATAACTCTTGTGAATTATACAGATGTAACAATACAAAATGCTTTGTTGTTAAGCTAGCATAGGTAACAAGTGGAGACCTTACTCTGCACACTGGTTGTCCACAAGGTTTCGGGTATCTTGCGTAACTAGCACTTAGCACAGGGATCTTTCCTAACTCCAGTGACTCACAAGGACAGTGCATAGGCAAGAAACCTGCTGACTGCTCCTCTCTCCATTAAGAGTCACATGCAAAATCTGGAAAGGCTTTTGCCATTCTTGCAAAGCTGCCATTCTTGCAAAGCTAAGGTAAAACATGCACCTTATATCCACGAAACACACCATGGGAGATACAGTTAACTTCCAAGCAGTGACACCCCCGTGGCAGAAACTCAAAAGTTGTTACTTTTTGGGAAAGAATGATTACATAAATGAAAGCAATCGAGCCATTTTTTGCCAATTTTTGTTCTACCAGTTGTGATTAGGAACACAAGTATTATTTTCCAGCAATCCAGGCATAATTTTTAATGCTTTCTAATGCTATAAGGATTTCAACATATACATACAGATAGTATTTACCAAGAGTTCTTGTGTTTTAACACAGATGGAGTAGGAAAACTTGCAACGTGTTTTTTTCCCCTTTCCATAAGAAGCAAAACTGATGGTAAAACCAAAGAACTACAGCCCCATCCTTACTTCAAGAAAAAGCATTTCTTTGCTGGAACATTACCTGGCTATAGTGATTTTGATGAACACATTATTAGTGCCTATAAGATGGACATTTTTGGAACTATATCACCAATGTATGACATGGTATGGCTTTTGTTAATTGTAATTAATTCTACATTTTAATTTGGTTGCAAATTGTGCAGAAAAAAGAATAAATCAAAAACTATTATCAATGAAGTAAAAATTACAGCATGTTACACACAAAACCAGAGAGTCCTAACAAAGTTTCTATGGTGCTGAGTATTTGAACACAGTTCTGCTTGGACATCTTGACCTCTTGCAAGGTAGGTAAACATTACTTTTTACACCATGCCCTGACCCATGGGGAAAGCCTGGGAAACATTTCTGCAATCATGGCACATTTAAAGTACACATGAAGCCCATTGTTTTCATGTGACAAAAAGGAGTCTTAGTAACCTTAAGATTTGTTCAGTGAGAGGCTGACTGCAACAAACATGCATGCTAACGTCTGCAGAAAATAAATGGAGGCACCAAAAAAGAACAAGAACTACAGCAGGTATGAGGTTGGGGATGTTATATATTAACATCAATTACATTTTTAGCATGCGATATCCCCTCTTCCTCAACTTGTGAGTACCAGTGAAGAGATCAGCTTTAAGCATTCTAACCATTTCTATGGTTAGAAACCACACTTTGAGCAATCTTTGTTCTGACCTATTAAAGGCAGTGCAGAAACAATTTTTTTAATAAGTAAAAGGAGACCCATTTTCCATCAGGTAAAATGGAAACATGTACTACATTTAGCACACTGATATTTAGTCAAGGTGTCATCACCTTATGAGACTACCACAACTTACTGAGTCAAAAACAGAAGCTGTAGTTTTAGGAAAACTCAGTTCATTTAAAAAAAAGTAGAAGCCAATGACTCAGAACCCTCAGAGTGAACTAAAAAAATTTAATCAAGAAATAATATATTCAGGCATCAGATTCAAGCAATCAGAAGAAAAGTTTCCTCGCCCATGCAAGAACTGTAACCAGTGCTGACTGTCTTTTCTCACACCACCTCTTCCCTCACAGAATCTTTCCAGCCTGTGGGGATTTTAAGATTAAAATGAACACTTTTCATCACAACATTAATGAATGTATTTTAAAGTTTATATTTATTTTCCACGCAATACAAATCTTAAAAATTCATAGTCACAAAATATTCCCAGCAACTTTCAGCTGATTTTTGTGTTAGTACCTTTCTCCAAATGATTTCATGCTGGTTACCATTCAGTCAATGGAGCAAGAGGAGGCAGCTGAAATCATTTAACTGTATAGAATTTAATAGTTATACAGTATAAGTAACAAAATCCAGAAATTTCAGAGAGAAACTAGGAACTGAAGAGAGAAAAACAAAATGAAAGTTAAAGGAACTTGGATGGAAAAAAAACATGATGAATTCTTTGGGTATTGGCTAAAGACGTGTACCAATTTCCTAAAATGAGGAAAAGCTAGACAGACTATCAGAGAAAATGCAAACACCTACTGGCTGGAATAAAATAATTACAGCCTACAGCTTTCAGATGTATGTGACTACCCTGCTACAGTCTGCCTTTCCCTCCTTTGCAGAAAGAAACTATTGAAAAAAAAACAACAAAAAAACTCCAACCAAACCCAAACAACAAAAAAACCCCTCACACACCAAAAACCCAGGCTTATGTCTAATCTCTTACTAAAAAGGACAAATGCAGATCTATTGACACTGTGGCAAAAGCATACAACCCAAACCTTTTGGGGGGAAAAGAAGTAAGAAATGAAAGGATACACATAGTAAATTGATGACTGTCCCAATACTACCCCTTTCCTCCATAAGTTTCCTCTGTTGTTCCATTCACTAGGCCAGCCCTCACTAATTAGCTCTTAGATGCTCCACTCCCTCCACCTACCAAGTTTCCCAGACTTTCCAAAGCCACCTGCAACAACAACATGGGAGCTGTGGGATTTCTGACACTACGAGTCTCCATCTAATCATCTACTTTTGGATCAGAAAGAAACTTTCCTGCTAGACTGGAGTGATAGGAAGATACATAGATATTTTCCAACTTCTTTTTAGCTTGGCAGAGGATTAAGATATGTAATGCAAAAGTATAAAGAAATAGTTGGAATTTGTGATTATGTTTCTGGCAGAAAGAAACAACGAAGACAGTTCCCAAAAGCAAATGACACGTAGAAGCACACAGGTCACTACTGAAGTTCTAAAATAAAGAGAAACCTGAAGTTTTTTCTGTATCAAGGTCTATTACTAACCCCCTGCAAGGCTGAATAAGATCAAGAAGAAAGCACGCTTCTAGGAACTGGCCAAAGCACCAAACTGCTGGAAGTTCCTTTTAATAAGCTGGGATTATCCTTCAAAAAGCTACACCAAAAAAGTAAAAAAAAAAATTCTAAAAAAAAGAAAGAAAGAAAATGGCCAGGAATAGGAGACAAACTCACTGGTGCTCCTTCCTCCCCTCCATTGTAAATAACGTTGTTGACTGCCTTATAAAACCTAACTACAGATGCATTAGCTCCTGCCTTACATTGTCCATTTACAATAAGTAATTCTTAATATAGAGCAATCCTTCATGTGGCATATTTCTAGTAATACTAAACAAGTAATAGAAACTAAAGGTCTAAATATCACATTGCTGGTTATCAGTATTAACAAAAAAACCCCATTGTTTTTAGAGAGGGAATCAGAAGTGGTATTTGCCTAGTAAAGCCTCATTTAATAAAAGGAAGCCTATTAGAAAATTGTTTCATGCTTTTTTATGATTAAGATATTTATATTAAAACTCGCCACTATCAATATAAAATTATCTCAATTTTCCTCTCTGTGAATTGAAAGGACATATCTGTAAAGTCTTTTTTAAATTTTTATATAAAGCAACAAAAGCCCACAAAGAGACTTAAAATAGATACAATGTATTTGCTTGTCCTGAAAGGTCACTATTTGATGTCAATGAAGACTCAAATGAAAACACACACTAATGTGAAAGTATTCAAATATTAATAAAATATTCCTCGTGCATAAACCAGCCATTTTTATAAAATAAATCACCATGCTCAAATAAAAACAGCAGCAGATTAATGTTTCTTACCATTTAATAAAATAAAAAAAAAAAACAACAAATACTGAGATGGAGAGGTGTTCACATTGCCTTCTTGAAGTCTCTAACTCAGACATGACAAATTCTTAGTGGCATCTGCATTTTTCCATTGACTAAAAGAGGGGGCTTCTAGATCCCCTGAATCACAGCCACTGTGGGGATCCTGCATGTGTGAATACTCACCTCCTTCCCAAAGGATGGCAAAATTTTCTAGTTTAAATGAAATAGTTATATGAATTTTATTATAAACTGACAATAAAAAAACCCAAAGAAATACATCTCAGGGGTTTTAGATATACAGCTATCATCTATCACAAACAGAAGGGTCTATAGAGGGCATTAAGAATGTTCCATCCAAACAAAATTTGGAAAGTACTCATTTCTGCCTAAAAAAAAAGTGGTTTAGGGGGGAAAAAAAAAAAAGTATTTTAGAACCCAGTGCTTCAGTTTACATCAATGATAAATGAAGAGATTCAACCTTAGTATTGGTAGCTGTACCATCTGTACACTTTACAAGCAGTACAAGTATTTAGCATGTCTATTTTTACTCATGCAGAACTCCGTAAGTTATCCTAAAAACAAATAAAAACGGTAACATAAAATAAACCACTCAATTTATTCACTAAGAGAGCAGCAGAGAAAAATATTCACATCTTATTCCATTTGAGGCTTCCAGCTACATACTAAAGCTTTTAACAAAGAACTATGGAAATTCCACAAAACATAAGCATGCTAAATACAGCAGAAATGTATAATTTCAGAACGTAGGAGTGGGGAAAGCACAAAAGTTCAGCAATGCATTTTGCTCCTGGCTCAGATGAGGTGGAATAACTAATGCTCCAGTGCTAGCTTCTAAAACGAATTAGTTTTACAGATGACTACCTACTCATAATGCATCAGTCATCTAATACAGTTTCTCACAGTATGCTAGAGAAGTAATGGTCAGAAAACCACAGTTTGAAATAACACTATGCCTGTTTGGGATTTTCTTTGCACAGTATTTTTACTCCAATATTACTAACAATCCTTATTTCATCTTGTTACTCTACTAATTCCCATAGCTCAAAGACATGAAAATATTGCAAGAACACAGACTAACCTGACGTATTTTGCTTTTCTATCTATGTTAAAGAATTGGTCAAAAAAAAGTAATTATAATCTCAATCCCATAAATTACTGCAGAAAAGCTCAATCATTGCTCAGCTAATGAAGTCGCAGTGAGGCAGGTAGTGCAGAAAAGCTATGCCAAATAAACTATACCATTAGCTTATCGCCTGTTAACCTATTTTTTTGTAACTTACACTGAGGCCTCTTTAAAAGAAGTACATTCTAATTTATGGAAGCAACCAACTGACATTTAACTACTTTAATGAAACGGAGCACAGATCACATCTCATCACATCTTGATCCAATGTGTGCAACAACCAACATCCACTTAGTTACCCCTCAGCTGTCCCCAGATACAAAACTGTTACATATATTCAACAAACCATAGATCTCCTTATGGTAAAATAAAAAGGACAGATTTTGCATATAACGTCCCCAACTGACTTAAGTAAGACATCTTACAAAACCGTACAAAATGTTTTATATATCTACAAAAACAAATTCACATTAAGCCATTATTCCTCAACAGTCACAAGTTTCTCTCTCCTAGCCACTGATTCTTCAATTTCTTTTTATCTTGCTCTCATTGAAACGTGACGTGGCCCTAAGTTGAGGAATGCATGCATGTTATTTACCTGTCCTGCACAGCCTTTGATCCTAAATGTCTAAATACAGACAGCAAAAAAAAAGAAAAAAGCACACTGAAATCTAGGCTTTGTAATACTAAAATTAATACAAGGCTTTGTAATACAAAAATTAATACAAGCAACATTTCCAACCTCTTCTTGACCTACCTGTAGTAATTTTCATGTTCTTACTGTCTTTAACTTAACTTTGTCTTACAGTCATTGTGAAAGGACAGAAACACAGACATCCCTGCAATACTTTTACAGACAAAGGTATTTTCATCTCATACTAATCTACAGTCTAGTTACATATTCAAGTCACAGGTCCTCAAAAGCAAGCCATACACTCACATAACTCTTTTCAGACTAATTTGCTGAAATATACCTGTAAAATAACAACATTTTTTTCCCCTCTGCAGAACTGCAAATAAAGGACCTGGTAGTGTAAAGCTATAATTTTAACATGTTTTCAGAGTTTAGTGTATACACTTGTCAACATGACATGCTAACAAGTATGCTAAATGTTGTCATCTTCCATTTCCTGCCATTTTATAAGCTCTTCTCAAATTAATATTAGATGTGCCTGTCCTCTACACTACAAATTACAAGCACACTATACATTTAGCTGTGTACACACCATTTCTGAGACTTCAGTGGAAGCACGTGAAGTCACAATATGCACCATTCTTAATGCAAGATTTACCGTTAAATATAGTCCTTAACTATCCACCCTACATCTTACAGATTATGTTATGGGTTTGTATAACTGTCAGTTAAGTATGCTTTTATTTTAACAGGGAGGTGGAAAAACCCTGGTCAAGCTGCTTGCCAAATCAGAATCCCAGAATAATCAGGATCTGCTTCTAAACAACAACAACAAAAGTCTAATAAATTTTAAGTAGTGTCATTTTAAACTACTCCGGTTTAAAGAACTGGACTTCATATCTGAACTTAAGATGTTAGCTTATGTCAAAAATACAAAACCAAACAGCTGCCTTTGATGTGACTGATTAAACAACTTTTGTCTCTGGTATTACTAATGGAATGAGTAAATGGGTTGTAATATAATGTAGAATAATTCAGTTACATACTAGTAAACATTTCATGGAGATCAGAGCACTAAAGTCTCAGTTCATGCTGAATGATTTTATAGACAAATAAATATGAGCTTAAATGCCAAATAAACATACACTGTTAAGAGGGTACCTCAAGACTATTTGGTGAGCCATTACACACAGTGGCCCGTGGGTATTACAGTCAGAGGTACATGCAAGCATAAAACACGAAGTCAAATGCTGTTTCCAAACAAGGTTCAAGGCTCTTGCACTCTCTAAATCACTTTCCCAGAAAAATAAAGACAAATTTAGAAAATTGACTGGTTTTAATTAGAGATAATCTCATATTGAAAAGGATTTCCAAGCTGCTTCCCCCAGTATTTTTTATTATAGGAACAATTGCTTTGCACAGAATACTGCTTGAGATTAGAAAAAAAGTTTCTAAAAGTAAACACTTCAAAACTAACTTTGAACATACTTCCTAGATTAGCTTCATCACATACTGAAAATATATTTTATAGTGCTCTACACCTATAGTTGTACCAGAGTTTTAACGGTACCCACAGCAAAACTGGGGAGTACTAGTTTCTGTATTTTTGCATGTAGAAAAACTGAATTTCCATACCCACCAAGAAAGGAAAAAGCAGCAGGTTTACTTTTCACTTAGGTTTATTACTACATTTAGTTACCTAGAGTTCACAAATACGACACACTGCAAGATAACACATTAGAAACTTAAGCTTAGTTCAGTTTTATTATACAGTAACATGACTAGGAAAAGTTATTGCTGTTGATAAATAAAGAGTGTATCAAATCAACTCAAATATTGAGGAGATGGAAGACACACTGTAGCTGCTCAGCAAGTTAACAATAGCTTATCTTTACAGCAAAAAAAAGCCGTTTCAAAAAATGCTAGTAAACTGCATTTTTGCAAAGCTTCAATGTTTCACTCCCTCCCCAAATCAGTAATTTTATTTAGAAAACACATTTTAAAAAGCCATGCTCCAATGAAAGAGGGGAAGGGAAAAAATCTGCCCTTAACAGCAGAAACCACTGTATTTCACTATTTGGAAGGGAACCTACACACCACATTTTACTTGCATGGGCTAAGCTGCAGCTGCTAACACAAGCAGGACTTTGCAGTCACACCAGCCAAATGAAATCTTTATACAGTAGCAAGCACTATGCAATAAACTGTTCTGAACACTGGCCCATCTCACCTGCCTTAAGTGTATGAATAAACTGCTACATTTTTAAGTGGTGTTTTTATTAAAAAAACTCAATGAGAATTTGGGAAGAGATATCAAGGAAAGGCAAGCAGATGGAGAGACTAGCTGACACATAACAATAGCTGGTGAAATATTACTCTTATTTTCTGTAATAAACACCAAGATCAAAACATTATGCAAGTTAAATTTCCTTGAAAGGTTCCCAGCAGGAGTTTTCCTTTTTGTTTGTGCAGTACGCGATTTCCTCTCACCCACAAAAAACATACCAAGAATGTGCATGTGCCACTAACACTAAGCAGCACTTCCTTAATCACTCATTTCCAACAATTTATGGATGATCAGTGGCAAAAACGAGCAAAAATAATGAAAGCGTGCAATGAAAGCTCATTGAGACAAACCGGCTTGGACTTCCTACTCATTTCTGTGTCTCTTTAAGATGGGGGTCTGATACAAATTAGCCACTGGGAAAAAAGTCATCTGGTCATAAAATACAGTACAGGGTCACTTTTATGTAAGTTTGCCAAAAGGGACATAAACCAGGACAATTTCAAACTGTGACACAGGATAGAAGTATATTAAAAAAATCTTTGTTCCTCCTCCATTGTGCTGTCATGTTGCTCAGCTTTATAGACATTCTGAGCACCAGCTCTGGCCTCTTCGCTTCCACCTGGTCTACCTAATTAATTAAGCAAGGAAGTTACCTCAAATTTTTGTACTATTTGTTTTTATTATCATGCACTTCTTTTGATGTTCCAGGAGTTAACCTCTTAATCCACAGACTCTGTGTGTTGTGTTCCGAACATTTTGGGATGTCTGGATAATTTGGATAATTGGTCAGGATGTTGCTGTCGCTCATGTTAAACTTTATGCCATGACTTCAAGTTCAAAGATCAGTATTAAGGCAAAATACTTCATAAAGCCTTTTAAAAACTCTACTCGTGATTATGCAATACCTAGTTATTCCAGTTTCTCACGGCGGTAAATTGCACTATTTGTATTTTCTTACAAGGAAATTACTCCTAAACATCTCTATCTTTGTCAACTTCAAACAAATACAAATTTCAGTTGAAGTTACATCAAGAGAAAGCATATTTTAAAGGTCAAGAAAAGGTATAGCAATTATCTCCTCAAAAATGCTTGCCTCCTTGACACAGCAGCATACATGTAATTTTCTGTGCAGTCTGTTACCACACATGGAAACATCAGCACTGTGAACTACAGATGCACAACTGCAAATACCACAATTTTCCTTTTTTGGCGAGAATGATAAAGAATTAGGTTAATTCTGACATTAAGAAACATGGTTGACACCTTTGTTTCATAACTGTACTGCAGAATTTGGGAAGGCCAGTGACAAAGAACTGAAAGAGTACCTAAACAAGAAATATAGCTTTATGCAGAGACTCTATAAAGGAAGACAAGAAGAATATAGAAAGATATGAAAAAGTTTAATACCTATGCAGAAGATTAAGGTTACTTCAGGTACTCCAATAGCTCAGTTAATAGCACTGGCTAAGGTATAATATATCACAATGACCTCCAACTACCTCAGTAGTCTTGAAAAACCTAATTCACACATGTGCATGAAAATACACGTGTGCATAAACGCACACATGGCATGTACACATATATTATACACCTCCAATATTGCTTACATAATTATTTTCCTGATAACAGAAGTCTACCACTAAATGGAAATAAACTATAGCAAGGAAGAGCACTTAAGCTCTTTAAAAGGGCACGGCCAACCCCCTTAGGCCCAAAATGCCCTTTCTGAATTAACATAGTGGCTTTAATTAAAAACTAGGCAGAGAATCAGTTTGATTTTCAGTACAACACTGCATCCGTCCATGGTGAGTGCCTAATTTCCGTATCTCTCTCCTCTACATAATATGCAAGTCCTTGGTTGTTTTAAACTGTTGCCCCGGGGAATCGAAAAGAGTCTATAAGAGGGGCCATGTGCCATTTAGAAAGTATACTAGCAACCAAGAAAAAAAAGCAATAGTAAATTGGAAGATGGTTAATCAAATCCATTCTGATTCATGAAACTTTAACAGTTAAGGGGGCAATACTTCCTTACAAGAACATAGAAAGAAAAGCTATACAAAGCTCATAATAGTAACCTATGAGCTATCTGAAATACCATAGCTTGCAAAAAGTTCACACTACCGTGAATACATAAAATCAACTTGTATAGCATAATCTATGATAAACACTCAAACAGATGGCTAAAAACTTCAGGGGTTAGGCCCATATGTGATAATGACTAACATTACTGTCGCAATTTAAGCTGAACAAAGAAATCCATTAAAAAATGAAAAAAATCCATTCAATTTCAAACTGAACATCTTTTAATCATTCATTTTCAGAACTTCTATTACAATCCAGCAAGTAATTCTTACATGAACACCTTCAAACAGACATCTTGACTGTGCACATCTAAATCTCAAGTGACCTGTTTATTCATAATAATGAAGGTAATTCTATGACAAATTCAAGTTGACCTGCACGAAACCTTCCAGTGGAAACAGTCTTTTTATCCAAATTTTGAGCTGAGCTGGGGATCTAGAAACAACTACTTTCCCTACTCCTCGTATCCAACTCCCAGCCGAAAGAGTAAAGATTACATATCCTGTGCCAAACCTCCTTATTGAATGCCTTCACATTTACAGTAGATCGCTCTTCTCTTAAATGCTACAAGTTTTGCCAGATGTATGAAATGTTCATTTAAACTGAAATCACTAAAATCTGATTTTGCCAGTTAACAGTAATAGCATTTGAATGATGTTTTAGCTCTGGCCCATTAGTCTGATGTGATGAATGACAAAATATGACTTTTTTTTTTTTTTAAAAACTTGCACAAGTATAATCAAAACCGAAATTTGTTAAAGTACCAGAATTCAACAAAGTAATCAAGGTCTCAAAATCTTCTCTGAGAAGAGGCAAGATACGCAATATGCAAAAATCTAGGGAAAGTAAAAGAGATGGGAAGTACCCTTTACAGATTCTAGAACTGAAAAACTTACATGTAATCCTGAGTTCAATTAACTATAATTTTTCCCAGATTTTAATCACTCTATTATGTGATATAATTCCTTAAAAAAGTATATACAGTACTTATATCAAGGAAAACTATGTATCTGCCTGAGAATTTGAACAGAACAGCACACTCAATTTTAACTATCCACTTAGTCGAGAACTGACATTTGCCACTTACTTTCTAAGAAAAGTGATCAAAGACAAGGTATGTTCATATTAAAATGGACTACAATTCCCACATATTCACCAATAGCTTCAGGGCTCACTCAAAGCTGGTAAAACAATTCAGTATGTCTGCATCCATTTTGGATACTTTTAAATAGAGCAGCCGGGTAGAACAGACATTGGACAAAGGCCTTGAGTACCTGTACTAGAATCATGCTTGGCTTTTGGGATGTACCAAAAACATTCAGGAGGAGTCAAAGTAACAAAAAAAATCCCCAAATTGGGTTTCCCCCCCAATAGGTGGGTTTTGATATTAAAATCTGATCTCATTTACCCCATGAAGAAGCAAAACTACTCTAAAGCACCAACAATTGTCTTTCTCCTTACATCTGCATATAGATTATGGTTGTATCTCATCTAGAGTTACAAATGCTTCCAAGTGTAAACATGTATGGTGATCCTATTTATCTTGAACGGGATTTATTGATAGCCAGTATCATAAGTTTAAAAGTTACACTATAACTATTAAAGTTTTATGTAAAATGCAAGTTTTACACAGCTGGGATACATAATGCATCTGTTGGAGCCAACAGAAATCTACAAGTCAAGGGGACACACCAGCAGTACCACACATGGTATGCTGACGGAGAGAATTCTTGGTTTTGGTTGGACTGCAGGAGACGCAAACCCCACTAAAATCAGTTAACTTATTTCATTTTTAGAAGGAAAGATATACATTAGCTGTGGCTAGATATTTAGAGCCAAAAGGAAAAAGGAGTAGCCTCCACCTGAAACCTGGAAGGACAAAAGGAGTTGCTAAAAGTTTTCTTAGCCTTCTGGATATCTGAAGTGAAGGAAGAAGAGAGGAGAGTGTTTTCCAGCCAAGTTGGATATGTAAAGTTAAACATAATAGCCCATCACCAAACTCCTTTGAAGCTGAACTCATTAGCTTGGTCACCCAAACTTTTAAGTAACTTGGATACATCTACAGTTCAGTCAATACAAACTAACACTGCTGTAGCATCAAGAAGCACAGAACAAGCTATACCAAACAAGTATTTACACACCATCTGGATTGGGTCCTGCAGGTCCTTTCTGACACAGCTATATTGCTCAAGTTGATGTAATCTCCCAGTAGCTTCAGCTTTTGAATAAAATCTTCAGTTTAGTCTCTCAATTAAAATTTCCCTTCAAGCTGTACTTTTAAGGTGGTTTTTTTTTTGCTGTCCTGTTTTCTCTCTTAAGCATCTACATGAATCCTAAAATCCCAAATCGAATGCAGTACTTCAGCTGAGTTTTCCCCAATTCCACCAAGAATAAAAATGGCAACTTCATTGCCTCTATGCCAATTCCTGTTCATGCAACCAGGAATTACGTTTTCCCTTCTCGCCACAATCATCCCCTCATTGATTTATATTACGTGCAATCCACCAATGACTCACAGTCTTTTGCATCCATCTTTAATGCGTTTCATTTTCCTGATTTCAGACCATTTTTCAAGATCCTTTGCTTTCTAATAATTGTCATCCAAAAGGCACAGAATTCCCTCAAGTGTAGTATCATTAAAAACAAAAGTGTAACCATTCGGATGACAAAGATTAATGAAAATGTGCTACAGTTGGTCCCCAGACAGTCATTCCAGTTTCATTTATTTGATATTTATGATTTGAAATTCATTTTGCTGTGCCTCCCATTAAAGTAATTTTTCATTATATTTCTTTAGTTCACATATTAATATAATCGTTATCATCTTATCATTCAGAAATTGCTTTGCCAAATTCCATGCTTCACTGAAATACTCAGCCCTCTCAACTTGAGCATATTCCACTAAGTTGAATATTTTTAGTTATTCTCCACCCATTTAAGACACTTTTCTTAACATATTATCATTAATACTGACCGCACTTGAACCTTTTTTGGGATGTTTGTAATCTTTAAAATTCACAAATCAAGATTGTTTTCTCTGGGTCATCCGTTACTTAATCAACCTTCCCATTAGTAAGAAGCCTGTACTTCTTTCCCTTGTTACTTCATTTCTAGTGTATTTATTGAACCTTCTCTCCTTTTAGCAACCCAACAAAATCATTTTCCAAAAATAAAATACTGATTAAAACATTGTTATTAAAAAAAAAGACAAGTTAAGTAATTCTCTTCATTTCAGTATAAATGGCTTTTCAAGGACTTGGTTTTTTCCCCTCCTTAAGCTTACTCACAGCCACACACCGTATAGCTTCACCTGCTTGTGCAAGAGGGCGCATCTGTATATACACGTTCACATAAGCATACACATGCCACCACCAAATCCTCCCAAATTTCTAATTTCAGTTTCATCAGAAACAAGGGCTGAAAACGGAATATATGCTGTAAAGACTCTGTATTTAACGGTATTTTCCTACCTTTTTTAAGCCAGCAAATCCTTCCGATTCCAGGAAGAAAAAGGCAAAGGGCATCAACACAAACAAACATAAATTCGAAAAAAGAGAAGCAAGATTCCATAAACCTGCAACAAACAAGAAAAAAGTTTACATTATGAGTTTCTCAGCATTAAAAGTTAAAAGACACTACATTTTCCTCCCTTATATGTAACAATAATATGCATACAAGTGCTAACAGAAGCCAGGTTTTTACGGATATAGTTATTTACAGGCTGAAAAATACCCATTTCTCTGCAGAATCATCTTCAAACAAAAACTGGATACCAACTTAAACAGCAGCAAATGTCTGAAGTCTTGGGAGACAGACTGCAAACTCAGATGGACTACTTCCACAATATCCCACTGAAGGCTCTTCAGAAAACCACCTTAAAAGTTTTCAGGACAAGAGTATTTTACCACTATCAGTGAATCTCACAAAATTAAGTTCTGTGTACTCACTTCCTCCCATATTTTTTCCTCAAGAGAAACTTAGACAAATCATGGATTTTAACATGAACAATACACAATTCCCATCATCACCTCCAAATTAGAAGAAGGTATCATGGTAACAGCAACAGCAGCCTTCCATGATGAGATGACTGGCTCAGTGGGCAAGAGGAGAGCACTGGATATTGTTTATCTCAACTTTAGTAAGGCTTTCAACATCATCTCCCATAAATCTCCTCATAGTCTAATTAACGAAGTATGAGCTCGGTAAGTAGACTCTGAGGTGGACTGAAAATTGGCTAAGCTTCTGGGCTCAAAAGGTTGTGACCAGCACTACAAAGTCAGGCTGGAAGCCAGTCACCAGTGGTAGAGCCCTGCAGGTCGATATTGGTTTTAACATCTTCATTAATGATGTGGACGATGGGAGAGAGCGCAACCTCAACAAGTTTGCTGAAGGTACGAGGTGGGGAGGAACGGTGGCTTACCACTCAGATGAACCTCACAAGGCTGGACAAATGGGCAGAGCACACACTGGGGACCAGTCATCCCAAAAGCAGCTTTGTAGAAAAGGCCTTAGAGGTTCTGTTGCGCACCAAGCTGAACAAGAGCCAGCAACATGCCCTTGCAGCAAAGGCAGCCAACAGCATCCCGGGCTGCTTTAGAAGTGTTGCCAGCAGGTCAAGGGAGATGATCCTTCCTCTCTCTTCAGCACTGGCAGCACACATTTGGAGCACCACATCCAGTAGTGGGCTCCTCCATACAAGACGGACACGGCCATACTGGAGCGAGTCCAGCAAAGGACTACAAAGATGATTAAAGGATTGGAGCATCCATCATACAAAGAGAGGCTATGAAAGCTGGAATTGTTTAGCCTTGAGAAGAGAGGACTTGGGGAGATTTTATCATTGTATACAAATATCTGATGAGGGAGGGGGAAAGGAAAACAGTCAGACTCTTCACAGTGGTATCCAGTGAATGGAGAAGAGGCAATGAGCATGAATTGAAAAACTGGAAAACCTATTTGAACATAAGAGGGAGAAAAAAAAAAAAAAAAAAACCAAACACACAACACTTTTTCCACTGTGAGTGTAATAAAACACTGCAACAGGTTGCCCACAGAGGTTTTGTAATCTCCATCCTTCAACATATTCAAAACGCGAGCAGGCACTGCCTTGAGCAGTCTGCTTTGAGCAGGGGGTCAGACTAGACTATTTACAGAGGTCCCTTCCAACCTCAACCATTCTGTTATCTAGGTGAAAAATCAACAACTGACTAAAACTAGAACATCTGTAAGACACATGTGACATCTGCAGGAAGGGAAAAGGTTTAGAAAACAACCTGAAGTGATAACTGATCTCCATTAAGGGTATCTGTTCTAGTAAGATTTTCTAAGCTGAACACTTTCTTAATAGCCACTTTCTGGTGCCTAAACACGAACCCATCATCATCCTATCAAAAGTTGTACAGGATGCAGTGTTCCTTCTTTATGAAAGCAGCAGCTTACCTACAATTTAGTAGCTAACAGGTTTAACAAGTGTCACATGTTCTGCATCCTGAAAACACAGCTTTTATTTCGTGGTTGAGAAAAACAGGCTTAGTCCCCTAAAACAAGCTTCCCCAAAATTCCAAAATTCTGCAGGACTATATCATATCACCTGAAATCCAAAAAAGAACATTCCCCATGATAAGAAAATTTGAACAGGTCTATTTTTTTCTTCTCATGTACAGGCTTGTTCATTTTCTTCTTTGAAATTGTCCATTTTGAAAGAATAGGGAAGGAAAGAGACATTTACTGCATGTCTGGGCAATTCACTATCAGGAGAAATTCCTGTATTTAGTTCCAAATGTAAAAAAGTTAGCAGTTATCTTCACCTACACTGCTTTAAAAAAATGCTTTCACCATATATACTTCCTTTCTCCTTAAATGAAATTATTTAAATTTCAAGGAAAAATAAAAACAAAGGACAAGGGAGGCAGGGAGCCAAGAAATCTACTTCTCCAGCAATGGATAGCACCAGGACACCAGGAACCAAACCTAGCCAAATAAGCTACAGAAAACAAAACAAGAAAATTCCAAGAGATACGTGAAATATAATACTCAATTGCTAAAGAAAACAAACTGCCTAAAGGTGGCTAAACTCCAGTTAACAAAGAGGGGGATTTTTCCTTTTGAATTTGCTTAGCCAGGAAGCTCCTGTTACCATCCAAGAAACATTCACACATAGCAACATCAGCAAGAATGTCATTAACAGCCCTTACTAGGGGTACATTAACTCAAGCACTCTGCGTACTTCCCCACACACGCTTTTTTTTCAGAAAATTAAGACACCAGTGTTAGAGTAGAAATACTATTAGATGGGGATGGGGGTCTTATTTCAGCAGTTTTCTCTAACTGAAGACAGTGCATTCAGTTACCTAATCCAAAGCTGAATACCTGGTTGTTCTAATTTCAGCAGTTTTATTACATGTATGTCTACAATGTAAAACAGTGCTTCGGAGCTGCATCATATGTACACAGCATTTTAAGGGAGGGGAGAGTGGTGCATATCTCGGGTGATCTTTAAGAAGTTAAAAATCCAGAAATTTACACATTAGTAGCTGATAGGAACCACATTTACAGAATATTAAACCACAGAGCTATGATATGCATGTAAAGTTATGAGAGGTAAGGACAGTGCTGTACTGCTGCTGACATACATATACACTTTCCTCAAAGTAAGGAACATACATGGCCCTCTTCTTCCCCTACTGTATTTCTTATCCGAATTTGATAGTTCAGGAATCAATTTAAAATAGACCCAAAAAAATAATTATTTTCTATTACGTTGACTGCACCATAAAATTGCATGAGACACACTTGCAGGTATCAACATATATAAAAACTTTAAGCAGTCTATTGGCATATTTTAAAATTATTTTTTTTTGCATTCGTAGTGACCTAAGAATATCCCCCATTAAAAAGTTAATGAAACATAAAAATTAAAAAATCTCTCAGTCTTTGGCAGACAGATTAGACCCTTAGCAATTTTTTGTCTTGGTTATTCATGGCAGTTTCATTAACTTTTACCCCCACCTGGTGGTTGTATCCAACAACAGCACAAATGAACATCCAGCTGTCAGAAGTACTTCTGGGTTTAGTTCAACATGCATTAGATAAGAGTGTTTATACTGGATCCAGGTAGGGGCTTTCTGCCTAGTTTCAAAAATTCCAGGCATATATTTTTGCTTTTTCTATATGCTACAACTAATGCAACAGTGTACAGTATAAAAACCCTTAATGTCTTTTTCAAGTACCTCAGACTATATCTGTAATTGATATATCTAGCAAAACTGAAGTGTTTTAAAGCAATACAAATTTTCCCATTTGGTAACATTTGCAAAGCAGTTAGCAAAGCATACATGAAGGCTATGATAGAGTATTATGGAGATATGAACATTTTCTGAACTCGACTGCTTGTGATAGCACTGTCAGCTCTCAAAACTTGCACTTGTAGTTTCATAACTACAAAAACGTATTGCCTATTGCCACTACATGGAATAGGTTTTTACAGAGCAGTGCAATGTTATTGTGCAAACCTAGTGAACACCACAAGAGGGAGCCCTTCCCCCAGGTAATGTTTTGAAATAAAGTACATTCCATTTTTGTCAAGTTGCAGTTACAGATGTTTCTGAAGCCATCACACCAACTGTGGTAAACTTGGTTTAGTTCAGTCATGTCTACCCCAGCGTAAGCTTTGCAATATACAATCTTGGAAACACCAAGATGCTGAATTTACTTCCTTGATAGCCATTACTACTGGACTTACATAAATTATACTGTGCATGCATAAAGTGGTAATTTCAAAAGATTATCACATTAAAAATCAAAACAACATGGTCACTGGAAAGTTCAAAGGCCTTCCTATGTGACAACTACTTTCTCCAGCAGATTTCTAATTAACTCATGTTTTCTCAAGTACTGTAGCAACTCTTACAGAGTGAAAATTTCTGAATTGGTTATTATAATTTTCACTCTGTAATATTTTATTGTAGCTTTTTCCAAATTCAATTCAGACACGGAAGAAAGGATTATTTTCCACTAAATTTTTTTTTTCCCCATGTTTGGAAGCAAAGAATATAAATCTGTCTGAGCAGCTAAATCTGTGTGAAAAAATGAGAATTAGCTGGAGGGTTTTTCCTTCCATGTAGGAGACATACCAAATTAGCAATCCCCCATGACGTGTGACAAAACATATCATAGAAGAACCCAACTAGAAAGAACCTCTAAAGTCATGTAGTCTGATCTGCTTAAAACCACTAAACTGCAGATGCAATCAGGTTGCTCAGGGCTTTAGCCAGCTGAGTTTTGGAAAACTTCCACGGATTTAGATCTCCCAGTCTCTCTGGACAACCGTTCCCAGTGTTCAACCATCCCCACTGTGAAGAATTGTTGCTTCATGTCCTGCAAACATTGCTTCTTGCCTCTCACTGCACGTTCCAGAGAAGAAGCTGGCTCTACACAAACCCCTCACCAGTTGCAAATCCAGCTGTGCCCTGGCTTTCCTAATTTCACACCAGGATATTAATCCGGGTGATATTTCTACACCTCTCCTGGGTAGTTCATCCCTATTTCTACCTTCTGTACACTTCATTTTTGCTTTTGAGCTCAGGAGTTCCCCATTAAGCCAAGTCAACCTCCTATTACACCTGCTCATTTTCTTGCACACTGAGGTGCACATTACAGTGCTTAAAGGTTATCCTTGAAAGTAAGCATCTCTCCTGGCTTCCTTTGCCTTCAGGGCATTCTCCAGTAAGGTGCCACATACACATTTCCTGAAGATGACAAAGTCTATTCTCTCAAAATTTAAGGTCTTTCTTCTACTATTTTCCTTCCTCACTTTTCTCAGGTCTTAAACTACTTTGTCACCACAGTCAGGGTCACCATTGACTACCACACCTACAGTCAACTCCTCCTTCATGGGTTTTAAAAAATAAAAATTCCTTTACTGTCCAGATAACACAAAAAATACTCAACTAGTTTCAGAAAGATGACAGACAATACACATTATTTCCTGTCTTCACCTATTCATGTTTAATTTGTTGTAAACTACTTTAATCTTAAAAAAAAAAAACCACACATGCCAAAACAACTTCCAAGTTAGGGATCTGGAAATCAATGAATTCGTTATCTGTGAGTTTATAAGACATTTAGCAAAAACTGTACCTTTTTCTGAGAAAAATCTTCCAAAGACCAATTACCCTCTCTTCAAAGGAACAGAAAAAGGACAGCACAGTTAACTTGTAAATTACGTGTTCTAGATTAAATAATACCTTCACTATGTGAAACAATTTACCTTCTTTCTCCAGCCAAATCTACTAAAGATTGTCCTGTTTCCACCAGTTATTTCCCTTAGACACATAGAAGTGTCCAAATTATTTTCAAATATTAGTATCCATTATACATGCCAGTCATAAGCATGTTAACCAATATTGGAAAGCCTAAGAAACTCACTCTGGCAGACATCAAGGCATCATCGCTGCAAGCACAAGTAATATTTTTTTCTTGCATCCTGCTTTCCTTGAAATAGCTTATTTTTATTGCGCCTCTTTACCACACCTGAGACACTTATATTCCATAATTTTCCTTGTTTACAAATCAATCACTAACAGTTGAATTTAACTATCTCATCCCAACTTCTCATAGCTAGCAAGTTTCTTAAATTTCTTATTTTTGAGAATAAATTTACTTGTATAATCATAAAGAGACAGGCTTATGAATCTTGCATTAACACGAGGAAGAAGTCTGAACAGTATGTTTTCAAGTTAGCTTCTAGTAGCTCTGATTCTACATTAATATTCAAACCAAAGCAAATTTGGTTTAATTCCATCAAGTCTGCATAATTCTTTAAAAAAAAAAAAAAAACAAAACAAAACAACAAACACCAGAACAGTTAAGACCAACTTTTGTGATATATCACACAACAGCAAAAACAACTAGCCAATAACATATTAACAATTCAATTAGCATCTTAAATGAAAATGGAGTTATTTTGAAAATAATTACATATCTGTGCATGTATAATGAAGACATCCATTTTAATTACATTATGCTGAGTACTAACCATGAATTAGTGAGCCATTTAACCACTGAATATAGTAGTTTTGTGGAAAAGAAAGCAGGATCTCATTGCTGATTATTGAGAAAGGTAGAAGCAGGACTGCACCAGCTGAAACTGCTAGAGTGAAGGTGCTCAAGAACAGCCTGAAATTTAAAGAAATGTACCACTGTTACCACCAACATGCTCTGAACAGGGGGGAAAAAAGTAGTTAGCCTACCTATTAATCAGTGTCTGAAGGCAACACATTCTTACATTGTAAAGGGGCAGGAGAAACTGATTTCCACAATATTTCACTTCCAAAATGCAAATTTCAAATACCAAGTAAGTTACAGAATCCAGTAAAAATAGCTCATTTTTACCAACTACCACAATTATTCTCTTGGGACTTGTATGCATTCAATTCCAATGTCATACACAGGTTAAATTATTGGAGTTCATGGAGTGTCTCTTCATAAGTCTCCTGTTTTAGTTTTCATTTCCCACATACACACTCAGAATGAAAAAAACTTCTATTTCCATATTCTTACTACAATTTTTAAAAGCAGAGCTTTTTAATGCCTAAAAAGTGAGTACAATTACACATAAACAGATATTTTAACACCAAACTGAAAAAAAAAAAACCAACATTGCTTTTCTTTCACAATGTAGTTACTCAAGTATCATCTCATAGCTTGGGGTTTTCTGATAGCTGTAAAGTCAATACAGAGAAATTGTCGTAATTATTTAGAATATTTACGCTTATTCTTTTTAGATCCCAAATACAACTTATATCAAATGCCATCTTGTGGCACTAAAAAACAACTGTGTTCTTCAAAAAAAAAAAATAACACCAACAAAAATGTTCTGACAGAACTAACTCAATGCTAGAATAAAATTAGAAATAATTCTGAAAATTGCATGACAAAAAAGATAAACTTAAATAGGTCATTCCTACAACACAAATGTCAGTAAGTTGTTCACTGAGATCTTTCTTTTCCTTAACAGTCTACAAATCTATTTTTCATTCACACAATACTTAAAATTAGTCACCCAGAATTTCTTCTCTAAGTTATTTTTAAAAAAATTATATATATATATGTGTTTTTGTTGTTGGTTTCTGAGGTATTTTTTTCTCTTATTTAAGGTTAAGTATTCTAAGCCAGAATTGTAAAACCTAACAGACTACAGCCTTTCAAGGTGCTACAGCAGTTTGGCTTTGTCTTCTCCTCCCACCCATCTCTTAAGTCCTGACAATTATGCTATGCAAAGAAATATCCATCTGCATATGTTTGACAGTTATTGCTTTTTGGAAAATAACATACACACTTAAGGAACAAGAAAGCTTAGGCTGAAAGAACAAGCAGCATTTTATATTTATAACACTACTTTTAATGAAAGGCTATTACTCTGATGGAAGTGCTAATCTTGTCTTACACTGTTTTTGCATGAAGAACACAGTATTTACAATTGATACTTGTGTTTTAAAGTTAAACTAGAAAATAGATGCAGGGGGGATAACAGTTAACAAGACAAATGTTACTCTCTGAATATTGAAAAATTCAGAACCAGGCTAAGACCACAGCTGCTATGAAAATCATTCTATCTAGAAGGGCCTTCACTGTAGTCTTAAAAGCACAGGAGATGCTTCTCTACTTGAGAGGGAAGAGCTTCATAGCATTTAAAAGTATGTATTTTTCTATAGATCTGAAGTAGACCTTGTGGCAAATAAGTTCAAATTCATTAAAAAATTCTGGTACCACACACTACTGTGAGAAGCATGCCTAAGATCTACATCATCTTTGTACGTCTTTCAAGCTTGCCACAAATTCACAACTGAAAGCGAACAGCTTGCAATGTACTCGGCACTTTCCCAGGGTACAAGACAAATCAATAAAATACTCATGAGCTCTCCTTCCAAGAGGATGACAGTACCACCATGGAAGAGCTAAGAACATTGTAATAAGCAAGTAGCAAGCCCACAGTTTAGTAAATCATGTAACTGAGGGCAGTAACAGCTCACAGATGTTCTGCAAATCTTCAGACGTATTTAAATAGAAGAGATTAATATCTAGCTTTACAAAGGAACAGGAAGAGGAGAGAGAGTGGCTGGCAGACCAGCAAGTCTGGCAAATGCTTGTCTTCCATTTGTTATTCTTTTTTAAGTTTTTTTTAAGATGATCAAACATAGATGTCTACTTCAGGGTGAGCTAACTTTCTTTCCAGGATCCATTGCCTCCCTTGATAGGGCTTCCATTGACTGCAGTGGGAACTTAAAACACCTACTTCCCATATAAACACCTACACTTTAGAGACCTAAATTCAGGTTCAGGTCTTGCACTGAATTCCACCTCTTGCATCAGGTCATCATGCAATATTCTGGCCAACTTTATGCCTACCAGGAAAACCATAGGTGAAAAAAGCCCTAGATCAAACTGCCTTGCATCTTGTCATGCCTTTCATAATACTAGGTGCTACTTGATCAAATCTTTTTCCTCTGCCCTCTAGCAAACTATTTGCTGTCATACTTAAAACGGACTGTTATTTATTTGGAAGCATACAAGATTCATATCATAATAATATACCAAGAAACAAAAGTTCTGCAAAAATGAGCTATACATACGATATTCTGTTAACAATGGCATCTTCATCCTCTTGCTCATCTGAAAATTAAATTACAGCAGATTATATTCAATACTTAGTCATCTTTCCTCAGGCTAAAATGTATATACAAAGGAATAATTAATTTACAATTAAAATCTAGAATTACTAAAACAATTTATCAGCATCAATATTTTAAGAACATTCCTAACAAAAATGAATTTTTTTTTTTTGCTTGCCTTAGACTCTTTTCAATCAATGTAACTACAAAGTTATTCCACTTTATTTAAATATACAGATCACAGTTTCTTGGAAGCATCTTCCAGAAGGCTCTGCAGTTAATAAGCTTTCAGACTACTACCAGCATGGCTGCTGCTAGGAACTGTCCTTTGGGGACCTCTGAAACCACAGAGAGCACGCAAGCTACGGGGAAGTCTTAGGGTCCATACTAACTACTACTATAAAACGCTAAATAGATGTTTCATTTTCAGTATGAATGTATTTTTAAAACAAGAAAGTATACCCAGAACAGTACTGACCACCACTCAGTTGCTTCCCCTTACTCATCCCTCCTCCCTGCTCCTAGGGATTTGGGGGAGGCAGGGAAGGAGAGTAGTTGTTGTTGTTGTTTGCTTTGGATTTAAGATACCATGGCTTCCCTTCTGGTATTTCACATTTTAGACCATTTTTGTTCACTGATTCTTCAATTAATATTCCAATTTTTTGAAATATTATCAATATTTAACTCAGAGGTCAATGACTAATACATCCTTCATTTATTCTTTACATCCTTCTCTACACACATCTATACACAAATGTATGCATTTCTACATTTGAAATAATTTTAAAGTCAGCTTTCTTCTTTTAAGTTTCCCAAGTTTTCCATGAGAAGTAACTCAAATTTATTTTAAAATCTAAGAATAAAGCCAGGTGTTTCAAGTTTAAGTCATGTACACACTTGAAATAAACATGTAGCCACTAACATCATGCTATTTTGAAATTCTTCTGTGAAAGTACATTGGGTTATTGTTTCTCTCTCTTTTTTTTTTTTTTTTTTAATGAGAATCTCATGGTGTTTTGAGAGACTAATTCAAGGTCTCTTATGAATCGTTTTGGCTAAAGAGCTTGTTGTAGAAACAGCAAACAATTTGTCCTGAAAGAATTCCAGATGGGTTAACTCTTCAAACGTGTCTCATCAGGAAGAGCCTAGCAGGCTACAAAGTTTGCCTAACTAAATGCTCACAAAGCTTTCATAAAGTCAGGAGAGCTGCAGAGCAGTTCCTCTCAGTAGCTGATGAGATCAGCTGCCAAAAAGGTAGTAAACATGTCTTTACATCCAATAGTGTTTGCCAAACCAGTTTCCCTTCCCTGTTCTTCCCTATCTCCAAATGGTAGCAGCTCTGTAGTCTCCAAAATACATATCAGGATCAGAAGACAGTAACCACCTTACTTTTTAAACTACTTCCTATGTTTACAGAGGTGCACTTTTTTTTTTTTTAAAGGTATTACATTTCTTGAAGAGTTTACTTTTTTAAACACAAACCCATCTATGAAAGCAGCTCTGTAACAACACAGGTCACTATAGCTCAATAAACAGTTTCCATCAAAGTTCAAAGTGCCAAGATCATCATGCATAAGAATGCTTCTCCAGCATGACTGACTGAGCATTACCAAACACCAAGGTCCCAGATGAACTGTCAGGAGTCAAAGATTCTGCCATTTTATACAGATCTTTATGCTACTGTCTTTAGAAGAAATATAGAAGAAAATTACAGGGGCTCCTACAGACTAGTTTCAGACAGACAATGTTTCTGAAGGGGAAAAAAAAAAATTATCTCAAGGAATAAGACTTCAGTGGTGAGGTCATAAGGAACAGGTTAAGAACACTGAAATAACTCTACTTGAGCAAAGCAGGATTTTTTGAAGAAACCCACTACTTCCCTTCTGTATTACTGGCAACATTTTCACTTTACCAGCTAAAGCTCTGAACTTGGTTTTGGTGCCAGAACACAGCCTGAAGATACTTATTCTGGAAAAGCTGACATGAAAGGAGAACAACAGGATCTAAAGGCAAGGGAGGCAGAAAAGTCTACTTGACATTCTCCCCTTTCTTCCCTCTCAAAACAGTTAAAAATTCAGGCTGCCACAGAGCCACAACAGAACAAGTGATTGTGGCCATCCACAACACCTTGAAAACAGCCACCCATTCTCACTCAATTACACAGTGCCAGCTACAGTACTCACTGATCCTTTTCTGAGATGCTTCAGTGCACTCCCTCCCTTGGTTAGTGATATTAGAAGGCATGTTAAAGGGTCTGAGAAGTGCCAGAGCGGGCACAAGGGAGGTGATGGAAAACGTGCGGCTCAGGGACAAAGGGAGCAGATAGAGGGCAAGACAGCAGCATATACAATTTGGTCAGTCCAGGCTGCCATAGACCAGCAGCCTGAAAAACACTTTTAGTCAGAGATCTAGTTCTTCTGCTTTCTTTGTGAAGGCAGAGAGGAAAAGAATCACCTATTCATTTGAAAAGCAAAATTATTTTTTAATACATTAAGTCTATGCTTACCTGCTTTCCTTTTGTATCTTGTGATTATGAAGTAGGAAACTATGTAAAGAACAGCAAACAGGAGAAAACAGATCTGGAAGAAAAAACATTGTATTTATTAGGTTGTGAAGAAATGCCTGGATTATAAGAATAATAAACAAAAAATCCAGTATCAACAACTTAAAATTGAATTCAGGTCAACAAAAACGTATTCGATGTAAATGTCAACAATGTTTTGGTTTATAGCTTATTAATAGAAAGTTAAGCCAGTAAGAACAGTTTAATTACAGTAACAGGTATTGGATCAATTTTATGGCCAGCAAGTTTTACTCTAAAATTAAGAAAAAAGCCTTATTTACAGTGCAATTTTTTGTTTGAGGGAGGGCTGGGTGGGGTGGGTTGTTTTTTTGAAGTTTGAATCCACTTGAGTTGTAAAAACTATCACGCTTTGTATCCCCTTCACATGTAACCTAAGGGTAACTGTATTTTATACAATGGGCTCTTGAAGACCAGTTTTGGAGTAAGCTATCAACATATGTGGAAAGAAGAAAGCAGTACATTTACTATTTTCAAGATGTCTTGAATCAAACAAATTCCAGGCAGCAACACACATAAGAGAGACTCATTGGCCTACAGTGGATGTCCAAGCATGAGCTGGTCTAACATGATGTTTCCCTTATAGTCAGAAGCCAAGGGCACAATTTCCCTCCTCATGAGGTAGGTAGCTTATTTAGGTCAGAGGTACCTTGAGCCCAGCATGACTTGCATCAAGTTGTTTCTAAGATTTAGCACTAGAACATCAATACAATAAGGTAAGACCACAACAAATATGTTGGAAATCTTGGAGGAAAGGAATCGAACAGCAAGACAGTTTTAACCCTCCAAGCCTTTGTGGGAAAGAAAAAGAAAAGAAAAAAACAACACTTTATTTGCTCCTGAATGAGGCATCAGTGGCTCAACGCTGCTTCCTTAATCTTGTTTGTTGATACCCATTAAAAACATGATTCAGTCAGAAATGAAACAAGAACGAAGCATGCCATTCCACAATGCTGTATCCCTTAGCCTTCCCTAGTGCCTGAGCGGTCACAGTGAACAGTGCGATATACCAGCAGCGTATTCTGCTTCATGTCAGCTTGCAGGAAACAGAATACCTGCACACCACAGGCTGAGAAGCTACCTGAAGCAGCCCAAACTGTTAAGCTTCTTTTCCTTGTGCACAATACTAATAGCCACCTCATAAGTCTTAATGCACAGCAGTTAACCAACTCAATCAGGCAAAACTGTTGTAGCAGTTGCTACTATTAAAGTGAGTTTGTCCTATTACCTGTACAAGGGTTGTTTGTTGGGTTATTTTTGGGTTTGTTTTGTTGTTTTTTGTTGGTTTTTTTTTAATTGCCCCTGCAATTCATATTAACAACCTAAATGTGTTCTACTTCAATCTGAGCTTTAATCTCCTTTGTGATCTGAAATTGCAAAATTACTTCACTGGGCAGCAGCTGATCTATTTCTTTAATCAATCATTTAAAGATTTGTTGCCTTTAAGAACGCACTGTCTTAAAATCAGGGGCAGAAAAGCTACCTTAAGTGAAAGGAAAAAGTGAAAGCGAACGTAGCGATCATAGCCCTTAAAAATTTACATCTAAATAAGCATATTACATCCAAATCAGCAGAATCAGAGGGGGAAAGAATGTATCACTCAAATCAGGGAAGACAGACTTTTTAAGAAACACTAATAAAAAGAAACTGGGAGAGTTATTTCTTTTGTGTAGTCAGACATTTTAAATAAAAAAAACAAAGCATAGCCAAGTGTCTGAGCCTCACATTTGGGTGCCTGCAACTGCCCTGCATGTATCCCAGAAGTATTATGGTGCCATAGGTCTAAAAGTGGCAACTGAGCTCATTCTCTGTGCTGGCAATACACAGCAGTGATACCTGAAATACAGATGCTGAAAATTAGAATTCATAACTAGATCTCTGAATTCAAATATCTAACATGAATGAGTTCACCAACTTTCCAGAGGATGCTTCAGAGAAGAAAAGGCTTTGATAAAAAATTTAATTATTTAAATAAATAATTCTATTAATAAAGAATTTTATTAAGATTTAATAAAAAATATGGTTGTATATTTTTGAATCAGGAAGAAAAAAGAAACTGAGATGACCCTTGGGTTTTCAGAGTACTCTGACACAGCTTGTCCTGTCAGTATTGGAAAACACAATGCCAGTGCTGAAAGAGTCCTTCTCTAAGTTTCCAGTTCCTCTGAAAACTAGACCAAGGCTACGGATTAGAGACATCTAATTTTAGGCATCCACTTTTGAAAATCAGGTATCACATATACAAGGTCAGTAAAATTCTTCAAAAATCTGTCAGACCCAAATAACACTGTCCCTGTGTAAGATAAAGATATAGTTAAGCTCACCTTTGGTTTAATTTTAATTAAGAGAAGAATAAAAATTACTGCAATCTTGTTTGTATCTTCAAATAAAATAGATGACCTTTATTCTATCTGTGATAGCAAGGTTACAATGAAAATGTAGGTCTGTACTTATAAGGTCCCACTGAGATAACTGAGGTATTCTGAGGGCACAGCAGATGAAAGCTGTCCAGTAACACGAACTGTCAAATGTTGTATTTCTAGTTTTAGATGACAGCTACTTTGCAACTCAGCAATAAGGTGTAACTATATATCTTGGTGTAATTGCCCCTCTACTTCTCTCAGAATTGAGAACAACAAATATTTACAAAGTTGTTTATTACTGAAAAAGCACATAATCTTAAAATGATCAGCAAGAAAAAAGTAAATTCTAATCAGTGAAAGCTTTAACATCTTAACAGAAGAGAGTTCACAAATTAAAAGTCCTTCATAGTGACCAAAACAACTCAATAAGCAAACTCAGAAATATTACTTCAGTCTCAGTTTATACTTAGTGAAACCTATGATCCTGAAGTGTTTCTAACCATGCATTCTGAATAGCTTTCCAAAGGGAGTAGCAAAAGCCAGCATCCTAACTATTTTTAGAGTGGAACTCAGTTAAGTTGGGGAAAAGGAATGTGTTGCCCATGATAGCGAAGAATAGATTCCACTGTCCTGTCACACTGCAGTCCTGGGTTCTTACTCCTCATACTGCTCTTCGTTTGAGGATATTTTTGTACTGAAAAAAAAATACAGCCCTTGTTTGTACTTGTTCTAGCTTTGGTTCATGCTTCTCAATTAGGAATGACTGGGCTTGTATGCAGTACTCTAGGTACTAAGAGCATTAAGCCTTTCTTTCTGTACTGAAAATACTTCAACATCTTCACCTGAGAATCACACTAGTAACTTAGCATTATCCTCCAACTGCTGAATCCATCCACACCGTCCTCCTCAATTGCTTCCAGCAGAGCGGCTCTCAAATTACAGTAGAAACTTGTTTTCAGGGTTCAAGTTCATCACCATGTCTTTTTTTTTTTCCTTTTAAAACCACACCTTAATTTCATACTACAGCTATTATTTTGGGATAATTGAGTCCTTTCTGCACCAAGTTCTAACCCTCCTTTGTATTGACTACATCTCCTAAAGAATTGGTTTTGTGCTAACAACATAACGTTTTACTTCATTTTCATCTAAGTTGAGCAAGACTACTCTTAATACTGATAGCTGAGGAAACTGAGTAGCAGTTCCCCCCCCCCCAAATGCAACACCTACTGTCATGTACATTACAGCCATTCTTATTCACTTCACGCTACTAAGACACACTGACCCTAGTTTAAGAAATACCTTCCAATGCATTTACTGAATACAGCCCTTGGCAAATGCAAAAGGAACACTCTACCAATAGTCATGTGGCTTCAGAAAATACAGTTCTTGACAACTCCTAATTTGACTTTCTTAAAAAAAAAAAACAAAAACAAAAACACAACTTAGAAGAGGGCAAATTCACATATACATATGTTCATAGTACCCTAAATCATCTGTCAACTTTCATTTCTAATCACTTATTAAAAAGCATAGGAGTCTGAAAATTTTCTATGGTTATAGCCAAACAGTCAAGCAAAGCAATTCTTAATAATTCGTAATGTCTTTTTTTGTGTTCCCCCCTCCACACCACTCAGTAACTGAAAACGCATGGATTCTATGCTACATCTAGGGGCTCCCTTTTAATAGGTGGCACATTAAGAAGTCTTCAAATCTCAAGCATATAATTCATTCACATCGCTTTGCATGGACTAAATACAACCTCTGGTAGGACAAGCAAAAGAAGCCTGTCTTCCCCTGGAGTTCTTAATCTTCATTTGTGAAAGGAAGTGCTTTATGTTCCTGCTTAGATTACACACTAGACATGCCAAGAGAGGCTACTTCTGGAGATGCACTGCACTACATTCTTAGGTATCTTGTACCCAGCTCTTCCATAGAGTCATACTTTTGGATCTGTCATCCAAGTATGCTCCAAGTCATACTTCTGGATCTGTACCAGACAGTTCCCAGCTCCTGCAGAAACAGAGCTGGAGATAAACTGCACACATCTCAGTTCATAACTATGTGCATCTAAGGGGCTGGCACTGAAGAGTCTAGCATTAAACACAAGCAATAAAGGTCTGAACTAATGCAAATTACATTGTACTTATCCCACTGACAGTTACTAAAGATCAGCTGACACTGACTTCTCTGTGCAGATGGTCCTTAAAACTTTGGCATTGAAATTCATGCCTCAGATTGGCAAAGCATCATCTTCAGTTGCAAGTACTAGAGCTACACTTTCATGCTAAGAAAGAACATGCTCAAAATGCACAAGGTACAACCACCTGCCACAATTGTAACTCATGTGTGTGTGCATGTCCATTAAAAGCTGCATTTTTGTGTACAGAAAGATGGACAGCTTCTGTTTACATAGCATGGTATTCTTTCAACTGTTGTGCAGGAAATACAGCTATAGTTTATACTAGGAAAAAAGCATACAGTTGTGTTGTCCAGTAATTGTTCAATACCTGACAATCAGTGTGCCCTGGCAGCAAACACTCTAAAGAGCATCCTGGGCTATATTACCAGAAGCAAAGCCAATAATCATGGGAAGTAATTATCCTTCTCCAGTCAGCATTCATCAGGAAACATGTAGTTGGTGCATCCAGTTTTGAGCCTCCAATATAGGAAAGACATCGGTAATCGCAGCAAGTAAGGCCACCAAGATGGTCAACAGGGTGGAACACTTGCCTGGTGCAGACAGGCTGAAGGTCCTCAGCTTGTTCAGCCTGAGGACAACAAGGCTTCAGGAGGACCTGATAGCAGTTTGCCAGTGCCTATGAGGAGGTCATTAGAAAGGCAGAGCTGGGCTCCTGACAGTGGTGCACAGTGGGAGGATGAGACTGGAGGCAAGGAGAAATCCCCTCCATGAGGAGAGCCAAGCAGTGGAACCAGTTGCCCAGCAAGGTTGTATGTACAGTCTCCATCCCTGGAGGTTTCGAAGCCCAAAGTAACCTAGTCTGACATCATAGCTGACCCTCCTTTAAGCAGGAGGCTGGGGACCAGTTAGCCTTCTTTTCTACCATCCTGAATAAATTAGCACCATTAGAAACTTTGTCATGTCACAAGTTACACCCTTCTCCAGGTCACTTAGGAATACATTTGAAAACATTAGTGTAAGCACAGGCCCCTGTAGGGCTGTATCAGGGATGTCCTCCCACTGTGAAAAAGCTGGACATCTTGCAGAACAACAACTTTTAGCAGTAAGGAACCACCACAGAACTCCTTTGCAAAAAGAAGTCTGAGACCTTAGAATTGTTCTTTGACTTAACACACTTCCAAGCATGAAACACAGGTTCAAGATTTCCACTTAAAAGCATCAAAGCAGACAAGTGATCATTTCCTCCCACTTGACTGCATACTATCTTTTAGAATAGGGAGACTAAAACAGACAAGAAGTAAACAGCATTTTACTATGCTATGTATGAAATGAAAGATGAAGAAGCCCCAAAAAACTAAGGAATAAGGGAAGGAAGGAAATAACTTCATTTTAAAGTGGCTACATCAGTATTAAAACAAAAAAAGCTACTGCTATTAAATCTACCAGCATTTCTATGCAAAAGATATGCAGAAAAAGAGCAGCTACAGACATAATGAGCAGTATCTCCCCTTCTTGCTGTTACTTTACAGAACGTGTCCTTTCCCCTAAATAGAAAAAACAGCATAGAGAAAAGAGGAGGCAGAGATCACTCTGGGAAACACCACCCTGTAGAATACGTATAAAAACATGTTTAAGAGTTGAAAACAGAACTGTCAGTGTTTTGCTTGACTGTGATTACTACCTACAGAAAAGTACTAGTGCTGCACTTCTGGGTTTTAATTTCTATAACAGAAAACAACTAAGCATAGCATTGTACACCTACCTCTTAGTGCTATCATGCTACTGAAGTATTTTAATGTGCATTAAAATGCCACACAGCAACTAAAAAGCTTCCTCCTACTGTCCCACTTGGCAACTACTTTTGTTTACTCCTGGAAAGGATGGCAGGAATAAACAGCAAGAAAATACAGGTGGAGACAAGCAGTTCTGCTCAGTCTACTTTTAATAACTCCATTAGGCCATTGACATCTAAAAGGCAAACAAGGTGTTCCACCTGTTTTGGATGTGTCAACAGTAAGTTACCCATAGCAAACAATGCACACTGAATAAAATTTTAGCTATGGTCTCACTTTGACCTTGGCATTCATAGTATCATCCATTTTGGGCATCTCATTTTTCTCAAAATGAGGTATTAACTATTTATTCTTAAAAACTCTGTGCTCTGTGGTTAGATTAAGTTCACTCTAATCCAGCCAGTCTTATACACTTAGCATGACACATTAAATTCAAGCTTATGAGAAAATGTCAAACGCATCTTATGACTACAGATTAATCGTACTCATTAACACAGCCCTCCACACCTATGATTTCTCCCACATGCATGGTCTCCTCTCGGGACTCCTCCCTGGCTTAAGACATGTGCAAGAAGTTGACCCACTTTCTTTTGTTGGTTCCTACATCATAAAGAAATCATAAGTGGTTCAGAGGCTGAACCTAGACTTGCTCATCTAGGAAAAAATTCCAGGATCTACCAAAGTACGAAACATCCAAAAACATATTGTGTGCTAGAAATACTGCTCAGCTGAAGATGAAAAACAGCCTCTACAGCCCTTTAGAAGGCAGCTTCCTCATGTCATTCACTTAAAACTACCTTCACATTAACTTCACCAGCAGCAGAGCCCCACTTCAAAATAATGAAGGAATTCAAATCAATATATGAATTTGTTAGCTTTTACATTCCCTTTTATATACTTAATGGGAATGTATTTATATTGCTGGGTAAAGGGAAAAAAAAAGTGATACCTCCATGACCCTTAGTAATAGGCCCAAGATACCTTTGTTCAGGGTACTGTATTCTATACCCAGTAATACACTCAAAACCCCTCAAAAAATGACTACAAGTCATTTTTCTTTGACCTGTATGGGCTACAGCAATGCCATTAAAATCAGATTCAAGAATATTTTTCACCATTAGTGCAAGATTTAAAAACGCCCTCTAGAATTAACACCAATAGCACTAACCTAGATCATGCTAACAATCTGCCACTGAATAAAGGTATTATTCAACATTTTACAGCCAGGCTATTAATAATCTGTTATATTAAAACTTCACAGAGTTATTCCATTAAAAATTCCTTTCTGAAAAATACCTCAAAAGTCTCATTAATACAAACTCAGTAAACAATTTAAGACAGCTTCTTTGGCTAATACTAATTTCCAGGGCAAGATGCTTAACTAAGACGACAGAGCTAATGAATTTTCTCCTCCTAAACCATAAAAATCCTCCTCCTTGTCTTCTCACACATACTTACTGTAGAATTTTTAAGTAGCACATCTTTTTTTTCACCCCCACTCCCAAAACACAAACATATTTAACTGCAATACTTGGATGCTTTCATAATTCTCACCTATTATGCGGACTCTCTACTGGACATAAGTTATCACAGTCTTAAACTCAGCAAATATTTTAGACATGTTGCTATTGTCACATTCAACGCAAACTCATCAGCATCAATTCTTACCATCAGCTAAATATGTTAAAAATAGAAAGTATAGTTAGGTAATGGAAAAAAATGGGATACTCAAGGCATAAACAGGCACCTAAAATCAACAGTAAAACTGTGAAGCACCACATTTTGCTGCCAATTGTGAAGCCTAACACTGGAAACCACACCACTGTAAGCCAAGAAGGTAAGGTGGGGGGGGTAATCACACACATATACTGCTTCTAGCCTCTGTATATTAAACTCAGCCACACACAGACTGCAATGCCATCTATACTGTGCCGTGTAGAGCACACATGATATGGAAAGAGGAACTGAAACAAAGTTCTGTAGAGTATTTTCCAGTTAATCAAAATTTTAAAAGCCAAGTTATTATCAAAGTGCTCAAATATTCAAACAGTACAAAGCACTGGGCTCTTTCTTGGAACCATGTTGATGGTAGTTAGAAACAACTTTTAATATATGCAGTTAATCAAGAAACTAGAAACCTCTGTGTGGGAAGCAGCTCAGTAACACTACAATACATATTCAACAGCAAGCTGATGAAACGTCAACATGAGTTTTGTCACCATCTTCATGAGAGTAAATTGAGCCTCAAAGAGCAACAGATGAAAGCTGCTGAAAGTATGAAGCAGTTTCACTTGTCACATGAATGACCAATAAGGGGCTTACAGCAGTAACTTATTCCAGGTCATCTCTACCTAGCTGTATACTTACCCTTTCAAGTGATGCAACAACCCAGGCTGTTAATTATTATATGCATAAAAACTTAAACTACAATCATGACTTTCAAAGTCTCTCCTGTTCTTGCATCATAAGTTATGTAAGTTCTTGCACGTTCAATGTTACCAAGAAGTCAGTGTCCCTAGTCATTTGACAGTACGTGTTTACAGGAAAGCTTCAGCGGTTTTCAAGGTAAGGGGGAGGGCATGAAAAGAGTAGAGAGTATCCCAGAAGTTAAGACTTCCTCAACAAGAGTTATCACTACTCTCCTAAATAAGGATAAATACCAAATTAAATAGGGGAAGGTGAAAGACAGTAAAGGAGAAAGCACTGCAGTTTAAAAAAAACCAACAACAACAAAATCACTTACTTAACCTTCAAATAAAAGCAGTAAGCTTATACTGAATGAAATGTTTTCTTTGGATAGTCTTCCTTAACCCAAATTTCCATCTGTGTCACCAGAACTGAAGTCTCACTTTCTTATAACTTCACTGGCAACATGCTTCAGATTCTCTCTTTGCTCTGACATTAACACCATCCCCTCTGCTGCTCTGCTCTCCACTTCACCCACCCCTCAACATATCTGAAAACACTTCTTTCTGGAGGGTCTTATGCTTATAAACTCAATCACACCCAGCAACCCTACATCACAGCAAAGATTGAGACATTCATTACAACCCCACGATCTCCCTGTTATATCCTGACACCTTATCCAGTCCCTCTACTACATGACCAGCTATCCAAACAAAACCCAAGATGGATGTGCTTGTCTGTGGTCTTGTAATCAACAGCTGGTTTTGTTTGCTGTCAGTTCTTTCACTTTTCATTAGACTTTCTCAAATCTAATTTACACCTTAATCTAAATTTTCTTAAACAGGTGTCTGTACCTTCCATGAAGTGTGTCGCCCTTCTGGTCAACTGCTACCACAAAGAAACACACCGGTATTCAAAAGGAATTATTTTGAACTGTAACTAATAGCAACCTTTTACACTTCAGCCTTTCATGCTTATTTTATGTAAACAGAGAGAGTGGAACTCTCCAAAAGCTGTTCCTGTTTTGGGAATAAGCATCTCTCTATTCACTTGTCTATGCCAAGTGTTTAGAGATGCCTATTCATTCCAGATGGATCCACCAGTGCTGATCCTCAGGACCAGCAGCCAGAAGATGATTCATCACTTCTTAAAGTTCTGTAGAGCACCCATGTTTACAAGTAAAGGTGTATTTTTAAGGTGACAGGAAGATGCCAACATTTTGTATATGTAATTATGGTAAATGTGCACCAAGCTTTCAGCCTTATATCTCATGCCACTACCACAAATACTCCTTTATTCAGTTAAAATTCTTTTCCAAAACATTAAAAAAAAATAAAAAGCAGCAATACTGAGAAGCCTAGACAAAGCTATTTTTGACATACAAGAAGCCATTTAAGGTATAAATTACTCCTCAAGTTTTCAGAATATGGATAAAAAAATTGAAAGTCACCAATTTTACTCAATAAAAGATGAACTTGCATAAACATTCAAACAAAAACATTTCAGTATTTGTAGTAAGTTTGTTCTTAAAAATCACCCATGCTTCTATTCAGCATTTTCTTCCTGGCCCACTATCAGAATATCATCACTTCTGGCATAAAACAGGGTCTGTGAAGATTACAATTTTTGTCTGGGGCATAAATTTAAGGAAGAAAAACTTGTGACAGGAACAAGAGCACACTACCAACAGGAGTACAGTGCTCAAATCGGCTTTCTCATTTTACAGCTCTATAGGGGACAAATGCCAGCAGTAACCACAGTGCACTAGTTCATATAGAAGAATCCTGAACACCCCTCTGCCTGAAAAGAGGACAAGAGGACAAAAGGTAAAAAAAGAAACCAGAGAAGAAAACAAAGCCAGTGGTATTAGTGTGAAGTTGCAAACAAAAATCAAAGACATGGCACAGCTGCAACTACCTAAAAAGACCTTTCTAAACTGCTGGAAATTATTTTTAGATTCAGATTTACACACACACACACACATACACTCTAAGTAACCATCATATCACCTGTAACAAAAAAACCCACACCTCCACACCTTAATATTTAAAAGTGGTATGAAAGCCTTATTGTAGAGGGAATAGTATTAAGAAGTAGAAAAACTAAGTTTCTCCGAATATCTAGCATCTGAAGCCTACACCTCTGAAAACATTTAGTCCTTCAAATGGAAGCATCTGACATCAATCATAAACCTACATATTACACCATTTTCAGTGTCTGCCTGGACTTGCATGAAGCAATTAGAGTTATAATAGCACTTTTGTATTTGAATTTATTCTACCAGAACTGATTTTTTTCATAAGCATATTAAATATAATTAAGTCATTTCCAAATATACTAAGTTTGTTCTTAAGCTTTCTAAGCAATAATTCTATGGTCACCAAATTGTTTTCTTCCGCAGCTTTCCCCACACTACAAATGCAAGCACAGTGTATTTATTTTGCCAAGGAAACGTCATAACCTAGTGTATGTGTGTATTTGTACAAACTCAAAATAATACATTTTGTAAATGGAAAAATAATATCAAAGTAGATCTAAATTTTAAAAATACAAACTAATATTGCAGAATAGAAGACTCAAACTGGAAAAAAGGAGTGTAAGAATATTCTAAGAAGTAAACCCAGGGGAACACAGAGACTGAACCATTGCACTTGCTTCAATTGTGTTTGAAATAGCTCACAACAATACTAGCGGAAAACCCAACACTTTATAATTATGTTGTATAAACAGACATAATAACAGGACACAAGGGAAAAGCAGTTCCCTAAAAGCTTAAATATCCTCCATGGACATGCAAGATTTCAGCAAACTATAAATTAATCTAAAGAATAGAGAAAGGCAAGCTAATTAAGTGTACAGAAATAACAGATAGTATCAGACCAGCACAGAACACTGTCTGGCCTTTACAACTCTTTCATACAAATGCTGATCAAGTACAGAACACAGATGCTCTTCTATATTTTGTAACCAACTACAGCTGCTTTTCAGAGAGATGCCCCTTTCAGTTAGAACCGAGTACGACTCTGGCTTTATTGAAGTCAAGGCTCTCATTGACTTAGAGCAAACTCATGGCTGTGCCATGTCTCTTATACTGGGTCATCAGTCCCCAATCCCCATGCTTACTTTACTGAATCTGAATTTTAAAGTTTGTACAAGTCTGAAAGAGTCTGGGTGTTTTCAATAACTGTTCCAAACAACAGATCCTCAACACAGCAGATTCACATGTGAAGAGCCACGCCAAAACTAGACTAGGGAGTTAACCTCCTATTAGTAAAAGATCATCCTCATGAAGCAACAAAATACAAGGCAGATTATTTTCTTGAAAAAAAACAGGTGCCATACAAACACTCCAAACGAGGTCAAGAGTGAAAGGGCCTGAGTTAAATTAAGCATTAAATCAGAGACAGTCACCTCAAAAGCAGATGAAGGATTTATTTTAAAAAATAATCTTTTACTACCCTTGCTCAATCTATAAACATGTCAGAAACATTTGTCTTTTCAAGGCAGAATTAGCAGAAGTTGGCACCTACAGAAAGAGACAGGCACCACCAGCAGAACAACAACAAGCCTTTAATTTTTGTTACATAACACAACTTTATGGAAAACTTTGTAGCTTGCCAGTTCAGAGAATAAATGAAACACAAATGAAGCATTACACTGAAGTTAAGCTTAGTGTGCCCTTAGGACTCTACCAGAAAGCACAATCTAGAAATTCTCTATCTATTCAAAGAAAATGGAAAAAAATTGAAAAGGATTTTCTTTTCAACTACATCAACTTACTTTGATTTCTCTTCTCTCCTCTCATGAATGTATCATTTTAGCTTCCAGTAAAGATTGTGCCACACAAGTAGGTCTCCAAAGACAATACTACCAGATTCCATAAATTTGACTTAGTTCTTACAGGCATATAGAGGTCTCCTCCACTGTAATATTATGCAACAAACATCAAATCGTTCTGTTAACTGCTCCACTACCCCCAGCCCACCTGCAGCTGGAATGAAAGTCTCATGCATGTGTCAAAAAGTGGAGTATGTTCCCTCCTCCAGCTGAGGGGCTGATGATTATACCCACTACCCACACAACAACTATCTGCATATTTAAGAAATTGTATTCACCATGTAACTTCATGACCAGCAAGGGCAGGAATGATTAGGAGAGGATGTTAACATAAAAGGTACATGTAAGCGACATACTCTGTATACTTTGTTACGCTTAAACTAACCACAAGCATAAACATACTTGCAATATGCTGCTACAGCTATGCAAGAGCCACAAGAAAGTTGTATACTCAGCTGTGGATGGCAGCAGTTTATGCACTCAAGAAGCCCTGTGGTCTTAAAACATAAATTAAAGACAAGATCACAACTGTACCAATGCATGATTTAAAAGGCAAAATTGTTATTATTATCCCTACTGATTAAACCATAACATAGACGGCCTGTCATCAATATTGAATATGCAAGTACAGTTTCAAGAGCAAGAATATTCCGCCTCCACTGTCCAAATAAAGCAACACTGCACCTCTAAAATACGAGTTATTGTCTTATGTGATTTCTTATGTGACTACACCAATAGAAGAGTTACCAATTGCTCTAGAGGGGCTGAAAAAGCTTTAGAGAGGTAGCTGCAGTATAGATGAGTTAGTTCTTTAAGATTTAATAGACCTTCACTATTTGCAACAGTTCCTGGAGAGGCTGCACACAGCCATTCCTTCAGACTCAAAATTTGTGCATCCTACTAAGTTCAAAAGCACAATATGTAGCACACGATGTATCAGAACAAGACTCTGGTGGATATAAGTAGAAGACGATTAGCAAATACAAATGGAAAAAGGGTCACTGAGGAAAAGATGGATGCTAGCATCCAGGAGAGATGCATGGTTTGTGCATACACTTGTGTTTTCGTAGCACAAAGGAGATTAAGGTAATGTTTAAAGACCTCTTTACAAAAACATAGTTTTCTTTTCATGCCCCTCCACTGGTCATGGCTCTCATGACATACACAACATCCACTCACAGAAAAGAGACGGTCCAGAAAATCTTCTCAAGTAACAGTTCTCTTCATACAGACTTGTTCTGCACTCTTCAGAAAAAAATATCCCAGAAATATAACACTTCACCAGAAAAAAAGAAGGTCTTAACATATGGATTCATAAAAAAATAGAAAAGAAATTAACACACTAGGGATCCAAGCAAGTCTCTGTTATCAAATAACCTAACCATAGGCCTACATAAATCAGTTAACAGTGGTATTTAATACTGTCTCCCAACACAGCTGAAAAATATTTAAAGCTAAATTATGAAATCATATTTTAACTCAAGAAATCCATTCTTACACAGCAGTTACCAAAAAGAGAATGCAATTGCCGAGCTGAGATCGGATAGCATGTACACAGAAGACAACACTGTGTGTCTCCTATGCGCAGCATGTATTTCCTTCCTTGAACTGAAGCAGAAGAGAAACAAGCCCCATCAAAACAACTCTATCAGCTTTGAATAGTCCTGAAAACAATTATGAGGCAGTCAGAGAGGAAACCACGACAGCTCTCTCCATCTGCACATAAGGTATAGTGTTGCACTTGGCTACAGAAGGTTGAGGAAGATGGGACAGCACAGGCACTGCTTATGTGCTCTGTACGGCTCCACTGGGAGAGCATGGGGCACGCAGCAGCACTTCACGACATGAGGGGCTGGGGAAAACACGAAGGTTACACACATCCGTTGCAAACAGAGCAGCAAAAGACAGGAGGATCTTAGTATCAGAAGCGATAAGGCGAAATCCCACCCATGCCTTACAGTAAGAAGGCTGCACTTGAGGGCTGAGGTGTTGAACACGTCGTAACGCAGCGGACAGGAGCGCATTCAGAAGCACACCTCTGTCCTGCGCACAGTACTTCCCCTTTTCGCTGAAGGCACAGGGAGAGGGAAGCCCTCAACCGGGTAAGAGCTGGGATCCTCACCAGCCGGCCCTCATGCCCCCTCGCACCCAGCCCGGAGGGAGGAGGGATGCACGCACGGCTATGCCCACCCGGGACACGCCACCCGAGTCACCCTGGACACGGGGGGAGAGGGGGGGCTGGGGCGAGGGGCAAAGCAGCGAAGGGCAGGCAACGGCCGAGGGAAGGAGCGGGACAACCCCGCGGCTGCCCGGCGACGGGGGCCTTGGGGGGGGGAACGGCAAGGAGCGGGGGCGGGGTGGGGGGGTGTCCCACGGCAGCGCGGCCTCCGCGGCACCGCAATGACAGCTCAGGGAGGAAGGCGGGAGGGGGGGACCGCGCAGCCGGGGACCCGCCAGGGCAGGCGGCCGCGGGGGGGCCGGCGGCGCCTACCGTGTACTCCCGCACTTGGCTGTGGAAGTTCTGCTCGCGGATCGTCACCTCGTCCGCTTCCATCCTTCATAGTCCCGCGGCCCCCGCGCGCAATGGCGGCCGCCGCCGCCGCGCCTGCTCCTGCCCTCCCGGCGGCAGGCGGGCCACCATGGCCAGCGGCAGCGCCGGCTGCTCCCCCGGGCCCTGGCGGCGGCTGAGGGGCCCTGGCGGCGGCGCTGGCGGCTGGCTCCGCCGCTCTGTCACCGTCCGGCTGGGGCGCGGAGGAGGAGGAGGAGGAGGAGGAGGAGGAGGAGGAAGGGCGGGCAGCACCGCCTCAACTCCTCCTGCTGCGTCACCACGCAGCGTCCCCGCGCACGCCACGGCCCCGCCCCCAACCCCCCGAGGGGGGGAGAGGCGGGGCTAACGGGTAGGAGGCCTGGTCAAGCCGCCCCGGGGCGGGGGAGGGACGAAGGGCGGGGCTTAACTTTAAGCGCGGGGAGGACGACCCAACGCCCGGGGCTGTGGCTGAAAGGAAGGCGGGAGTTAGGCGGGGGGCGCGGCCGTGGCGGGGGCGGAGCCGGGGGAGCGGGCCGGGGGCGAAAGGGGCGGGGTTGCTGGTTTTTGCCTGGAAAGGGGGGCTTCGCGCCAGCCTGGAGAGTGGGGGACAGGCCGAGCCCGGGGGGGGGGATGACGACAGGGAGCAGAGAGGGATGGAAGAGGAGGCACCCGCGCTGCCCTGAGGAGAGGGACAGGAGGCCCCTGAGGCGCTGGCAGGGGAGACCTTCAGGCGCAGGGCCCGGCGGGCAGCCCCCCGTCCCCTGGGAGAAGTCACCGGAGCGGTCCGGACCCCGGGGGGTCGCCTGCGAGGTTCAGCCGGCCCTACCCGGGAAGGCCCCTCGGGAGATGGGTGCGAAGAGGGGTTGCCCTCCCCGCTCGGGGAGCAGGGTGGCCAGGGGCGTCAGTCACCGAACTGGACAACAACGTGAGGGGGTCTGGGGGTGTTCTGGTCGAGCTGATCCTCCTGGGGCTCAGTCTGCCCCGTAAATGCATCAGAACTTATAGCTCGAAAGACCGTACTTAAGTTAAAACTTGTATTTCCGCTTGCCTGGAGCAGCTTTCTGTCTTTGATTTCTGTTGACAAATTGCTGTGTTGGTTTTTGGCCAAGGGCTGCAGTATGAAGGCACCATCTCCCAGTTGTTCTGGATTCAGTTGTCCCATTCCCTCTATACACACAGGCAGTTTTCCTTCTGAGTTTGCAAGCAGATCAATTGTCTAAATATACACAGAAAACTATTAATCTAGGGCACACTATAAATTATAGATGGTGATTTAGCAAATCAAAGAATTATTTCTATCCAAATATGTAACATTATGCCCAGGAAGTTTCAAAAGTAAGGATCATCACTTTCTGCCTGTTTACATCTATTGATGCATTATACATGATATCCATGCCAATCATAATTCAGATTATATTCACTTCCCAGCCCCTGGCCTGTTTTCTTGGTTAAAAGCAGATGATGGGGTGTTTATTAAATTTTAGAGTTAGCAAAAGTAATCTTTGACTGTCTAATGTATTTCTTACACTTCTGAATGGATGCAGAACTTCCTTCAGCTTCAGTATGGCCACGGTTTCACCCTTGCTCTTGTGACACTTGTGAAGATACAGACAAGGTATTTGCAGGCAGAGTCGTACCATGGGTGTGAGAGTCAGAAACGTCCCCACTCTCTCTCCTCCTGAAGTCCTCTGCTCACAGAGGGTGACTTTCTAGGTATTCACTGAAGCTGTAGGAACAGGAGAGGACCATTAAAAGCAGACCTGAAGGAGCAGAGAGCACAGTCCTTGAGATGCTTCTTGGGAAAAGCCATCCTACTTTACAGCTATTCCCTGTGCAGCACTAGATTGTGTCTGATAGACAGTATTATTACTCATCTGGTTTTTTCTTCAATTATTCCCACTTCAATCATCTTGTCTTCTTCAGATGCTGAAAGTGGTGAAAGCATCCGTAGCTGCCAAGAGGAACTTTATATGAGACTTTGGTTTGTGACAGCAGCTGGTGCTCTTCCCCTCTCAGGAGTTGGTCCAGAGAGAACACTATAACTGAAGACAAGGTTTATAGGTAGAAGTAATATATTTTATTATAACAAGAAACACAGCTGGAAAAAGTAGACCACTGTTCAGCATGCAATAACCTGTCCTCAGAGAAATCAAATTCTCTCAGAGCTGCCTATAGAAATTATGTCAGTGGACTCAAAGACGAACCCTGCTCTTAAAAGTGTCATGCTTAACGTTTGTACAGAACAGATAGGTCCCCAGCTTTCATCACCTTGTATAAAAGACCTACACAATAAATTGCAATGGTATTATAAACCAGGGTGTTAGGAACCTAGCATTTAGGCCCTCACGAGATTTGCAATGAAGACAGAAGTGTTGTAGCCAGAATGAACCAGATCTAAGAACTGGGGAGACCAGAAGGTCCAGTCAAAGGGGAAAAACGGGAACAATCAGAGATTAGGCCAACAATCAGTTGTTAAAATATACATACTAATACCAAGACAAAGGAGTAGCATCGTTGGAGTTCAGGCCAGTCAAGCAGCGAGTTGATCCAGGCAACAAGAATGACCCACAAAAAGATGGAAGAGTGAAGCAGTTTGGGGAAGAACAGATAATGAAATCCACAGTTAGGAGTCAAGAGAAGGAGCTAAGCTTAAGGCCAGGCAATCTAGAGGCTCTTAGGGAATCTCTGCCAGTAAATACCAATACCTACTCCCAGTTAGTTAGGAATCTAGCCCTGAGGTGAGATTTAGTTCCTGAGCTATCTGAGAAATGATTCACCCACTGCTAAGGAACAGCTCATTGAATCTGAAGCTAAGTTTATTTCATTAAGGAGGTCTGAGAGTTGTATCTAGGCGCCAAGGATTTCATACATTTTTAACTTTACATACAGACATATTAAACACTGCTCTGAAATAGAAGGTTGTAAGGAAAGCGAGCTGTACTTTTGTAGCTGTTAGAGAAATAAAATTAAGTTTAAGATTTAGCAGAACTGAACCTTCCGCTGCCACTTGGGCTGTATGTTTTCTTTTTAATCTATTGAATTTGAAATATATCTGAGGAGAAGATCTTTCTTCCATTTCTAGCAGATGAATCATCAGAAACATGATACACATTTATATTTGCTAAAAAGATGGGGGGCAGGAATAGCTTCGATCCTTTCTTGGGCAGAAGTTATTGCTCAGTTCCAAGGTGTGTACATCACAAAGGAAGGTCATGGTAGCCACCACAGCAAAATCTATTTATATCGAAGGAAATGCAGTCTAGAGTAGGCAGTTCTTGCAAACTGATAAGAAGGCTGACTGATGAATCCATTGATTTTTGATGGGAGTACAAAAGTTTCTTTTGGTATGCTTCAAAATACTAAACCCCAAAATTAAGCCTGAGGTACCTTGCACCAGAGGGTGGTTAAAAGACCTCTAGATGGTTTTCATCCATACCTCAGACAAAACAAAGAGTGCTGGAGGGACCGTCCTCAGCAATTCTTAGGACCTCCTTGGTAACCCCAAGGAGCTTGGTCTATGTATAAGCTATACATGATTTAGGTGTAAATAGAACATTTTCTCAAGCTGGTAACATACAGATATACACACACAAAAAGAGTAATGAAAAACGGACTTCTATTAAACTTAAATTTAGTGGTGCCTAACCCCTCAGCATAAAAATTGAGAGGATTTAATAGATTTTGCTCAATTTATTTCTTTTCAGCATAGTTTTAAAAGAACAGTTTTTCAGCTTCAGGTTAACCCAGTAAGTGTTTGGTATCCTGAATCCCCAAGGAGGGTTTTATGTGCGCTGGGTTAACTTTGGGATTCTCCAGAAAAAATGTTGGGATATTCAAGCTAATAAAATTAGTTGAATTGGCTAAAATCAAAGTTGCTAAAGTAGGAACTGTTTCACTGGAAAAGTTCCCACAGAATTTGTCAATGGATTTTAGATCACTCTCTTTAACTGTAAATGTGAAATTGGCATCATGCCTTTAAATCTAAATTCATCTAGCAGCATTTGAATAGGTGATGCCTTCTTTTCAAGTCATCATTCAGCCAAATGCAGCTTGGGCTAAACAGAAAATAGGAAGTTGTTCTCTCAGTTAATATGACTACATTATTACATTCAAGATATTGCCTAAGAATTAGCCAGATTGAAACCCAATTTAGTATGTTGCTGAGAGTTACCATTGATTTTAAAGAGAATTTAGGGTAAACACATCACAGATGATACCCAGCACTTCACACATTCAAAAGCCAGTTATGGAAGACAAAAAGAAAGATTGAAAATTTAAAATAACTTGATCATGGTATAAAGAAATATTATGCTATCATAATTATACACATTAAGATTATTTATTGGGTGATCATTTCATGGGTGATTGTTTGGTAAGTTAAGCATAGCAAGAATTGCATTATAACTTGAGAAAGCCAGATCATTCGGTCTTGGATCTGGATTCAACTTGAAATATTGCTGACTGGCATTTCATTTCTATTCATACCTTCTTTCTATTTTGTATTTGTTTGCTTTTTTAAATATAAAAGCATGATTTTTTTGTTCCAAATACTTCCAGCCTCTATCTTCATTGTGTCAACACAGTAACACTAACTCCCCAGCTAAATGCTACATTATGGCATAATATATATATATATTTTTTTTAATAGCCAAGGGAAAGAAATATAAATTAAAAATGAGAATGCTGGCACACAAAAATGGATATAAACTAGTTCAGTATAGACTCGCATAGGTACGTGCTGGATTTTATATATATTCAACCCCAAAAATAGAAGAAAAAAAAAGCATCATCAAAGTAATACAGTTTTGAACAAGCTTTTGAAATGAACATTTGACTAAAATATCTCCACTACTTTTAACTTAGAGCTTGGTCCATTTATAAGGAGAGAGTGAGATTGCTTTCAATAACCAAGGAACTGGATTCAGTGATGAATAAACCCCCTTCTAGTCCTTAGGTTTGCTTCACTCATTGGAGTCTAGAGTCAGAAGACCTCTGCAGACTTTATAGTCAGAGGCATAAACTCTGCAGCAGTTTGGTTTTCTTAGGTAAAGGAAGCATAAGTCCTGTCGTGAAGCTAGAACAGTTTCAGTTCCATATCTAGGCCACATAAAGTGACTGAAAGCTCATTTTGCTTCCATTCACCTTTACTGTGTCTTTCATGTCTCACTGTGAGGACTCCAAACCCTCCTCAAAGTAAAACAAAAAAACCCAACAAAATAAAACAACAACAAAAAAATCCCCACCACATTGCAGCTTAAACTTGGTTAGGAATGAGATAAAAGGAGATATTCAAGGATATGTGGCTGCATATAAAAGTCAAAGTTCACCTGCTATACAGATATGAACAAGCCCAGGGACATCTGCTCCATGCTGTCTATCCGTGCCTGATTTGGCTGAATCTTCAAGTAGGTATTTTATTGGTAGAACTCCTAAACTCCTACCAGGTCAACTTTGTTACAGAGTTGAAGAATCAAAAAACGAATCAAAATACAAACCAAACAAACAAAGAAAAAACAAACAAACAAAAAAAAGCCCTTCACTTTCACCAGTCTATGTCTGTTTTGAGCCCAGAAATTAGTGTTTGATTCAATCAGCCTCTGAAAAGTGTTCCGCTAGAGTGGATGGATCAAGAGTCAAAACTCTCTACTTCTCTTTATGGTGTGTTCAATATTTAATTACAATCTGTATTAAAAATCATGCCTTATTTCTGATTTGAATTTTAGTGCCTTCAGCTTTTAACTATGGTTCTTATTCCGTCCTTCCCAGCTACAGCTAAGAACTTTAATAATCTGTATTTCCTGCTAACAACAATTCACCTCAAAATCTCCTTTTCAGTCAGTTAAAAAGATTTACTCCAAGTAAATTTACTCTTTAAAGATTTTTATCAACCATGAACTCAATTTTTTTTTCTTTCTTCCCTGAATTCTCTCCAAACTCTTAACATACTTATTAAAATGCAGGCAAAAGAACTGAAAGCAGTAATCTAGGCATGGTTTCCGCAATTCTATGAACAGGTGTAAAATCACTTCCTTATTTTATACTTTCTGTTACAGACCACTTTAATCATTACAGAGGAAAACAGCACACAGCTGCAGAGGTGAAAAACATGATTAATTCCCAGAGGTAAATGGGATGTGCAATTGAAGAAACTTGTATCTACTCCTGTCTTCCTGCTATCAGAAGTCTGGCTGTAGGTAACAGGCTTCCTTGTGGCAGACCTAAAGTAAGATTAACGGCTCTTTGTCTTTGTTTTGGGTTGCCATGTCCACTTATTTGCTTATATAGAGTAAAACCAATTTTAGGGACATTTTAATCCAAATGCTATAGCAATCATTTCCTTGAGGTAGAAAATAGTGGCTACCTCTGAACTTCGCTCATATCAACCAGCAGGAATCCATAATTTCTATTCTAAATCATTGTTCTCCAGATACAGCCCTGGTTCTGTAGATAGGACCTCGATTCCTTGTTCCTGGTGCATCCACGGACACTTGACTGAATTCAAGCCTCTTGTTTTCTGCTTCCCAAACATTTCAGATTGTTCTGTATAATTAGCTCATCTTTGTAATTTACCACTCTGTTACTTCCAGTATTTGCCAACTTTTTTGTGTCATCTACCACTAGTATTAGCAGTGATTTGTCGACCAGCATACATCCTTTAAAAAAAAAAATAAATCATTTCCAACCCTCAAATCAATTTTTCTTATAATTTTTCTCATCTTTGGGAACTTCCTGACATACTAAGTACATATTATACTGGTTGCAAGTGTTATGTTTGCCCATATGGAATATGAGCTTGCCAATATCATGGGTTGGTTCCATGGCAACATCATAACGGAATCCAAAGGAGTTATTTGAGAGTGAAGCCAATATTTTTTGTGTTAGCAAATAATCATTAGAAGCTTTAATGTTGTTTTACCACTGGCTGAATAAAAGCACCAGCATGTCTCTGAAACCAAAGTGTCACAAATAATTTTTCTGTTCTTACAGAACAGATGCTTTCTTCACTCCTGTGCTTTCTCTTCAGTCTATGTATAGTTCCCATTCCTGAAGTGCTTACACAGTACCATTTAAAATTACTCCAGCCCCTGCTCCACTTTAGTGTGTTGCGTACATAGCATGATAGCATTACATCTACACAATGTGCTGCACAGGCTGTAAAGTCTCACCCATCACTACGTCTGTGCTTTCTCTGCAAGTTTTGCAGATTGTTTACCTTTCACTGCTTCTCTGTCCTTTTTGAGTGTTCTCCTTTGATTTGTGGGCCATTCAACATCTTTCATTAGACATCTTAGTCTGCTAATTTACTATTGATTCTAAAACATGTGACCATGCATTAACTGTATTAAAATGATGAAAATGCAAATATCCACCCATATCAGTTCCTGACTACTTAACATGGCTGTACTCATTGTCCTTTTAAAATAAATAAATAAATAATAATAATAATCATTAATCTGCTGGACCATCTGTGCTCATTCTGAGCTGTCCTCGTTATTTTTTTGTTAGTTACGCAGTTTTGAGAAATGAAATTTTAAAATTTTTGGAGAAGATAGGCTGCACTGCCAAATCCTTAAACAATAAAAAACCACTTTTGGTATTAAATAATTTTATTTTTCTCTCTTAAATTCAGTATCTGACTCATCACGACTAAGATGACTGTACTGTTAAATACCACACGGAAGACATTTCAAAAATCTATCCAGTATTAAACTATGACCGTTTTCCTCTGGTTGACAAAATCACATTGTATAAATTTAGTCTTTGAAAGTAAGCCATGCACCTTTTATGAAGGACTTTTATCCAAAATGCTAGAAATTTTAAAGGAAATAAATCATCTTAATTTCTAAAATTAATAGGTGCAAGATTTATTCTTAAATCATGGATACTCCTTTCTAATTAAATTCAAATGTGTTTAATGCATCTCAAGAGTGTTAAGATAATAAGTAGTCCTTTTCTGGAATATAACATCCTCGATCCCTGTCAATAATTATATTGGGTGACTAATAAAATATGATGCCAGGCATTTTTTTAAATCTTTATCTTCCTCCTCTGTCTCATTAGCAAAATGAATAGGTTTGCTCCACAGGCACCACCTAATCTGGAGAATTCAATGTTGTTCAAGGACATTGCAAATAAATTTCAGCAGGTATTCCTTCATGCGACAGTCATATATAAAATGTACTTTTATAATATCTGCCAGTTGCCATGCTAAAGTTTCTCTTTGCTGTATAAGCTTATTATTAGCATCAAAGGCTGGAAGGCCAAAAGCGGCCACTACAACTGTCAAGTCTGATCTCTTGACCAGGAGAACTTTATGCAGTTATCCCATCATAGAATCATAGAATGGTTTGGGTTGGAAGGGACCTTAAAGATCATCTAGTTCCAACCCCCCTGCCATGGGCAGGGACACCTTCCACTAGACCAGGTTACTCAAAGCCCCATCCAACCTGGCCCTGAACACTTCCAGGGATGGGGCATCCACAACCTCTCTGGGCAACCTCTTCCAGTGCCTCACTACCCTCACAGTGAAGAACTTCTTCCTTACATCTAATCTAAATCTACCCTCTTTCAGTTTAAAGCCATTACCCCTTGTCCTATCACTACGTGTCCTTGGAAAAAGTCCCTCCCCAGCTTTCTTGTAGGCCCCCTTTAGGTACTGGAAGGCTGCTATAAGGTCATCCCAGAGCTTTCTTGTCTTCAGGCTGAACAACCCCAACTCTCTCAGCCTGTCTTCATAGGAGAGGTGCTCCAGCCTTCTGATCATCTTTGTGGCCTTCCTCTGGACTCGGTCCGACAGGTTCATGTCCTTCTTATGTTGGGGGCCCCAGAGCTGAAAGCAGTACTCCAGATGAGGTCTCGTGAGAGCGGGGTAGAGGGGCAGAATCACCTCCCTTGACCTGCTAGTTATGCTTCTCTTGATGCAGCCCAGGATACAGTTGGCTTTCTGGGCTGCAGACGCACATTGCAGGGTCATGTTGAGCTTCTCGCCAACCAACACTCCCAAGTCCTTCTCTGCAGGGCTGCTCTCAATCCACTCATGGCCCAGCCTGTATTTGTGCTTGGGATTGCCCTGACCCATGTGCAGGACCTTGCACTTGGCCCTGTTGAACTTCATGAGGTTCACACAGGCCCACCTCTCAAGCCTGTCCAGGTCCCTCTGGATGGCATCCCTTCCCTCCAGTGTGTCGACCGTACCACACAGCTCGGTGTCACTGGCAAACTTGCTGAGGGTCCCGCTGTCCATGTTGCCGACACAGATGTTAAACAGCACTGGTCCCAATACCAACCCCTGAGGAATGCCACTCATCACTGGTCTCCACTTGGAAGACTACATCGAGGACTACACTCTAAGTAGAGCTCCAATGGTCATTATTTGACCCACAGAACATATAGCGCTTATCCATTCCACCAGTGGTCTATCAGAAAATGCTGACATCATGAGAACAGATTATTGTATAACATAAGACAATACTTATTTTCAGAAGCTGGACTCAGATCTAGCAGGCCTTTCAACAAAAATCATGCCAGTAATGTGAAATTAGCTAATTTGTTCTTGAGAGTTTTACTTCCTGAGTTTAACTTCCTATCTCAATTAGATATTACATTACAGTAATTACACCTCCAAGTAACAAAAATATGGCAGTATCCTCAACCCCTGACATGATATATAGTCCTCTGGCCCTCATATAAAAGCAAAAGCCATCTCAGGTGACTTTAAACATTTGGGTATGTCTTAAGTATTTGAATGGAGGACTCCAGAGATTTCATACTGTCTTGAAGGTGGGAGGATAGAACAAGAAGTAAGTCATGATTCATCCAACTCTTTAAAATATTTTCATCTTCCTAATTTTAGGTCCTGTAAGCCATGCATTTGATTCAAATCGTACCCACCCTGCCAGTGATTGCAACTGCAGAGATACCCCATGCTGAATGTTCCATATATGTATATGCCACAAGGCACACATATGATATTTGACCATATTTTACATGTCATATGTCACATAAAATCATAGAATATCTCAGGTTGGAAAGGACCCACAAGGATCATCGAGTCCAACTCCCTGCTCCTCGCAGGACTACCTAACACCAAATCAGATAACTAAGAGCATTGTCCAGATGCTCCTTGAACTCTGACAGGCTTGGTGCCGTGACCACTTCCCTGGGGAGCCTATTCCAGTGACCGCCCACCCTCTCAGTGAAGAGCCTTTTCCTAATGTCCAGTCTGAACTTCCCTGTGACGCAGCTTCATACCATTCCATAAAGCACCCCTTTGAAAGTCACTATCACATCGCGCCTGCTTAGGTTTTTTTTCAATTTTATTGAGCTGTAGCCCTTGGCCTGGGAAAGGTCAATCTACACAACATACAGTAAAGCATGCAGCTGTCCTACAAACACTCCAAATCCAAGGTTTTTCTAGAGACTACTGTCCACACACTTCTCATCTGTCATCCGCTTTCTTCACTCCCACCTATTCTGACTCGCATAGAGGTTGCTGCCAAGGAGTGTGCCTCAAATGCAAGGCCACACTTAAAAAGAAGCCTGAAAAAAACCACAAGAGAAAATATCTCATAAAGGTCACGCCTTCTTCCTGAAGCCAGCTCAAACTAGGCAGACACTTATCAGACACTGAAAGACATAGTTCTATCCTCCTGTGTTCCTTGCGACACCTGCAATCTCTCAAAGTACATTCAGACTAAGTACAAGCAGAGACCATACTTAGCCTGTTCCCTGGGGCAGGCTGTCAGGGCCTTGAATGTCCCAGTAGGCCCCTGACCAGCTCCACTGGGAACTTCCACCTATGCCACATCTACCCACTGACCTCTGGTTAGGTGGCAGACATTAACCACATCCAACTAAAAAAAAACCCTTACCCTGCCTGGTCCCCACTGAAGGTGCTGGGGAACAGGAATTACTCTGGGTATGGGGGTGTTGCAGAAGCCTTCAGGGCTGTGATCTGCCTCTGTGGCAGGGCTTAGTATCCACCAGGATTCTAAATTTCACCTGGAGCTGTGGGCAACCCTGTGGGAAAGTTCCTGTGCGTAGAGCTCTATAGGAACTGTAATTCTAAATGAGGGACATGCCAGTCTACATTCTCATTTAAAAAAAAGTCCAATATAATGGTTTAAGAGTGGTGGAGTATGGGCATCAGTAAGTTGCTATGATGTCCTAGCATATCTCTTTCCCCTGATCTCATAAGGCTGGGAATGCCACCAACTATGTTAGAAACGTTGCAGATGCCCTCTCTGCCCCATCTTCTGCCTGGATTGTCTAGTCAAATTGCTTTGATACCTGAAAGCCTCTTAACAGCCTGATATCTGAGGCTGCTTCCTAGACTGGAGAATTCATGGAGGCACCTGAATCCAAGACAGGTCAACTACAGAAGCAGACCCTGTCAATTCCCCCCAGTGACATGGATTTAGCATATGCCACCATGGATATGCGATGCCACCGTCTTACTCTGTCTTGGGTTTTCCTATGCTCCAGAGGTGTGCAGGTAGGGTCAAAACTTCTTCATGACAATGCCACTACTCTCTGGCCTGTCTGTTTGCCATTGCCTCAGTAAATTTCACCCATGGCCTGGATGAAGTCATCCCAAGCCCTCTTACTGTCAGATGAATCCTACACATAGAAAAGGCATCTGTCGTCTCGTCTTTCAACAGAAGAGCAGCAGAGGGGAAGGTCTGCCTACATTACTGGCTTTCAAGTTGCATCTTGAACTTGTTGAACTGTGTAAGATGTGTTCTCTGCCTGACCAGGTGCACCCTGCTCTCTTACATGCTGCTAATGGCTGATAGGAGAGGAGCGGGACAACTCCTAGCCTTATCCACACAAGGTTGAAAGTATCAATATTCATCCTTTCATCTCCATCGGTGTGTGATAATGGTCACTGACCCCATTTCTCATCAAAGATGTGGTCATGTATGGCTCAACCTGTAATAACTACTACCTGACATAGGACTGCATCTTCTCCCTGGCCCAAGGAGATAATCATACCTTTGGCCTTGCTATAGGTGTCCTTCAGCTTTATTACCTCTAACCAATTCCCCCTATTTTCCACATGTTCCACATTGATATGGCTGTTGCAGTCAGGCTTTCCCAAAATTCTGGTCCCACCTTATAGAGAAAAAAAAAGCACAGAGCTCCATATGGCCCATCATGTGACAGGTTCAGAGCTGTTGATGAGCTTAGCTCACCACAATATGCTGCCTCTGTATCATACATGAGAGGACAGAAGGCTGCAGAGTTTTAGAGAAGCACAGAGACAAGGATTTTCTTCAATGTAAAAGGAGGTACACCATTCATTCTTCTTTGAAGCATATTTCCTACAAACTGGTTATTGATAAACTTGCAGAATCTAGTTTCTTTATTTTCAGTACTGATAAGGTTACAAAGATGTCATCTGTTCAAGACAGATGGTCTTTTGTTTCTAAATCATGTTATTCTGTGAGTAATCACTTATTTAAATTGTGGGGATAGTACAAAGTTACCAAGGTTTCATAGGATACATTCATATTGTTTTACATCTTGTGCATTGATACCTCAAAACTTATGTGCTTTTACAGAACAATATTTTTTGTATTGTTGGTTAATTTGCCAAAAGCTAAACATATGTTAAAAGTCTACATTAAAAGTCATTATAAGGCACACTGGGAAACCTGGATACAAAGGGGTCGCTTCATCCTGAAGAGTAAAAACAACAAACCGTACGAAATAACTCTGCAGTTCATAGCCACTGGTAAAGTATTGCATAGGATGTAGTTTTCTTTGAAGTACCAGTAATGCTGCATGGCATTTGACAGAGTTTTACTCTTTACATAGCCATGTCTGCATTGAACACTGTTTCTGTAGCCTGACAGCCCACCTCCCTATACCATGCTCTGTCCTGTTATCATTGTGGGTATCCAAGTGCCATTACTCTGGACATACACTGACCTGATACCATTGCCTTTTTTAAACCCTAGCCCACAGCATGCTTTGGTCCATTTACAGTCACATGCTCCCAGAATTAGCATAATTGGAATATAATTTCAGACTATTTGTGTCTCATTGTGTATTTACACCTGGATATCATCAACGAAGTAAGAAAACAACAAACCTCTCTCAGACGGGTCGTCACACTTCAATTCTGTTACCAAACAAATCTGCGAGGGAAATCATTGTTGAACATTGCTGTTGTCCTAAATAACACTATATGCTATGGCATATGTTTGGATTTTCTGTCGTAGTGGTAGAGGTAGCACAGCAGTGAACTCGTAACCTTCCCAAGTTCTCTTCACCCCACACATCACGGTAAAACACTAGCAGCACCTTAGTGAAATATAATTTTTTTAATGGCTGAAATGCCAGCCATACTCCTTCCCTTCTGTCTTTACATCCCCACCACTGACTCCCACCTTCAGCACCATCACCACGCAGCAGGATCTGCTGGTACATCCTTCTACCCTTCCTATTTTCTGGTCATACCTTGAGTCATGACAGGTTTGAGGGAACATCAGATTTCCTGTCAAATAGCTCTGAAGGAAGCCACAAATTCCTTCTCTATGGCCTAAAGAACCTTACAGAATCAAAAACTATTTTGCCTGTTTGTGTTATAAAATTTATCACATAATTTGGCACTTAGGAAGCAATCCTGTGGCAGACACTGTACAAATCCAAGTTCGGCACTTAGGAAGCAATCCTGTGGCAGACACTGTACAAATCCAAGTTCCCTACATCTAATTGATTTTTGTATTACTGCAGGCTAATAATCTCCATAGAGGTTCTGAAAAACCCAAGTGAGGATTTCATTTTAGCACTTCGTAAAAGTACCCAAACAAGTACCTCTTGGGCTGTAGCGCTGATCCTGTCCAGCTTTCTTCTTGTTCAGTTTGTTCCCACTACTCCTTCATCAGTATTGACACAGCAATACATGGCCAGACAGAACTGAGGAAAATAATGTAGCAAAAATAAAAAATTTGATCAGAATGAATTCTCTGAGCCAGTTCATTCTGTGTTCACACAGCAGAAGGAATGATACAACTGAGCAGAGGGAGCTACTCCAGCCACCACTGTTACAGAGAGAAATGCTTGTGAGCTACACTGTACACTCAAAGCAATCACAAATATATTCTTCTGTCTGGCCGATGCCATTTTTAGCACTGAGAGTAATAGAAAATGTGAGAAACTATATTGTCCTCTTGCTCTGCACACACACGATCCTCATAAAGGATTCATGAGTCAAGAAATAACTATAGACCATAATTTTCAGATAGTTCTTCCTGCCCTATGTTATGGAATAAAAAATACTTATGCACAATGTCAGCAGGACAAGTTTATTGCATTTTTTGGAAGAATTTGTTTAAAGATTCACTCATACAATAGATTTTAAAGTGTAGGTCTTCAAATCATTAAATGAATTCATATATTGTATGAATTCTTGTACATAACGTCTGTCTGTGTATTTATACATCTAAATATAAATAAAAATAAGCATACACACATATAAATAAAGTTCTCTGAAATAGAGTTACCCTGCCATAGTATTAAAATAAGCTGGTGCAGAAGACAGCACTGCATAGTGTCCTCTACAGAATTTCTTTACAAGAGCCAGAATATACTAATTTGTATGCAGAGTTAATTTGAATCAAGATACTGGTATTACTTTTTTTTTTTTTTTTTTTTTTTACAAAATCACTGTCTATTGACTTTTCTGAAAATGGTGGTTCTGCCTTTATAAAGAAGCAGCAGCTTATAGTATTCTTTCATATGAGTTTGTGTGCGTATGTATATGAAAGAAAGAAAAATAAAGTTTAATTACTGTTGGAGTGTCTCTTCAGTTTATCATTTTATTCTGCAGTTTATATGTTATTTACTTAAGAAGAGCATCGAAGCCTGTGCCCCAAATAAACTCTTTATTTTAAGATAGAAGAAATATTTCAATGGCTGCTTGAATTAAATACAAGAACTAGTAAGTTTAAGTATTATAAACTGAAAAATATGATTATATATAAATCTGAAATAGACATAAACTAAAGCATTATCTTAGTTATCTTCCTCTCTTAGATGCATCACTGCATGCACAAAGCCATATACCCCAAATCAACATCTTCACTAAAGCTACACTCTGGAAAAAAAAAAGGGGGGGTAGCTTTGACTACACAGAAATATAATAAGAACTTCACAATGTAACATACAGTTTTTAATGAAATAAATTAATGGATAGCATGCAGATGCCAAGATTAAACACAGTAATAACAAAACATTAGCAAGCACTTTTAATGTAATTAAATTTTTGATGTATTACAATTTTTAGTGTGTAATTATGTTTTAAGGAACTGGAGAGTAACACTGGATCACACCCTTACTTAACCTAGTTATTAAAGAATAAAATGCAACAAAGCTTTTAAATTCTGTTTCAGAATAATAGTGCCTTGTCCATCACAAATAATGATGGCAAGATTTTTCTCATCTGATAATCACTCATAGCTATTACCTAATAAAAGGACAGTCCTTGGTACTATAAGAACCTATGGTCAGTCCAGATTGTAAGCAAGCATTGAAATGTGCTATATAAAGCATCTCAGCTTGCAAGCGACCTTGAATCTCTGTTTCCTTATTGCTGGAGGTTGGGATTGTTCCATGGCTACATTCCCAGTCTGCATCAAGGGGCTGCTGGTAACATCAATCTTAAACACTGGTCTTTAAAACAATTTTTGATGTTGGCCTTGAACAGGTCTAATAATTTTGCTTAATCACCTCTGTTTCTACACAAAAACTGGAATCTAGGCTGACTTCTAATTTTTCATTCTTGTGAAATCCAGCCACAGGCTTTCTGTCTGCCATCAAATATCTTGAATCACAATTAGATAAAATATGGCAGATGCCCTGTGACACCCAATCATCTTTATTGTATAGAAGTTCACTTTCAGCTTAGAGTGGAATAAATTCCATTTGACTCAGAGGTCAGTACTTGGGAAGAAAAATGAGAAGTGTGTTCATTTGCATATTTGAATGTGCAAATTGGATGCATCCAATCTGCGTTATTTGTCTCCTAATGAGAATGACCTTTTCTGCTAATGGGAAAAAGCAATTGAACTTGGGCATGTGAAAGTTATGGAAGAATAAGAAATTCTGAATCTCTAACAAAACAAGTCAACTGCTTGCTTCTGTGAATAAAAAAAAATAATCGAGGTCATATTGAACCCTAAATCCCAGTGCTCTTTCATCTTTAGAGACACCCAGGTTAGGTTTAGAATCTGAATTTTGCTTCTCTTATGTATCTCTAACAACACTTCTTGCCTAGCACCCTTCCTTTTCACCATCCTTTCCAAAGGACATCTAAACAGTTCTCCCACCACTAATGTGGCTCAGGTTAACACCATAAGATCTTTATAATTATTTTGCAGAACAAAATTCAAAGCTTCAAAATTCAAAGATTAAGTGACTTGCCCAAGGCTACAAAGAAGATGTTACTACATCAGGATTGGAACTCAGTTGCATCTAGTCTTTGGTCATGTGTTCAAACACATTAACTAAGTTTCTTTCAATACTGAAATTGAAATGGAAAGAAGCCGCGATCAATTTACAAAGCAGCATTAAGATCATATAGCCTGTGTTGTTCTACTAGTGTGAATGCTAAAGAACGAAATGAGTCCTGCATATAGGCAGCTCATCTGTAGACAAGTGACATCATCATTATTGCCATGTATTACTATACATTTAATTATCCTCTTTACTGGGAAAAAAAAAAAAATAGACGGTCAAATTGCCAGTATGCTTCTCTTCATTTCAAGCTTACTCTTTCATCTGCAGACCTCAAAACCAGGCAGTAGTAATAGGTCTTAGAACTGGAACCACTCACATGCAGAACTCAGGATTAATTAAAGAGCTAGAAATTAAAACAAACATCTTGGCATGGCTTATAAGTAAGGGCACAATTATTTATTCTTCTTCTTGTTTCTTTTTCATCTTGGTGCTGCAGGAGTCCCCCATCAGGGATCAGGACCCCGTATTGTGAGGATTTATTTAAACACTTACTGAAAATATGACACTTGCAGTTAAGAATTTACAACTACAATTATAAGATGAAGAATAAAACTGTGTCTTCAGCTGATTTCTGTAATCATAATATTCTAAATTATACTAACACATACCTCATTTTAAGTGTGTGTTTTCCCATGATTATGTACAGGATAGACTGCAGTAAGCTTAACACTGCCACTCTAAAAGCACATCCAGAAAAACGTGGATTATCCTAAAAATAGATATCTTACCTTTGCCACCAGTAAGCAAGGAGGAAATTTCCACTGAGAAAAAGAAAATTCAAGCTGTACAGAACCAGCCAGCTCTATAGGCATACACATACATATCCAGCTGTATAGAGCTTTGTTCTTAATGCTAGCTTACTTGTTAGTATGCTATTTTTTGCAAAATTATTCAAGAGAAAAAAAAAGACAAACCTTTTCATGATGAAGAATGTAATTACACAAAAAGGGCTTTTGTAATTGTTCTTGTTTTCACCTGTGTTTCAAAACCAATTTCATACTGGGCACAGGTGCAAATGCTTACAGATTGGGCAACAGAAGGACCAGCTGTAGTTGTTAGAGTAATGAATTCTCCTTTAAAGCAGCATGGGAAATAGCTGTCCTACCAGCAGGCTACTCTGATGCAGTAATTTTTGTAATCTGCTAATGGTGTAGTTTCATAACTGATTTAGGGTGATCTTAGTCTGTGCTGCTATTGGAAGGAGCAATTCTCTTCCCTTTGCTAACTACCTCTTTCTGAAGCTGAATCAGAAAATTAATCCAGCCCAACTGAAAAGTTTACTAGTTTCATTTGGATCAAATCTTGGATTTGGTGGATTATGCCACAAGTCCTAATGTCAATGCGAAAAAGGATAAGGAAATGTATTACCTGGACGAGTGGTTGAGGTTGTCCTGAAGTAGCTGCAAAACTGCAGTCTTGAAAGATGGTGATTGCTTGAAAGGGATGTTAGCAGGTGTAGGAGTAGGTTAGAGTGGTTTCTGGTGTCATATATGTGCCAGACACAAACTGTGTAAACATGAGGTTATTCAAGCTCATGTGTGTATGGTTTTGTTTTACTGCCTTGTCCTTTGCATATGAGACACCTAACTAGGTATCTACAATGCAGTTGCCTGCATCTAAGCCAGTCATGCAATGCTCCCTTTTAAATCAGTGGACATCTAACCATTGGGTGAATGGAGTCTAAGGCACTGTCCATCTCATCCTGAAGCAGAAGCCTAAAATTGATTAGATAAGATTTTTCTCTAAAAGTGACTATTTCTCTCCATTTGACTGTAAACAGAGAGCAGGGTGACTGGCTTTGCTGTAGATGTCTGTCTAAACTGAGGGAGAAGAACTCTATCTTGTCTGTCAGGGTTAAATCAGTGTTGCTATTTCAAAGTACTTTGAGAGAATGGTCTTTAACTAGAGGTGTGGTATGCACAGTCCACTGCTGCACTCTGGTTCTGGCTATGGTCAGGTAAGTAGAGTTCCTGAACAGGAACTGTATATTAAATTAATACTATATTACAAGCAATAACATAATGCATTACAGGAACTGAGATCAAGATGTAGAATGGCAACCAACAGGTATAAATTGGTATCGTTCTTACAGTACAAGTTACCAGATCCAAAGATCGCTGTCATCCCAGAAAGACCTCCAAATACTTCATTGTATTTGGCTCAGATACATATCATATTTTGCATGTTTAACAAAGCCTCAGGAAACTTGCAGTAAGACTTTTGTTAATAGCTAGGAGCACCCCACTGAGCTAGAAAAAGCTGCTGGAAATTAATTGTCCCTGAAAACAATTACCTTACGCTGTATACAAAAAAGACAGTGTTAGCAGTGGGACGAACAGGAGCGCTGCACACTACTACCCATGCAATTGCTTGTGTTTGGCAAACAATGGCACCAATACTCATTCTTGCCAGTGTTTTCACTTTCTATAAATAAACAGGTAAAAGGTGATTTTAACAAAGTAACAGTAACTGTTAATTTTAGGGGATTTGTTTGTTGAATTCAAGTATTTGTAGATATTTATTCTGGAGTGTCACTCCTACAGCCAAGCATTCTTTTTTTGAAGTTGCCTTGTCAGAATTAAAGAAATAGCTAATAAAAATAAAGACTGATCTTCAGGGAATAGAATTACAATTGGTATGTTAAAGCTAAGCAGTCAACAACAAAGGAGAAAGAACAGAGGGAAAAGGAAATGTCCCTTGTTAAATGCTTACTTTTTTTGGTGAAAACTGCCTTATAAATGACAATATAATACTAGTGTTCCTTATATAAGGTCAGTGTTCTGCATAAAGTCTCCCATAGAGACTTATATTTCTTGGCACAGAAAGTTTGATTATATAAATTTCATATAGGAAATGCAAAGTGCCATAATGTGGGACTTTGATCAATGATGCTATCCTGATTTATAATTGGGGTTTTTTTTAACTGTGATGTGCACAAAGCACTAATTTAAAAGCTCATTTTAGTTGCAACCTACCTCTTCCTTTTAATAACAAGAAGGTAATCTGACTACATTTTTTCAGTCATCCTTGTGTCACGTATTAGATAATCTCCTTATAGTTTAAAACTAAAAATGCTAATGGATTGGGGAAATGGGTTTCTGCTTTCACCCAGCATATCTGTCTTTTTTATGCTTGTCTTTTGAATCATTTATCTAAATAATAACCTTTAGTACCCACTCCTTCCTTCCAATGAACTAAAAGATATTAAAGTCAGTGAATACATATATTCTCCCTACTCTTGTTTTGCCAGCTGAGGTTACCACTTTCAGCAGCTGCTTTTTGGGGGGAGTGGGGAGCTACAGACATCCCCTTGCAGAACTACTCATATGGTTACTTCCTAATTTGTCTCAACCAAAACAGCCTAAGTTAGCTTAAACTAACTGTAGATCTCTTTTAATGAGTATCACCAGCCAGACTGAAAGGGCATTGATCTCAGTGGCTAAAAGAAAGCAATTATATGAAAAACTCAGCAAACAGCTTTCAGTCAGCAAATCTGTGGGACATCCTCAGAAAAAAGGCAGTAATAAGCCCCCTCAAGGAAAGCTGCTATGGATGGTAGCTTCTTCAGCAGTCAAACCTGGAGATACAGGAGGATATATTTGCATAGCCTTTGTCTCAGGATGATGGAAGATAACACATTTTGTACAACAGCAGCATGGAGAAGATAAATGGCCAGCCCAAGGTCAGGTACGAAGATTGTGGAAATTGTGGGAGTGAGTGCCAGGACAAAGATTTTTCTAGACTATTTGTGTAGTTCTGTTTTCATCATGCTTGACTTAAGCTGTATAAGGACCAAGCTTTCAGAAATTGCTTAGCACATACCCTCTGGGGAAAAAAAAAAAACCAAAACAAAACAACAAAAAAACCCATACCAACAAGTTTCTGAGCAACAGGGATGTATCTTTAAAACACTAAGGAAATCACTTTCCTTGCCTACCAATACCTTCTCAAATAGATGGAACTGAAGCACATTTGAAGAGCCAACAACTTTGTACTGCCTTGAGACTTTGGAAAATGTTTTCCAGAGGAAAAGTATCCTTCCACAGATGATCTCTCCCAGCAGACCAAATTTCAATTCTGCTGATCCCAGCAGTGACAGTATGACATGGGGGGGAAACAACACCTCAAGTAGATGGATGCCGTGCTAGAGACTCACAGCAGAGTCTTCAAGTAACTTGCACTGTTCTGAGGCTCTCACTGCTTAGAATAAATTCATTCTGGCACAAAGCTTTCAGTCTGCATAGTCAAAAAAGGCTTTGGATGTAAAGCGATATTCTTACATCAATCAGGCTATTTTCTCCATTGATAAGAACAAAGAATGACCCTATGAGCTCAGTCTAAAAGTCTTTCTGGTGCTGCTTTGGTATTTCCTGTGGTGATAAATAGCACAATATTCTCAACAGCTGCAAATTACAAGAGAGCCAGAATCTACCTATGTATATTATGTAGTCACTAAATCACATTTTCATGGTATGTGGGAGGTGACCAGAAGACAATAGCAGACAGACAGCTAAAGGAATTGTATTCCACTCATTCTGTTGGGGGGGGGGGGGAAGTAATCCATGAACATAATTTATTAGGAAGGAAATCTGTTAACAAAGATTATCTCAGCAGGAAGCAAAAATTTACTGAAGCAACAATTCTATATGAACTTTCATTTCCAGTGAATCATGCCAGTATGTTCAATTTCGTTCTAAACATGAAACGTGCCCTTGCGGCTTGTTCTCTGCTGCAGGACCACTGTCAAAACAAAGAACAATTACAAAATGTTCCCTCAATTCAGAATTCCTATTTGGTAAGTGACGCCCATATGACGCAGAGATCTAAATGTGAAATTTGTAAAGTGGAAACTGGATTTCTCCCCTTTTCTGCTATTTAGACAACACAGGAAAGTTGGAAGAGTAGTTGACAGGGGTTTCTAATTATTCAGATTTTAAGAAGACTGTATTTACCAGGTACTTGAAGCCAAATTGGTACATGTAAAATAATAAACCACAATATTCTAGGATACTATCTGAAATATTTGTTGTAATGTATTTATTTGGCTATGGCATCACTAGATTTGAATGCTGAATTAGTCTATTAAGCAGATTCGTATTTATTTCAATATTACATTTTCTTGACGATTATATTTTGACTGAAATATTGCTTTAATTCTTAGAAAGTATTTTTACTTCACAGATACATGATAATAATTCTATTCGTGTATTTTTTGCAAAAGTAGCATACCGGTTTTCACCCAAATTTGGGATTATAGAGTTCAGCAAAATACATGCGCTCCCCATTTTGCTTTGTGACATGAAGTATTGAAGAAGGCAAATATTGACATTTTCTCTCTTTGAAGAAATGTGAGACTGGAAAGCTCTGTTGCCCTGAATGACAAATTACACGATGAGACAGAAGGAAGATGCAAATCTTCAAGTTTTAAAAGCATCTAATATTTTCTCAAATTATATTCAGCTGTATTTATCTAGCATTCTGGCATGCTGCTGGATTACTGTTATCAATAAATCTACAAACAGAATGCAAAATGCATGTGAGCTGTCTGTGCATGAATAAAGAGCAGCCCAGCAATAAATTATAGCATAATATATAGTTTAAAATGTAGCAAAAGGAATGCCTTGACAAATCAATGCAACGTATTTTGTCACTGAGGGTGAAAGATTCATTATGCATCAGCCTTGAGAAAGCTGGATTTCTGAAACATGGGTCATCTAGGACATATGATGTAATAAGAGAATATGGAAACGTGCATAGAAAAAAAAATCTTCTGGATAATAAAGCCATATTAAATTTTCAGGTAAATATAAGTCCTATGCTGTACTTCATTGTTCAAGAGAGGTCAGGAGCGCAATGCGAAAGAACAAAATAATGAAGCCTGACTTCCTATGGACTTGGTCCTCACAGGAGATTCGAGACCGACCCTTTTTCTGAAACTGGGTCATGTGCACTGGGTTTCATTTGTGTTTTCTGGTGTCTGCTAAGGTCTACGCTCATCTTGTGGCACTTTGTTCAGCTGAGAAATTCCTTCCTCTACCTATCCACCTATTTTGATGAAAATTCAGTGTTTTGGGGGAACTCCAGGCATCTGCCAGACATGACTGAAACTGGCACTAGATTTTGAAGTTGGTGGGAGGAGAGGACGCAGACACAGGGCCAGACACACACACACCCAGCAGGTTGCATAAGCCTGGAGTACAGCAAAGAGACTAAAAATAAGACCAACCAATTGGTTTTCCTGCTGACAGCAGCAAACTGCCGTGGGACATTTAATTCCCTCTGATCACATAAATGACAGACGAGTTGTCACCTGCTGTGCATGCCAGGGGAGGATCCTGTCCCTGTGGCAAGGGCCACTGGTCCCAGCAGCTGCATCACCTTGTCCTGCGTTCCACTGTGGATGGAAACACCCCGAGAGAAGTGAGCACCAGAGAAAGGCCGTGGACGTGGATGTTGTCTCTGCTATGCTCAGGAAAAGACACCTGAGCTTGGCAGGGTTGGAAGGGGCTTAAAATGGGGGACTGGGCAGGTGGAGGAGAGGCCAGGAGTGCTGATGTCCCTCGCCTCCTGCGGTCTCAAGGGGTGTTAGTGAGAGCCTCGCACCCAGTGGGCGTTAGGGCCTTGAGACAGCAGCCAGGGCTATGACAGACAAATTGTTCCAGTCCCTTCTGTAAGAAGGCCAAGCCTTACATTTTCTTAAATATATTTAAAAAAAGAAAAAAGAGGGGATGTCTACGGATTTAGCGTAGGACCATCCTGTCAGAGCTGGGGCCGCCCCGCCGACGACATTCAGCAGGGGGCGCTGCTGCCCGAAATGGCGGCGGCGCGGCGGAAGAGGAAGGTCCGCCCTTCCCCAAGATGGCGGCGCCCAGGCGCGGCGTGGCTGAAGGGAAGATGAAGCGGCCGGTGGCCGCCCGCGCTCGCCGCGGCGGGAAGCTGGACAGACTGCGGCAGGCGGTGCAGGAGTTCGTGCAGGCAGCCGGCGACCAGCCGCCGCTGTCCCTGCAGAAAGACTCGGAGAAGCAGAACCGCAGGAGCCGCCGCGACGCGAGGAAGGAGAAGCGCAGGCTCAAGCGGAGCCGCCGCCGCCGCCTCCGACGCGGGGAGCCGGTGGAGGCCCCCGCCGCCCCGGCCAAGGCGGCCAAGGCGGCTCCGGCCAAGGCGGCTCCGGCCAAGCCGGCCCCGGCCGCCCGTCCCAGAGCCTCGGCCTCCCCCGCCGCCGCCGCCGCCGCCGGGAAGCAGCGGCCGGGGCCGCCGCTGCCGGCACCGACGCTGCCGGCACCGACGCCCCGCGCCGCCCTCCCCGCCGCCGCGATCGCCTCGGCGCGGAAGCGGGCCCTGCTGGAGGCCAACGAGGAGGAGGAGAAGGAGATTCGGCGCCTGGAGCGGCGGCTGGGGCTCGGCAAGCGCCGCAAGAAGCAGGAGGGGGCCGCGGCGGAGAAGCTGCCTCAGAGCTTCCTGCGAGACGGGCTGGGCTACGTGCTGGGCGCCCTGGGCTGCCGGGCCGGCCTCAGCAGGCTGTGCGAGAGCAGCGACGAGGAGGAGGCCCCGGCGGGGCCGCGGGACGGACGGCCGGCGCCGGAGGAGGACGAGGAGGGGCCGGAGGAGGACGAGGAGGGTCCGGAGGACGCCTCAGACCCCTCCGAGGAGGGCGATGTGGACGGAGAGTGGGAGAGCGAGAGCTCGTCCTCGTCCCCCGAGGACGGCGGGGCGCCTGAGGCCAGCGAGCCCCCGGGCGAGGAGGAGGAGGAGGAGGAGGAGGTAGGGTGTTCGCCTCAGCGCAAACCTGCTTCTCAAAGTACATGCCGCAACCTGCCCCTAAATCAGAGTTGACATCGCCTCTGTAAAGCACGGGCGTTCGCTGTCAGTAGTCAGGCCGTGCGGTCTTGTCGTGGGTCAGAACAGCAGCGGGCCCGGCAGCAGTGCTGACCTCGGACCCCCAGGGACAACTGTCAGGTGTGTGGGGGGGTCCCCAATTCGGGATGCTGGCGGGTAACACCCTAAAGCAGATGGCATGTGGCCCTGGCTCTGTGTACGAGAGCAGCCAATAAAAGGAACAACCCCTGCTGTAGAGTTTAAGAACGGGATTAAGCACTTCTGCTAAGAGCCAAGAGGGCTTGTGTTAACATTGGGATCTGTTGCAAACTGAGGTGTTGCTTCTTCTGGATGACCCCAGAGGTCCTGCCTGTGTTAGGTCTTGTAGCAGGGGTGGAGGAGAGGAGGCTGAACGGGTCGTTTAGCCCACATGACGCTAACTTAAACTGTTAGTACGTCTGCAGCTGCTAGAACCAAGACCTGAGGTGTCAGGTTCTAATAGCAATAACTTAAGGGAAAGTTCATGTAAAGGGAAGAGGGGTTTTGCCGCCATCAAGTTGGTCGTAAGCAGCAACTTGTTGCATGCTGCTTTTCTGTATGAAGTTGTTCCTTTGGCATTAAGTTATTAGATGGTAAAATACATACTTAACTAAAAGATTGGCATATTAATCTTAAATAGAAATGTATATCTGTATTCAAATATTTAAGATAGTAGTCTCATTTGGTATCTTATTTTACTGTTTTCCTGGTTAGAGTCTTAATCACAGTGCTGTGAAGTATGTTCCCCCTCAAGTAAGGAAAGCTCAGGAGGCACTAAATGACAAGAAGAGAGAAGAATTGGGAAGACTGAAGAAAATGGTGAATGGTCTTATTAATAGGTAATGTAATAAGGCAAGTCATTAATCTTTCTGGTTCAATGTGACAGTGCTCATCATTCAAAGAAAAGTGGCAAGGATGTGACTTTTCTCTTCACAAGCCGATTTTAAGTTGGCAATCATGTCTGCTATCCTTAATAATAATTATCTTTGTTGATATAAATTCTTCAAAGTTGGTCGTTATAGAAGTTGAAATATCTAGAAAATAAATTTAAGATTGGGCTGAATTCCACACACCAGTTGCCTGCAAGTGCTAGGTATAATTCACTAAGTGTCAGTTGGAGTATGCCCATAAAAAAGCCTCGTAGTGTGAGTTATAGCTCCCCCCCCAAAAAAGTATGATTTTCTTTTTTTTTTATTTAAATAAAATTGAATTTCTCCAACACTACAACTGAGGAGGAGCAATGCTTCATAGCTTAAAGTACTGAAGAACAGAAAAAGTGATGAACACTTTCATGCATTTTAATTGTACAGTATTTTTAAAATAAGGAATCTATTGCCGTTTTCTTTTTTCTATGTTATCTGTAAAATGCAGACTGCATTATGCAGTTTGTTCAGTCATTTAGAATTTGATGTGCTTTATGTGTTAGAAAGTATGAGGTATTTTCATACTTAATTTCTCCAAAGACAGTGATGTGCCATAGTTACAACTGCTAAGAACAAAGTCTGTTTTCTTAATAACTCTGTTCAGTGTGAGAGTAAGCACACTGAGTGCTTTGTAAATACTGCAAAAAATCTGTTTTTACATGTAAATACTAAAAAAAAAAAAACCAAACAACCCAAACAGAATTAAACATATGTTGTATTTTTTTAATTTAGTGAGCACAGCAAAATACAAAAGGTCCCTTCCAGTCACCTTTTCCATCTTTCTTCTTAAGCCAAGCTAGTTTCTCTTAAAAGAATACGTTGTTTGTTGGGTAAATTGAAAATTGTGGAACCGTGTAAAGAGAAGAAAAAGTGAACGTTGGATTTTGTTTCTCAATAGGTTGAGTGAACTGAATTTGTCCTCAATTAGTGGACAGATGGAAGAGCTTTACATGGCCAACAGCAGAAAGGACATGAATGAAACTCTGACAGATATTCTCATGAATGCTTGTGTTACTGCAGTTGCCATGCCTGCAAGATTGATGATGGAGCATGTCCTTTTGGTCAGCATTCTTCATCATAATGTAGGAATTGAGGTAATTCTTGTGGTTGGGGCTAATTTTATTTAATAATGCATATTGTAGGGTGTTTTCCTTGATATTTTGTTTGAATTGCCTTTTAATTTTTGATTGTGTGTCACTAAAAAGCATTTTTAGTTGAATTTCATCAGTATTTGTAGCTTCTTTGCTGCGTGTCCACAAGTGAAAGGGACCAAGTCTGTTGCTTTATCTGATTAATTTATTTCCTCCATGAGTTACCACTGGTCAGTTATAAAAGCATCATTTTTTTCATCAAAATCTTTCTGCAGCCGTAAAACTGAATTGTTTAAACTTCAAGTTTTCTCCTCTTTAATTACACTAATCCATTTCTGTTCTCTTGGGTATATGGCAGTATTGTTCTTGAACGATGTGTATCTAGATAAGGAAAGTACTACAGTTACAGAAGTCCTTTTACATCAGTGGCAAAAGTCCTGTTTTAAGCCAAATCGTACAAATCATCAGTGGAATTAACTAGGTATATCTATAACTCCAGAATATCCAAAACTTCAAAAAGCATGGCAAATTTTTTGGAGGTTTTTCTCTTGTGTTTTTAAGCCTGATGAATGATTGAGATTAAAATATCTCTTGCTTACTGTTAAGAAGAAGCTGAAACTACTGATGTTAAAGGGAAGATTTTAGCTAACTTCAGTGAAACGTCTCTCAGGAAACTGAGGTGCTTCAGCACCATGTTCCCATCAAGTTACATTTTCTTTCTACATCTGAATGCAAATGATGTATTGATGCAAGTTCTTCAGTTTTTCATATAGTGACCTGAATGCTGTCTCTGAAACTGTATTAAATATCAGATGGATGCAATTACAGCAGCTTTCTCCATGCAGCCTTGCCATTAAACTTTTTTGTTCCTCTTTGCTGCTTGAAAGGCAGTTCTGACTGCAAATATAACGTAATATTACAATGCTGTTTTAAGAAGAGAAACACAATCTTTTTAAATGTTGAAACTTTGCAAAATACCTAGTAATAGGTTTTAGATATAGATATACTAATAGGTATTAGAAGTAGATAGATGATATCCAGACTGTATTCTGTACTACTGACTCTGTTACACATCATCTTGGAATCTAAGGCTGTAGTATTTAAGTATACTATAAAGCCCCATTATTTTTTCTGTAAAATAAATGTAGAATATGCATTACACGGAAGTGTGATAGCACAGCTGCATTTAAGATCAGTTTGAGGAATGCAGAAGTTGGGTTTCCAATAACTGTGTTTATGCATTTGTGCAACATGATCATTGGATAGTTAAAACCTAAGCTGGTCAAGGCTTGTAATGCAAGTCAGTACTGCTACTGGGAGTTCTGGTTTTCATAAGAACAATCAGCAAATACTAGTACCATAATAAGGGGTGGGGAGGGTGGTGTCTTGTTTAGCAGTAATGTGTTCATTACCTACCTAGATTTTGGTGTGCTTTCTAATTCCGGTCTTTAGCATCAGTTCTCTCTTCATAAATACAGAGATTCCAAAATTTCTTTTCCCAACTGTACCACTGACAAATGGCTAAGACTTGTTCCCACCTCAAAAATCAGCCTAAGCTCATGCTTAGCAATTGTGAAAACTTGGTGTGTTGGGGGTTAGTTTACAAAATTATCTTCTACCCTTCTATTAAGGATTTTGCTTTGGAATGCTGAATTCTGTGGTGCATTTGGTTTTTGACATGCAGCTTTTACTGGATGAATGACTAGCAGTAACAGCATGCTAGCCTCGCAGCTGGGAAGATGCTAATATGTGTCCAAGAAAATTATGTAAACAAATTCTGATGTATGTGTACTGTAAGTTCATAATATTTGCTTTTCTTGCACAGACTTCAAAAGGCAATGGGATGGCATGTATGAGGTGTAAATAACATAGACTTTAAGAAAATGTCACACCACATAGATATTTGTATATGTAAATGTAGAACATTCATATTGGCTGAGAGGAGCAACAATATTTCTTTAAAATTAATAGTGGCAGTGCCCCCCAAATGAACGTTTTACAGATGTCTGTAAAATCTACTTATGGTTAACCGCTGGATTTTTTTTTTTCTCCCCGCCTCCCCCCCGCCCCGCCTTAATGGAACTATTGCCAGGTTGGTGCTCACTTTTTGGAAGCTGTGGTGAAGAAATTTGATGAACACTCTAAGAGTGATGCTGAAGGGAAAGAATGTGAAAATCTGCTTGCCTTGATTGCTCATCTGTATAACTTCCATGTGGTTCATTCCCTGCTGATCTTTGATATTCTGAAAAAACTTGTTAGCACTTTCACTGAAAAAGAGATTGAGTTGATTTTGTTTCTTCTGAAAAACGTGGGATTTTCCTTAAGAAAAGATGATGCATTGGCTTTGAAGGAACTGATCACTGAAGCCCAGAGGAAAGCAAACACAGCAGACAAGAAACTCCAGGATCAGACTAGGGTATGTGTGTGTTTTGAACATTTTCTGTTGTGAATAGATTTAACAAGCACTTGGATACGTGTGTTAATCTACCAAAATGTTTTCTGCTGCATTATATTTAGATTCTAAGTTACCATTAGTGTTCAGTTGTTGCATTCAGTTATTTGCATTCTTCTTGTCTGGCTTTCTCCATTAGTTCTTAGGACACAGACACCAAAATGGGTGAGACTAGGACTGTTTTATGTCTTACGCGACGGACAGAGCTTCTGTTTCATGGTACTTTGTACGCTTCAAAAAATGGTCTCTGAGGCATGGTGTTTAGCAGGTTAAGCTTTGAATTGAAGCTTGAACACAAATGAATATAGTAGGAGTTAAAGTAAACATCATTCTCTGTATTTGTATTCATGTAATCTAAATTTTGATGTATATTGCCAGCTGAGCTGCTTATTCTCACAGAATAGTAATTTCAAAGTACACTCTCTACTTTATTAAATAAACTTAACGGCACATAATCTGCAGAAATATTTCTTTTTCCCAATAGGTTCGTTTTATGCTAGAGACTATGTTGGCACTAAGGAATAATGACATGCGTAAGATTCCTGGTTATGATCCTGAACCAGTTGAAAAACTCCGCAAATTGCAAAGAACGCTGGTGAGAACTTTCTTGACATACATAGTATAGTTATTCTTAAACCAGAAGTAATTATTTGTATTGTATGTTGGCTTGATGGCTATAGTATTTTTAACTCATTTAACAGTCTGAAACTCTTGGGGACAAAAATCACTTCTTAGATCATTAACTGTTATCTCCTGTGTCCAAGTTAAGTCAGCAGTCAACCAGCCTTCTGCAGAACAGTTTGAGAAAGGACATAATACTTAGCCAAAGACTTTGCCTCAAAGTCCTATACTTGAAAAAGAGATTGTGGGATGTTTAATGATTGTGCAAAAGAAATGAGTCATTATGACAAGTTCTTTTTTCCATAGATTTTGGATGCAGGCACCCGCTCCTACCTTCACCGAAATTATTTTGGAAATCTAATGCTTCTGAAAACCTGGATGTTTTTTCTTTCTTGGGTTTTGGTTTTGGGGTTTTTTTTTTGCGAAGAGGGGGCAGTTTGTCTAGAACAACCCAGTATAAACTGTGTGAAAGTAATTGTCTCTTTGGATTGAGAACTAATTCATTTTCACAGGACTTGAATCTGGTTTTAGAGTCCGTGTATTTCCAACCTGAAAATTACGCTACCTGTCTGCAACACCTAGAGCGTCTTATTTTTCAGAAACTTGTAAGTGCAGGATGTGCACATCAGTGATAATAGGCCAGGCAAAATAAGCTAGGTAACCTAGTTCTGTAGAACTTCCTTTCTTAAATTTTTGCAGTCTTAGCATGCTTCTAGAGTCTTTTGATGAAAATTCTTTTTGTGTTCAAAGAGTTTAAGCTTTTTGTTGTTTGAATTGTACAAAACTTAAGGCAGTTTGTCATGTCATTTTATTTGATAACAAGTGTTCAAAAGGAAAATCATGACCAGATTGTAAGATGTGGCAACTGATTTTTCAATGTCAGCATTAAGTCTGAATTCTAATCGAGTTTTATGATTGGAAGATGGCTATTTTTTAATTGATTATCTCTCTTTTTTTTTTTTTTTTTTTAATAAAAAAAGAGCTTCTAAATGTAGTTTTAAGCAACTTCTTGTATTTGAGAAATTAGAGCATATGGGAAATTTGTAAATTCTTTTCAGGTTGCTGACTGAAACTAAAGGTTGCAGGGGGAACATGTGAAGATCTGTATGGAGGGAGATTAAGTTACTTGTTTAAAGTATTTGTTTTAAAGTAATTTTAAGTAATTAAAATATTTGTTGTTTTGTTTGTTTTTTTTAAAGAAAGCTTCAAAGAAAAGCTTTTGGATTTTTTGTATTTTGTTATTCAAGGTTCGCAGCAGCGGTTCTGGAAAAGACACTCAGCTCCGTGTCTCCCTGGAATCTCTCCTCAGTGCTGATCAGGTTGGTCGCTGGTGGATCGTAGGGTCATCCTGGAGTGGAGCACCAATGATCAATGATACAAACAGCAAGACTCAGCAAAAACTGTATATAGGAAAGGTAAATCCAAGCAGTGCTAGTTATAAGGCTAAATGTTTGTGATCTTTTGAATATTCTTCATATAGGTGAGTAAGTTTATTTCAGAGCCCAACAAAAAAAAACCTTCGTGGACTCTTGTAAGGCTAAGCTTTTGAGCTGTAAATTCTGCTCTTAATGTTTTTCAAAATGTTGTACTCGTGCAGTCCATAAGAGCTGTTACTACAAATATTATGGTATAACTTGTTTTTTTCTTATCTTGTGGAATTGCAAAAGTAACTCATGTAAGTTGAAGTAGAAACTTGATTTAAAAGTGGATTTGCTAGTATGAATTCTGACAGGTAGTGTTGTCTGTCCGTGGGTGGCATATATCTAAGCTGATTCTAAAAGTAGTGTGGTGAGGTGATCATAGTGACTTACATTAGAGACGCGTGCCTTAAAAATAATTGGCACAATTAAAATACATTAAAATATCTTTCCCTAGTTGAAAAAGTTCCTGATGATGCCTTTGCCTCTGATCAAAAGCTCAGGACCTTTGGATTGCTACTTCATAGTTTACTGGAGATCTTCATTAATGTTCTTATTCGAGGCTGCACAGAAATAGCTTTCTTAAAGCAAGCATAAATAAAATAGCTTTTTTTTTTTTAGGTGAGTTCAAAGATAATGGAGCTTGCTCGTAAGCAGAGAATGAACACTGATATCAGGAGAAGTATTTTTTGTGTCTTGATGACAAGTGAAGACTTCCTGGATGCCTTTGAAAAGCTTCTCAAGTAAGTACAGACTAGCACAGAAGACAGCCCAGAACTAAAAATATCATTAGCTGGGTTGGAAAAAATAACATTGCTGGGCTGGGCTTAAGAGCATTTAGTTGATAATAAATTAAAGAAGTGCATAGCTAGGGATCCCCATGAGGTAAAAGGGTAGGAGAGGGACCAAAACCCTGGTGTAAGGACTAGTGGGGGCAGGCAGAACTCACTGGCAATCAGAAGAAAGGAGTAGCCCCTGTTATTGTCACTCATGTCTATAACTGATTTACAGTATCTTTTGACTTAAGGAGCCTGTATCTTTTTGCATTGAAGATGTGTATCCTGGTCTAGCGGATGGAAGTCTGTTGCAGGCTTGCTTCCTTACAGAGGCAGACCAGAAACCCCTTCAGAACATCTCTTGGTTTTGTTGCTGGATTTCCATACTACTGCCACTTCCTTTACTTCTTGCTACTTTGTTAAGCCATCTTGTAAGTCTCTGTCCATACTTGCATGACCTGGTAGTGTTCTAGCACCTCCGCTTCCCTCTTGCAGAATTTATTAGCTTTGGATTTGTTCCACAGTCACATTTCATGTTAAGACCAGTTTCCTTACCACTTGGCAAACAGCTCTTTAGAAGAAGATGTGATCAGGGAAAAGCTCAAACTAAGCTATTCTTTGTGTTTGTCAGGATATTAATTCTAAGTCCGTAGTAACTGGGAGGAGAGAGATCAGGTCTGAACTTTTCTATTGCAGCCTTGTAATTCAAGGGAATTGTCTTACCCGGATGGCATGCAATTATTTAATTTGCTAACCAAACCAAAACAGACTTTGTAATAAAGTCAACTAATATTTGATTAAATGCCACTTCTGCAAAACACAGCTTGGATTTAAGACTGTGATGGAGTCATTCCAATATCTTAATATGGCCTCTTCAATTAAAAGAAATTAGCTGCTGCTGCTGCAGTTCTTGCCAAGACCTGGTAGCTCAATTTGCAGATTGATCCTTGACTCTCATCTGTGCTATTTAAACTAGTATACAAATCTATATACATACAGGCTTGGCAGAAGAACTGTCTGCAGATTGCCTGGTGTGTGTTGATACTGATTTTTATACAGCAAAATTGGAGAGGAGTTCTCAAATCTGCCCACACCTGGCAGAGTATAGTGGAAAGTACACAGAATTGTCAGTGAAGGAATTAACTTCAATGTGCACGTGTTCCAGAGTGTATGGGAATTTACATTCATATGTTTGACATCAGTCTCATGAAGAAGAACATGAGAAATATATAAAGAAATATTTTAACTGCACTTGTTGATTCATCTGCTGCTAGGTGTCTGGCAGAGTTGCGGTGTGGTTAAATGGTAATTTAAACCATTTTTAATCTAGGCTGCTGTAGTTTTGCTTGTCTTTCTCCTCCTTACAGCAAAAGAAAGTAATTGGTTTGAAGGCAGAACAGCTCTCTGAAGTGGCTCAGCTTGTGATTGCAGAAGTGTCAGTGTAAAGGGAGGGTTATGAACGTCACTGGAGACAAGAGAAGAGAGTGGCTCCATTTCAGCTGAAAGGCCACACGTCCTTCACAAACCACAGATTCACACAGGAGGGGGAATGAAGGCTTTTTAAGTTTGATGGAGAGGCAATTTTTAAAGCTATTTCATAGAGATGAAGAATTTGAGAAACTTTACATCTCACAAAAAACTGAAACTTCTAAAAGTCTCAGATGTCCTGTTGTATTGTGATGTGTAATTCAGGATGGCAAGTATGTGATTGTATCTACTGAAATAATTTGATCTGACTTTTAAAAGGTGGGGTTGAGTGTTGCTATTTTTGATCTAAAGGCAGTGATAGTCTTGGGCTTCCAGCTGACGATAACTAACCTACCTAGAGGCAGGCTTCTGCTGGTGATAACTGCCTCTGAAGTAGGTTATTTATCCCCTATACAGCGGGAAGTTCTTAAAGTGATCAGGACATACAAGTCCATGGGGATACTGTAACTCATGATTTAGTAGGTGAGGTTGTTGCATATTCTTTATCAAAGATTATCAGGCTTATGAAATCTGTAGAAGTTTATGGTGAAGCTCAGCAGTGAAAGACAATCCTGACTCCTAAATTTTAGATGTTTAGGAATACTAGGTCTGAAAAGATAAAATACTGCTAGATCTGTGAAGAAGTGAAGGAGAGAACAAAATTGAGCATCAAAGTGCTGATTTACTTGGTTACAAATGTCTGGCAACATGAGTATTTCCTAAATAAGCAAGTCATGATAGAAGTGATGATGAACAAGGAAAAGGAGAGTGCCAGATCAGTGATTGCAGTGTAACTTCACACATCATTTATTAAGTGCATGTCCAGTGGCTGAAAACCTGTGTATTTTTAAAAAAAACTTCTCTTGCTCTCTTAATAAAATCAGATGGAACTTGGCTGATGGGAGAGCAAGCAAATTATATCACAGATGCAGCGCTTACAGGGCTGGTCTCTTGGAGAAGCAGACTTCTAAGTTTTCACCACTCATTAGCAATCAGCCTAGAAATCATCCCAGATTTTCCTATCATAAAACCATAAATTCGGGAGGGGGTTGGCTGAAAGGCAATATTTTCTCTGTTAATCTGGTGTGCATCTGTGATCAAATGCAATGGCAGATGTCTGGAGGTGTATACAAATGAGGGATATTAGAATCAAGCAATGACAAACTACAGATGGTAGAGCAAGTTCCAGTGGAGTCAAACTTAGTTAGAAAATACACTTGAGTTACACTAATGCCATATGAAACTTGAGCTTGAAGCAATGAAAAGAATTTTGTTTAACATTTTTCAGTTTATAATACGAAGCATTTTTCATTTTAATTGGTTTTAACGCTGCCAAGCATTTGGCAGCCCTGGAACCTAAATCATATTATTCACAGAACAGGTGCATTGCGAGTTAGTTACCATTCCCTGCCAAAGTGTCTCAGCCCTCTTTTAGACTGGTCAGCTGTTCAAGTGGGAAGGCTGTTCAGTCCTTGGCCTTTATGCTGAGGCAGCCAACATAAGTACTCATTGACACTGACTGTTTTCTTCAGGCTTTTTTTCTTTTTTTTTCCTAAGGTGCTTTGAAGTCACTGACTGCAACCTCTTAGGCTACTATCAAACAATAATGAATTTCAAGTATTATGTAGCGTGGTCTTGACCTAGAGATGAAAAGATTCATATCACCAGCTAAATAGGGAAAACATCTTAAAATATATTTTTTTATCCGTAGTAAGTACCACAGAAGTGAAGGGCCCTGGACGTGTTTCTCTAAATAGGCTAATAATAATACAAAGGCTGGTTTTCTTCCCATGACCATAGGTACAAGTGTGAGATAAGCGCAACAGGGTCCTACAGTTCTCGTTTCACTATTGAACCTTTGTATTGCTACACCGTGCAGCAGCACTTGCTGCAGTGCAACTGATGCGTTCAAAGGCACAAGATTCCATGGTGACAGTGCTGTCTCCTCCATTTTTCTTCACGGAGAGCTACAAACATGGAGTGGGCTACCTTTTCTTCCCCAGGGTGTAATTATACTTGCATCATTCCAATTGTGTCTGTTGAGGTCCTGCTTTTGCAGCCACTCCTTTAACACTGATAATACTGTAGCATTTCCATGTTGCAATACCAGGATACTGATTTAGCCCACAGTCATAAGGGTTTGAGTCCATTCAGTGTTTTAAAGACTTTGTAAGAACTTTCTAACAAGTAAAATTTAATGTGGTGTTTGGGGGGGGGTTTAAGCATTACTCTCAGATGTTGGCTGTAGCTCTTGGTTTATGGCAGTATTTTTTTTCCTTACTAAATGATTCTCATTCTTTTGCTAAATTTTAGGCTCGGACTGAAAGATCAGCAGGAGAGAGAAATTGTTCATGTTATCCTTTACTGCTGTTTACAGGAGAAGACGTATAACCCCTTCTATGCATTTTTGGCTAACAAGTTTTGCAAATGTGAAAGACGATTTCAGGTGAAGAAAAATCTGTTTCTGCTTTCTTTTAACCATTATTGTGGTTAGGAAAACAGTTATTAAATACCTGAGAATGGAGGTATGCCTGTTAAGATCTTGATCCTGAGGAAAAATTCTGCTGGTATACCTGTGCATTCAGTAAGGCATACTCATGGTCAGATCTGAATAGGAAATAAAATAACTACTGCAAAAGGTTTGCTTTCATCCGTTTTACGCATTTTAAAGGAATTGAACGGTCTGATCAAGCATCTCTGTTAATTAACAGAGGGCTCATAGAGAATAGAAGGTCAAAAGGTTTTGTTACATTGTTACGCATTTAAACAGTCCTTGATTTGTAGGTGGTTTTTTTTTCCTTTGACACCTAGGTGACATTTCAATTTAGTATTTGGGACAAAATCAGAGACTTAGAAAACCTGTCAGCCACTGCCATCTCCAACTTGGTTTCACTGTTGGCTCACTTGTTAAGGACAAAATCATTGCCACTTTCAGTTCTCAAGGTTGGTGTGCTTTCTTTTCAAAATACTTCTGTGTTTTCCTTGCATTTGCTAGTTCTATGGAAAATGTATTTTCTCTGTTACCTAGCTGGTACTTTAGCTATTCATGGTCGTAAGCTAAGACAAAACTTGTTCTAAAATTACCAAATTAATCTAATCGATTATGGTGATGCTATCATTTGGGGAAAAGGGAACCTGTGGTGACCCAGGTGTACAGAAAGTCTATAGTTCTATATCTAGAGCAGCTGTAAAATTATTTTCTCTAGAGTGTCCAGAGTTGGAACTGAGGCCCTCTCATTAATAGGCTTTGTCAATGGATTTTGTGCTATGCTTTTTAGCTGATGTTGATTTTTATTAGACCAGAAAGAAATCTACTGATCACTTGCATTTCAGAGTGGGGAGTCCATAGAATTTTATTAGAAGAATAATCGAAATGTGTTAAACAGGCAATTATATGGATTGTCCTAGGTAATTCTGAAGTATTTATCCAATTGAGAAATTATATCCAGATTTCTGGTACAACTAAAGAGGTTATTCCTTAGAAAGTTCTCTGCATTCCTTATTGATTGACTTTTGGAGGCAGTGTTCTCAGCTAATTCTTCTGTGCCAAACTTAAGACTTGGTATATATAAGAGGCCAGTTGGTGTGCTAAAAGCTGTTTGTTTAGAAGAGAATTCAGCTGTCTAAAATACTTGAATTAATCTAATTCTCCCTCTCTCTCTACTAGGTGATTGAATTCAGCGAACTAGATAAAACCAAGGTCCGTTTCTTGCGACAAGTGTTAAGCATGCTGTTAATCAAAACAGATGCTGAAGAACTTAGTGACATTTTTGTGAGGTAAGTGATCAAAGAGATATCCAGGGAACCCTTGGTGAGTAGTAATTAAGAAGATAAGTTTGCTTATTTTGTTTGGAATTATACAGTGCCTTTTCCAAAGATCAGCCATCCATCCCTTAAAAAGTAAACTCTCCTGGCTGAGTGGGGGGAAGCATATCAGTTGTATGTTAGTACAGGCTCTTATATAGATACAACTGTGAGAAGTGTTATACAAAATAAGACTTTCAGATAATCAATGTATCATTTTGGTCATAGGATTTTCATGAGCAGAGCTCTGTAATTACCTGCTTTCCTTACTGCTTTACCATCTGTGTGCAGTGGGATTCACTCTACCAGCAGTCTTTGCAAGAAGGTATCTTTAGTGTAAGAAGGAAAAAGAAAGAAATACTAATGAGGGAAAGGTTTGGAGGGGGAGGGGTGGTTTTTTTGTTTTTTCAAATCAACATTGTCTGGAAAATCTTATTTTTGTATGTGGGACAGGGTTGCCTGGAAAGGCTGGGAAATCTCCATCCTTGGAGATGCTTAGGATGTGAGTAGATAAGACTCTGAGCAACCTGACTACATCTGGGTGTTAGTCCAGCTTTAAACAGGAGGTCGGACAAGATGACCTGCCAGCATCCTTTCTGACTTAAATTTTTCTGTGATTCCATGATTTTGTTGTGTTAAACTTGCAATGTCACATGAAGTTAGAAAAAATTGGGTGATGATGTTTCAACCGTTACTGTGATGATGTTACACTGCAACACAAGGAAGCTCAAACATTCTGTTTGCCTTGTTTTTTGCTGTAATGTAATTGTTTACATAAAGCAAGTCTAAGGTTCCAGTACTCCATTGTATGTTGAGTGTGTTTGGGCTGTTTGCCAAACCAATGTAGACTTGCTGGTAACTTGAAAGCCTTTTCAGAAAAGCTCCTTTTATAGGTTGGATTTTTTTCTACTCCTCTATTTGAAGAAGCTAAAGAAAAAAAAATTAAGACATTTCTGAAACAGTGGAAAACTAAATACTGGTTTTGATCTGTATCTTTACAGGCTGTCTGACAACCCCAAACTGGGAATGCTACGGGAAGGCTTGAAACTCTTCCTTACCCACTTCTTACTGAAAAATGCACAAGCCCAAAAAAATGCTGAAGAAGCTAGCTTATTAAAAGAAAGAGTTGAACTAGCAACCAAGGCTTTGCAAGCAAAAGAATCCAAATTGAAGCTATAGTTCTGTTTTTCTAATAAAACATATAGAAAAACAGTCTGTGTGAAGATGCAAAGCTTTTTTAGTCTTTCAGACCCAAATAATTGAGAACAAGGAGAGCCATGTTACTCTAAAGGATCCATTTTTTGATGTAAAGAGTTACTTTGCTCTACACACTAGTTACAGGTTTAATTGAAGCTGATACCAGGCCTTTTTGAGGAAAGAGAAAATGTATTTTTTGTCATGTCCCTTTTTAGTAGGAGTGCTTCATGTTGGTGGTTAGTATCTGGAGAAAAGGATGAATTTCTCTTCTGTGATACTCCCAGTCAGCAGTAGCATTCTGCATTGCATATTCTAACCTTCCATTTAAAATAATAGCATAATACTGACCACCGTATGTTAAAGAAGCAGCCTTAACCAAAGGCTTTTAGTAACTAATCGTTGTTCTTGCCTGAAGGAACAGGCCACTAGATGGCGTAAGTACTGGTGAGTCAGTTTTGGAAGAAACCAACTTTTTTCTTAAAGTGTTGGAAGTTATCTGCTAATTCTGTGAATTGTTTACCTGACTGTGGGTCAGGAAAAGATCTTCAGTTGGATTTGAAGCTGTAGTAAAACGACCTGAAGATCTGACTTTGCCCAATTATATTGGGTTTAGAGATCATAGCATAGTTTTATTGCTCTTCTAACCTGTTTTTTGCAGCTTTAAAATTGGAGTTGCCTAATCACTTGTGTTAATCAGATTTTTCTAGGCATAAAGAATAATATCAGTATGAGTCTTTTAATAAGATAATACCTTCCTTAGGAATTTGCTTGCATTTTCCATTCAGATGTACTTTTTTTTTTTAAACATTTCTTTCTGTAACACTCAGTGTTAATGGTTTGTTTCTTTTGTCACCTTACCACTACACATTAAACTGCAATTTTTCTAAAGGCTTTGCTGTTTGTATTAGCTTTACTGTAGCTGGCTTGCCAGGAAGGGAATGACCTTAAATTGAGGGGAAGGGGGAAACCACTTTCCCGTCTGCGATATGCACTGCAGCTGCATAATCTACCTGTGCTAGAGCTGCCAGCCCTATTTCTATAACCAGGCTTGCCCTCTGGTGTTCAATAGTCCACTCACAGTGCTTCCTAATTGCATTTGATACCAATTGATCTATTCAACTGCTTTGGATCTGTCCCTGTTGGGAAAATTTGTTCGCAGTAGGCATCCTCTAGAAAATTTTCAGTTCTGCAGCAAGAGAGGTGGACAATAATTATTTTTCTATTTTTTAATCAAGGAGTTGAATGTAGAATACTCTGCTTGCTCAGTTGTATGAGTAATGTTTTCAGGCAGAGAAGTGCTTCACCAGCAGCCAGGGAGCTGTTTTTCTCACCTTTCTTCTGTTGGAGGGGGCAAGTTGTAGGGAAAAAGGTGTCCTGGGAGCAGAGAGACCCGGTTTCAAAATCCCAGGTTACACTAGCATGGTAACAACTAGCACAGAAGAGATTACTGTCAAAAGAACAAAGCAAGATGCCTGTTTCATACCATCGGCAGCTTTTAAGCACACAAAACTGGCTATTTCCCCTCAGTTGCATCTTACGTGCAGCAGGCAGAAGCGGAAAAAAAATGTAGTTAAAATATTTCTGAAATTCATACTAATTAACAAAAGCATGGGCAGCAAAAGAATTGACACTATTTTGATGGATACAGAAGTCACAACTTCAGAGAGTGCATGTAAACAGCTCCCTTGCAAACAACTGTGCCAAACCTCATATTTTAGTTTTGGAGGCTCAACTCAGGAGAAAATCAGTGCAAGCCCCTAGAAACTGGCTGCTGTGGAATGCGTGGGACCTCGGTGAGTAAAAATTGCTCCCCCTAGACTGCAGCAGCCACCTAATTAATTACCTTTTTTGCAGGAGTTTAGGTAGACCTAGCATTTCAATGTGTTTGTGGTTTAATAATACGTAAATGGAAACACATTGCTCTAGCTGGGAGGTTGAGGCAACTTTGCTTCTCGAGATAAATCTTGAAACATCTTCCTTAAATTAAATGTGACAGGCTGCTGGTTCCTTGTTTGAATGCTTTGCTTGGTGATCAGAATTGACCACCCTTTGCTGCCCGTGGAAAGATTGCCTAGTGTTTTATGGGTCTGAGTCTATTCACTTGCTGCAGCTGCCTGAGGCGGTGTGATGCAGGTGTTGCTATGCAATTAGAGGAGATGGTTTTAACCTTACAGTCTAAAATTACTATTTTTTTTTTAAACCGAGACTTGCATTAGTTATTATTTATCCCGAACAGCTAGTATGTTTTGTTCAAACTTACAGTTGTTAGAGCCATTGCTTTGTTTCTGAAGAAAACAGATTTTACCTGCCTGCAGCTTTTACATTTGTCACACTTATGTATAAACATAATTTTTTTAAAAAACCTGAATTTTGAAGGAAAGCAGCCAAAATAACACTGCCAGTCCACAGTGCCGTAGTCGCAGTAGAGGACAGTTGCTGCGGGTGATTCTGCGTAAGTCCCATCCTCTCGCTGTGATTCGGTGAGGGAATAACTGTCAGACAGAAATTTGACAATTCTAAGATAAATATGAATTCCTGAGTCTTGGATCTTGCTATGTTTAACAGTTTTTTTTCTGTGGTCCTGCTGGCCAAACTGCCACAACTTGATGGAGGTGGAAGACCTGTCAGAGTGTGTACGTATGCATCTGCAAGCTGTCGCTTCTGTGGTCCAGTTGCATCCCAAGGATATAAGGCACCTGTGAAAAGGAAAGCTGAGATGATCTTAATATATATTTGTATTAAATATTTACACAGTCTTATTTTATAGATATTATATATGTATAAATGCATGTATAGATATATATTTTATATAATACACTTTTCTATTTATATATCTCTCTCATATATTTAACCCTGGAGAAAAAACTTGTCACCAGCAAAGCTAGCCCTGCCAAAGTGTCTCCTTATAGCAGGGTTGTCAGTGCTATAAGGTCTCTCTGTAACAGCAGCAAGTCTGAATGCTGGCAAGTGGCTTTCTGCAAAACTGCACACTAAGCACTGACTGCCAGCAGAGGCTGCTGAAGAAGTTACGCCAGGCTTGGACACATTTTGCTTTGTCTGCCACGGAATAAATGTTTGATAACACACACACACACAAAATACAGCATGTTGAGATTTCTTCCTACTGAGTGTTAGTCTGTCAGCCAACATCAAACCTCAGAGAGAAATGTTCCCTGATGGTTCCAGTAAGAGAGGTGCCACTTAAAATGTCCAAAATTCTTCCATAAAGGAGGTTTGGGGGAGTTACTACTTCGTGAGGAGAAAAGGGCTTTGAACTGGTGAAAATACACTACCCTGGAAAACCAAGCAGCTATGGCTGCAACACTAATCCTTACTCCAGACAAGCCAGTGGAAAATACAGCATGATTTGCTTTAGATGCATTTAACTAAAACCTGCATCTTTGATTTTTTTAACTATGTAGCAGAAGATTTCAGTTCCCCCTTTAAACAGCACTATCCACTCATAGCTATTACCACGGTTTCAATTTTTGTTTTCTTCTAAGCTGGACAGCGATGTTTTCAACTTTCTCTGTTTTCTGTATCAAAATTAACAGGGCAGTAAAGTCTGTTTTTTAGCTTTGGCCAGAGTGTTATGCTGATAAATCATACGCAAGTCCTTTTGGCAGGGTTTTAACACCGCACCTGAATGGGCCAAGTATCTGCAGGGCTTTTTTAACTTGACATTTTTCCATTGTCCTGCACACCGGGGATGACGGGTTGATATCAGTTGTGCTCTGAAAGCGCAGACACAAGCAGGTCTGCCCTGCCTCGCACCAGCGAAGGTGTGCAACCCAATACTGTGCTTAAAGCACATCTGGGATCGTTTGATTCGCATTGTTCTACGGGTGAACTTTGCATGTGAAAAGTTACAGCCCGGGAGCAGCACGGTGCCAAATGTGTGCGACGGTGCTTTCAGCTTAATAAATAGGCGAGTGGCAACTCTAATACTCAAATTTTTGTTGCATTGAGTGTAATAGCGGCTTAGCGCCTGGCTACATCCTGTGTGTGTGAGAATCAGTATGTGATTTTTTTCCTGCAGTAGATGAAGCAATTTTGTTTTCAGGAGACAATTTGATCCGTAGGGTCACTTTTCCAAAGGCAGGGTGTAAGTTTTACCCAAGATGTTTTGGGTTGGACTGATTTCAGGAATTGTAGGTAGAGATGTGACTCTTTTACCATATGCCACTTTTTGTGATTTCATCTCCTGGAGTAACTTTTCCTTCTCCCTCCAGTAAAGCTTAGCTTACCGTGAGGCCCGCAGACATGGATGTCACAGCTGCCCATATAAAACAGCTGTGCTATCCTCAAATTCTGGTGTAACCTGCAGCCTTGCTTTAAAACTAATTGCAGTAGCGTACCGCTAATGTAGAGGCATGCACAATTCAGAATCGGATATCATGTGGTTTCCCTAATAACACTTGAAGGAAATGAAATGAGCATCTATCAAGAATAAGCTTAGGAAGAGCCAGCTGGCACCAAAAATTCCTTAAACCTTGGGTCCTAGGACAAAATAGTTGACACACCAGAACCAGCTCACCTCATGGGAATGGAGGACCTCAAAGTGAATACATTAAAAAATGACTAAATAATGTAACTAGAATGAGAGGTACAGAGTAAAATTACAAAGACAGACCCATTTTGGATAGTTCCTTTAAAGTCTTTTGTCAGTAACAGTGAAATGGTTGTTTCATTTTCATAAGTGAAAGATTTCCAAGCATGCCACATTTTTCATTAAAAAATCCATTATGGGCCTTTTACTGTTCAGACAGTAAGAATACCTTCAAATCTCTCTTGGGCGTGCAGTCACACATGGCTCCGGTGTAAAATAACAGGGAATATTGTTAGGAGGCAGTGAAGCCCACTGCGGGAAGAGCCTTCAGTTACAGTCGGGGGATGGAGCAATGCATTTTTCTAGTATAGAGACAATAAGTCGAGATATGCTCGGTGTCACCTTGGGGAAAAATAAGTCATCTTGATTGCATTTTCTAGGCTTGTGTCTTATTCCACAAAATCATGTCTCCTCCTCAGCCAAAGCCTCAGATTCTGAACGGATTTTTTTTCCCATACTCTTTAGTTCAGTTCACCCTTAAAATGTTGACTAGGTGGTGTTTACTTTCCAGATTTCTCCAACTAAACATTTGAAACTAAGTCTGTTGGTCTCTTGAAGATTTTTATTACACCAAGGATTATGCAGGTACAGTGCGGCAGAGATTAGGGAGCAGTGCGGAAAGGCAGGGGCAGCAGTTGCAAATCATAAGCATTTCCTACAGTGATAAAAGCTGTCGAGGGAGGCTCTAGGGAGCTCTTCACCAGCACTTCAGAGCTTGAGCAGCAGGCAATAGGTTGGCTCAAAAGCTGCTGTGGGTTTTGAATCAGTTCGTTTTTCTTATCTGTGGTCTGAAAGCAATGTGAGAATCAGATCCAGAGAGATGCTAGACCGTTCGATGTTTCTCGGGCTGCCCTATTCACCAGGTTTGTAAGTTTAAAGGAGCCTTCAGACTGCTACGGGCTGGAGAAACAAATCTTTATTCCTGGCCAGGTTTTTGACACCCTCACGGATGCTGAGTAACACTTTCCCTGAAATGGCCTCCTCCAGGGAGGAGCCAGGGCTACCCAAGGCTGACGTGGAGCTGTCGGAGGCACAGGATTAACAGGTTTTGCAGAAGAGCACATTAAGCTTTTTCAACATTATCCCGTACTGCTCTGCTGCTAGAATCAACCCTCAAATCTAACCTCTAGATGTATTTATCAGTCCTAAAGATGGAGACCTGGAAGAACAAAGGAGTGGGGGTTTCAGGTATCTTGCCACCCTTAGCTGATGAAAGTGCGTTCTTCCTCCCATCCCCAAAGCAAAGAGCGCCCCTGAGGATCTGTAGTGACAAGAGAGATGTCCTCTCTGGGCAGCTTCAGAGTCAACAGATCTTTTTCACGGTGCATGGTGCAAGCTGCCGGGAGGTCCTGCTCCCCAGGGGTGATCCAACTTTAGACACCTTAGGTTGGCCTTCCTATCCCAACGTGACCCCATGGTCCCTGCAGCTGAAGAGGTCGCACACTCCTCACCTCGCTGTCCTACGGCCAGGGAACCAGCACGCAGGCAGTTCGACTCATTTACCCAGGAAATCTGTGGGAGAGGCATGAGACGAACTCGCACCCCAACCCACCCACCCACCCATTTCAGTGGCACAGCCAGGGTATCTCTCCTCTGTTAAAACCTCCATCGTAGGCTTTCCGTCGCTTGAAACCTGTGTACACTGAACAGCATCTGATCACAGGCCGAAGCGTGAAATGTGGATAAAATTTTAAGTTTTATTACAACAAACCATATACTTACGCAGCTGTTATTCCAGCTCCTCCATAGTCAATAATACTGGCCATGATCCTTTCATCAGAGGTTTCCAAGATGCGCAAAAAGGCAAAAAAGGTGGGAAGACCAGCTGTTTCATGGGGTGGAGGACGAAGAAAGGTGAAGTAACTTGCACATATTGTCTAAGCAAATTACCTGCAGAATGGCGTGGAGTGCCGTGATGCTCTGAGCAGAAGCATGGAGGCAGCAGATCACTGCGTCGCATCATCCAGATCCGCTTCTCCCGGCACCCTCAGCTTACCCTCACAAGACCATGTGAAATGCTCATACGTAGCTTAAAAATCCTCGGGCCACAATCAATCAGGCCCTTCAGAAAAGTTGGGGGGCTAAGAGCATGGAAGGAATGAAGGTAGTCAAGAAGATCCCTGAAGGAGGGTGAGAGCCGTGGCAGGAGCTGGGAGGGGAGAAGGAGACAGCAGAGACAGCGGGAGCCACTGGCTGATGCTGCTGAAGTGTCATCTTAATTATCCCTGGCAAAAGAACAGTGATTAACATCAATGACTGTGGACAACCTTTATGTAATTACTCATTAACATTTCTAAAATTGCACCTAGCTGCTACAGCAATACATGCTTTATAGATTCATCATGTTGAAGTCCAGAAAGAATCATTAGATCGTCTATGCAGACCTCTGCGTATTGCCAGCCACTATTACACTGCAGAAATTAGCACCGGAGGCGGCTCGGCAGCTTGTGCTTGGCTTTCACGCACTTTCCAGAAAGGGCATCCGGGGATACCAAGCGATGGACAATCTGCCCCATCCCTTGAGATGTTGTTCTAAATTGAGATCGCTCCCCTGCCCCATCTCCAGGTTAAAATCCTTCATTTGTATTTATGGAAATGGTACCCACAGCCCAGCGGGGCTGGATGGGTACAGGAATTCTCCATCCCCATCTCCTCTGTGCAGGAAGAGGGGGGGCAGCCGAATTAGAGGCTTCTGCATTGTCCATCCATGCTCCCTCTTCAGACACGAGTCCCACCTGCCAAAAGCTACCCTTGGCCAAGAACATTAACAGAAGTCCTGTGAATAATAATTTCAAATAATGGATTAATTAGAGGAAATTCTGATCTGCTTGAAAATGTCCTGCAAGCAGTAAAATGGAGCTAAGCCTTCCAGCTACACAATTCATTGCAAGCCACTGGCTCTGCTGAGTTTTACAAGAGGAAAAGGGCATCATTCTTCTCATCTACTGATTTTAAAGACCAGTCCCAGTTAGACTTAAGTCAGCAAAACCTGGTTTTCTTCCAAAAGGAAGCTGAAAACCAAATTTTGGTAGTAGCTTGTGATCAGAGAAAGACCACTAGATGACCACTCTGACCACCCACAAGTTGCAAGTGATCCCATTTCCCTGCAGGCACTTCCATTTCCACACAGGGAGAGCCCCAGGACTTCAGTTAAATTAAAGCTTTTCAGTCCTCAGAGTAAGGAGAACAAGGCAGTAAATACCTTCTGGGTCCCCCGCCCTTGCAGAGGACTTTTTGGAGGAGACATTACACAACGCTTCTCTCCTCAAGGCAAGAAAAATAAAGCAAAAAGTCCCAGAAAAGACAAAACCACCTCATATCAGCTGGGACAACCCCAGCCCACCATAGATGTGATCCTGATTGCATGAGTATTAGTGAAAAATTAAAAAATCCTTATCACAGTTGCTGAGTAACTCCAGGAGTAATGCACAGTTGGTATTTAACTCTGGCCAGACCTGAACGAGCATTTTGGGGGCAGAAGGACTGTAATTTGGTCACTACACACAACACCCAAGGGAGACTAAGGTCCCCTGGGAGCTTCATCCCTTCCACTAGTTGTCCTGCGTTGCTGTTCATGGGATTCAAACAACCGACCAAGAAGCACCCTGCACCTCACAGGAATGATGTATGGCTCAAGAATTAAAAAATATTGTTTCTGCTTTCACAGCCGAAGCACCATGAGGTTATCCTGGCACCCACAGCATATGCAAGGAGAAAGTTGGGAAAGAAAGAAGGGCATCTACGCTGAGATTCACCGCCCTGGGGGATCGCTGGTGCCTGAGGTGGCACCTGGGGAACCAACTCTTAGTGTAGCTCCCCAGCAGGGAAATCAGAGCTGGGAACAGAAATCAGAGCTGGGAAGATTTCGTGGGACCGAAGCAGCCGCTCACAATCACACGGGGAGCAGCAGGCACGCAACCCTCCCACTCGTGGCCCTGCTGCTGCCAGCCTGGCAGGCGTAAAGGGAAGGGGTCTAAGAGGAGGAGGAGGAAGAATAGGAGGAGGGAGCATGGGACAGACAGGGTCCTACTGAGAACTGGAGAAAAAGCTGCCTTTAATCCCTTAGTTTTGGATGAGCCTAACAGTTTGGACTTCAGAAATAATCAATAGTCTCTCTGCTAGTGAAGTATTTCATTCCCAGCAGTTTCATGGAGAGTGTGAGGGGGATTATATATTTATGGTTTCCCATTTGAAAGACTTTTAGCAGGTTTACCTCGAACATATGGATCCTATTTGGTTCCTTTGTTTTAGCACTTAATGCTTATGAAATTGCCAGTTAATGACATCCATGCCTAAACCATGTTGCTTTTTAAAGTAAAATGTCTACCAAAGGTCCACGTTCATACTTACCACTTCTCAAGTACAGCAATGAAAGTTTTAAGAGGCTTGTTACCTACTGTGTCTGGGGGAGGGAGCCGATCGAATAATGAAATTACAAACAGGGGGTCAGATTAAAGCCTTGCTAGCCCTGCCCGCGCTGGGTCTTAGGGCAAACCAACGGGGCACCAACACCAACGGGGCACCCCAGGGCTGGGTGTGGGGGTACCCTGGGGATGGGTGCAGGGAACCCGGGGTGGGGTGAAGGGTGGGAGCGTGAGGACCCTGGGGCAGGGTAAGGGCTACCGGGGTCGGGTGCAGGGGGACCCCAGGGCCACGCTCAGCCGGAGAGAGCACGTCCCCTCCATCCCCAGGGCAGCCTCTGGGGCTGCGGGAGGTAACGGGGCCCCTTTGATGCTGCCCGGCTGGGCGAACCGCGGGGCACCCACCGGGCGGGGCGGGGCGGGGCGGGGCCGGGCGGGGCCGGGCGGGCGGGGCGGGGCGCGGAGCGTGTCGCACACGTTAGTGGGCTCCGCTAATCACCCTGCGCCTTTGATTGCGCTGCACGTGGGGACGAGCCTCCTCACTTCAAAAGAGCGTGGGAAATCCCGATTAAAAGGCTTTTCTCCCCCGTTGGGACCGGCACCTTCTTTGAAGCCCTTCCAAGCGACAATGCAAACGCACCCACCGCCAAAGGACCGTATCTATATTTTAAGTGACTTTAATTTCTCTTTGCCCCCCTCTTGCTCTCTTCCCCCCCCCCTCTCCTTTCAGTTTTGGAAACACCTGGTAAGTTGTAAAATGATTTACGAAGTGAAAGTGTTAAATGAGGCCACCAGCTGTAAGACTGACAGAGCTTTATGAGTTTTATTAGGTGCCCTATTATGGAAAATAAACTTTAATCCGTCCATAAAAACAGAATCTGAAAAACATATTTGCCCTTGTAGTCTGGAACACTGAAGGTATTCTTGTGAGACGCTGGGCTTTAAAGAGATTAATTTCATTGAGACAGACACAATACACCGGTAGGACTTTGATACAGAGTCCGTGAATAGTTGCCTGTACCCCGCAAGGCTATTTTTTCACAGGACTGAGACGCTTCTGGACACACACCTCTTGGGCATACAGTAAATTTCTGGCCCGGTGGTGCACATCTGCCAGTTTAATTAGCGGCTATGTAATTGGAAATTAATGGCCGAAGGAGGATCTTTTTCGGGGGGAAGGGGGGAGGGATGATCTCAGGTAGCTCTTGATTTTTTTATTATTATTATTATTCTATTTATTGTTAATTTTGTTTTTTTAAGATAACGACGTGTCCTCCAGACTGATGTGTTTTAGATATTTTAAGGTGCAAGCAAGAGGTAAATCCTGCTGGAAGCGAGTAACTCGGACGCGCCGCCGGGTCTAGGGCAGAGGAGCCGCCGCGGCCCTGCGCGGATGTTGCGCGGCCCTGCGCGGGCGTTCACCCACGAAGATGCAGCCGCAGCCAGCGGCGTAGAAAACCGCAGAGCGGCTACCGCCTTTATTTTTCTGTCGCCTTAAATTCTCTGCGACCTGTGGCCGAGAGGAAATCGTTTACAAATTTAAATCCGAGCCTCAGGCGTGATTGTTTCCGTGCGAGGGGGGGAGGTATCGATCGTGCCCAAATCAAGTTTATCCCCATCAAGTTTTTTTGACGTATGGGATCTATCCAGATTTATGATTTACCCCGTGAAGGTGTGCGATTTACGGCCAATCCCACCGGCGCGCTAATAACTAACAGCGTTGCCTCTAAATGCCCCCTCCAGCCGGCACCACCCGAAATTCTCCGTGACGGACAACACTTTTCCTTCGCGTAATCCCACGCCATAACCTCATGCATCCTCCAGTCTGTGTTTCACGGGCCGGATTTTTGTAGAAGCCGTTCAGAGAGGCCATGCTGCTCTCATGCGAAAGGTTAACGCGGGTTTGTAAAAAAAAAAAAAAAAGTAAAAAATAATAAAAAAATGTTTTTTGTTTTTTTTTTAAGGCGTATGGGAGTGGGAACGCTCCGTATTTCAGAGCTCCTCATCCTCGGGGGCTCTACGGGGGAGTGCCGGCAGCCGGGATGCGGGGGGCCGGGGTCCGCACCCGGCGGAGGGGACCCTCAGGCTCCGGCGGGTCCCTGCGCGGTCCTACCGCGGGAGCGGGAGCCGTAATTCATTAGCGGGGATGAATTGCCAGACGTGGCCCCGAGCTGGTGGGGATGAGCCAGTGATTATATTTAAATTCGCTCTAATTGATTTGAGGAAGAGCTGCGGTGACAAGGATGAATTGATCTGCAAATTTATTGGCGAGATAAATCCCGCAGTTATCAAAAAGCCGCCGCTTCGCTGCCGGGGCGGCCGTCGGGGGGGGGGGGGGGGTCCCGTCCTCGGTACCGGGGAGGGCGCGGAGACCCCCCCCCCCCCGTTCCCTCGCAAGCCGAACCGCCCGTGGAAACCAGCGCTGCTCCCGCGTTTCTCCTACACCCTGGCTCCGGCTTCGCAGCCCCGGGGGGGGAGAGGGGACCCTGTTGCTGCCCGGGCTCCCCCCCCCCAGCCCCGGGTTCCCCAGAGTATCGCACGGCAGAGGACCCCCCCCCCCGCTCCCCCAGTACCTGGGTGGGACAGGCAGCTCTGCTGTCCCTGGGTGGGGGGAGGAAGAGCCATCTTGATTTTTTCCCCTGTACCGAGACCCCCCCTCTCGGGAAGACCCACGCCGATGTCAGATATTGCACAGCGGCTGCGGTACTGGGACCCCCCCGGCCCGGGGGAGCGCAGCATCATCTGCCCCCCCCCCCCCCCCGCATTGCACAGAGCGCTCACATCTCAAGTACAAAACGCCGTTTATTTTCCACCCCATCGCACAGGTGGGAGGGTCTGGGGAATAATTTAGCATGCATAAGTAGAGGTAATTTTTTTTTTTTTATAAATACGATATACAAAAATAAAGACAGTATTGAGATTTCCAGCAGTTTTAACGTTCATGACATAAACAGTTTTCCCGATATATAGTAAGAACAAAACATTTCCGATATTCAGCGAAAGGAACGCGCTTCCAGGGGGCAGGGATGGGGGGGGAGAGGGGGCTCAAGTTTTGTCTGATTTTTCAGTCAATAATAACACTGTATTCACCGTAAATCCTCTTCCCCGGCATGCGGAGGCTCCTCTTCTCCATCCCCCTCCAAGCAGGGAGAAATCAGAACACGGGGAGAGGGGGGGGAGCGGTGCTGGTGCCCACCAAGAGCCGTGGGGCTCCCCCCCCCCCCACCGGCAGGACGGGCAGAGCCCGGGGCTGGAGGGAGCGGGACGTGCTGGGGGGGGCTCACTGGGGCTGCCCCGGGGCTCCGTGCCGGCCCCGGGGCTGCGTGTCCTCCTCGTCCGCCTCGGAGCAGTCGGAGGAATGGTAAGGGCAGCATCGCCCGGCCGCCGCCGCCTCCTCTTCTTCTTCTTCCTCTTCCTCGTCCTCGGGCTCGCTGTCGGGCAGTTCTCGCATCCTCCTCCCGCTGCTCTTCTCCGGGGTGGGCAGCAGCAGGTCCTCATCCCCCTTGTCCTCCCCGCCGCCCCCCTTCTGCTTCTCGGCCTCCTGCGCCGCTTGCTCCTTCGCCTTCTTGCTGCGCTTCCACTTCATGCGCCGGTTCTGGAACCAAATCTTCACCTGGGGGAGACGGGGACACACACGCACACCACCTCATCCCACCGTCCCCCCCGACGGCAGCATCCCCCCCCCCCCGTCTGCCCCTCTCTCCCGTGGGGTCCGTGGGGACGGGACTCACCTGCGTCTCGGTAAGCATCAGCGACGTGGCCACCTCGAAGCGCTTGGGCCGGGAGAGATACTTGTTGAGCTTGAACTGGTGCTCCAGTTCCAGCAGCTGCTGGCTGGTGAAGGCCGTGCGGGGCCGGCGGCACTTCCCCAGCAGGTTGGACTGCGCCTGGGCTGGGAAAGGAAAGGAGCGGCGGGGGTGAGCCCGGAGCCTCCCCACCGCGGCCGGGCAAACCCCGGGATCGGGGTGGGAAGGGGGGAAAGACGGGGGGGGGGGAGATTGAAGTGAGGATGGACGGTCATCCACCGGAGAACGGACCGAGGGAGGGATCTCCTCCAGCACCCCCCCTTCGGCTCCGGGGCTTCTCGGCTTGTACAGTGTCAGGGGATCCCCCAGAGGGACCAAAAAAAAAAAATTAAATTAAATCTTTTAAATAAAGAAAAAATATGTCTCTTGATTTCCCAAGAGCCTAACAAACGCGAGACAATAAAACGGAGCCAGGGATCGCGGCGAAGGGGTACCGGGCTCTCCGGGGAGCAGCAATTTGCTCCATTTAATGCTTTAGTTAAACCTGCCGCGCTCCCAACCCGTCCATACCCGTTTAATTAACGGGATTGCAGGCGGGAACCCCTCCGGTGGGCCGGGACCAGCTCCGCACCGCTCCGCACCGCTCCGCAGGCCAGCAGCGCCGGGCACCGGCCGCCCGTCAGGGCGTAAATCAGCAGCGAGGGCTGGGAAACCGTCTTTGCAGGGGAAAAAAACACAACAACAACTAAAAAAAAAAAATCGGCGTGTTTTCCGCGTTCAGAAATCATAATTAATATCAAGGATTGTATATTAAAAAAAGAAAAATCAAGACCCGGCGATGGGCAAGGGGGAGGGCGCCGGGGGGGACACCGAGTCCCTTCGCGGGGCCCGGACACCGGCGGGGATGCGACGCGGCAGCGCTACTGCCCATTTCTCAAAGTATTTTGGTGCTTTGGCTTATTTGGTTTAGAAAAATAAATAAATTTAAAAAAAAAAAACATACGAAGGGGCGGCTCTCGCACCCCGGCCGCGTTTGGAGGCGGCTCGCTAAAGCGGCCAGAGAGAGAAAAGGCCAGTGTCCACTGCCGGGCGGCAGCGCCGAGGAGATTTTCTCACTGCGGTGCGATTTGCCGAGGCTCCATTCTCGTTTCTCTCCGGTTATTTATTCCCCCCCCTGCACCTTGTTTGAGAGGCAGGGCTCTGACAGCTCTCCTAATTATTTTTTTTTTTTCTTCCTGAATGTTCCAGTCTAAGCAACACCAATTCAAGAGAAAACAATGGACTTTTTTGTCTGTGAATGTGTGTGCAGAGTACGAGAAGGGGAAGAAAAAAAAAAAAATAAAATCGCAATTCTTTTCCTGGCATGATTTTCGTAAAACTACACCTCCGGTATTGTTAAATCGGCCATTCCCACAGAGAGCTCACACCTCCGAAAATGATCTGTGCCTAAAACAGATGCACGCAAGGTCCCCATCGCCGTGAGGCCTAGTGCTCAGCAACACGCCTTCGCTGGGACTTCGGGATTCTCTGGTTTAATGCAGCATTTTCAGCCTTCCCTGGTCCCAGACCTAAACCCTTCTGACTCTTATTTATTTCATGTCTATTCGTTATCCCCAGGGAACGCGGAACCCCGAATTTTTGGCTAAGCCCAGATCCTCACTACACCCATTTGCCCAGAGGAGCCTGCGATAATTACGATAAGCCCGTATCCAAGAAAAGGGAAATAAAATTAAGAACGGTGGCTGAGTGACAAGACCTGCCAGCCCGCTTTTGAGGGGGTACATCGAGACGGGGTTTTTTGGGGGAGAGACCCCGAGGCCTCTTGCCCCCCACACCCCCCGGCCCCCGTGTCCCCTCCCCGGCGGCTTTTGCACCCCGTGGACGGCGGGAAAGGGCGTTTGCAACGGGAGGAAGCGATTTCCCACTTTCCTATTTAACCTGCTGTGAAAAAAACACGGGCTTTTCGGGGCTCCCCAAGGGCCGGGCATGGCGAGGTGACCCATTGCCGATCGCCGTCTCCTCCTTCTAATCAAACTTAAATTTAAAAAAAATTAAAAAAAAAAAAAAAAGTCGCCTCCGGTTTGAAGCGGCAGCCTACCCACGCGGGGGCAGGGAGGGGGGTTTCATCTCTCCAGGCAGGAGACGGGTCCCGGCAAGTCGTCGTGTCGTGTGTCCCCCCCCCCGGGACAGGGGCCGGCGGGAGGCAAATACTCACAGTTGAAGTCGGGCATCTTGGGCAGGATCATGCCGGCGGTGGAGGCCCGCAGCCACTGGTCCAGCTGGAAGGTGCCGGCGCTGAGCTTGATGGGGTCGGCGGCGGGGTGCGAGGGGTGCGCTCCCTGCACTTGCGAGTAGGAGTAGGAGAGAGCCGGGTGCTGCCCCCCCAGCGCCGAGTACCCGTACACGGGATGCCCGTAGAGGGCCGCCTGCGCCGGCATGCCCGGCCCGCCGGGCGCCGCGGGGTGCAGTCCCAGGGCCATGCCGGCCGCCGAGGCGTGGTGATGCGGGTGGGCGCCGGCGCCGGTAGCGGGCAGAAAGCCGGGTTTGGGGACCAGGGCGCAGTGGGCGGCCAGGAGGCGAGGCGGAGAGGGGCTGTCGGTGCGCAGGCAGTCGGCGGGGCCGCCGGCGGGATGCTCGGAGGAGGATGAAGAGGACGAGGAGGAGGACGAGGAGGAGGAGGACGACGGGGGGCTGCCGCTCCCGCTGCTGCTACTGCCGCTGCCGCCCAGCGAGGTGACCAGGGCCAGCGGCGCGCTCTGCCCCGCCGCCGCCACCGCCGCCGCCTTGGGGGGGTCGACAGCCAGCAGCGCGTCGATGCGGAAATTTTTGGATTTTTCCATGGGAGCGCTGGCGGGCTGGGGCGGGGGGAACCGCGGCGCGTCGGGCGGCCCCGGGCCGGCCGCGTCTCCCGGCGGCGGCGGCGGCGGGCGGCAGCGCGGCCCCGGGCGGCAGTGCGGGCCCGCTCCGCGGCGCGCCCCTTCAAGGGCCGCAGGCGGCTCCCATTGGGCCGGCGCCGCTGCGGCCTCGCCCGCCATTGGCCCCGCCGCCCACCTGTCACGGCGGAGCGGGGGGCGGCCCGCCCCCTTCCACTCCGCCCCCCCCCTCCCCTCCGTTGTCCCCCCCGCCACGCACCCGGGGACTCCGGGCCGCGGGTGGAACGGGAGGGGAGAGCCCGGTGTGCGGACGGAGAACCGGCTGCCCCTCCGCGGGGAGAGCCCGCCCGGCCGCGGGGCTGGCCCGGCCGGCGTGGGTCCCGGCGGTGTACTCAACGAGAGCGTTCCACCATTCCTGCGCACGGCAAATATTTGCCATAAACGCGCCGCCGACCGCTTTTTAACGAGTCGGAAAGAATAAACACCTGTGGGTCAGGGAGTCAAGCCTGCCACCAAGCCCCGGTGTTGTCAACAGTGTTATTAGACCTGCTTATCTAACGCAAACAGGCCCGAACAGAAAAGGGAAAGAGGGGGGGCGAGGGGTCACTCCTTCACCAGCGTCCCGTTTCCCCCCCCGGGGGGGGGGGGGCGGCGGGGACCCCCGCAAAGGCGGTGTGAACGGAAGGTCAGGCCGCGGCACGGAGCGCTGCCATGGGAAACACGCTTCCCCCCTTCCCGGGAGGGGCCGCTTCGCCCCCGGGGGGCGGCTGGGCTGTGCCCCCGGGGCTGCCGGTGCCACCGGGATAAGGATGCGCTGCCGCCCCTGGGGTAGGGAAAATTAAAAGCAATGAAAAAGGGGGGGAGGAAAAGGGGAAAAAAAGGGGAGAGAGGGAAAAAGAGAAGCGGAGTGCGACACAAGCAACAAAATACCCCACAACTTTGCTCCTAGTGCCCTTCTCCCCGCTGCTCCGTGGGCAGAAGGCCCAGAGCACCTCTGCGGGGTGTACACGCACACACGCAGACACTCGCTCACACGCACCCTTTGCTCTGTGCCCTGATATTCCCCTTCCCTCCTGCACTGATTTTTTTTTTTTTTTTTCCCCTCCTTGACCTCCCACGTTGGAGCCTCCGGACACGCTCGCACAGCAGACACACAGACGCACCCGCACAGGCCAGGCGCGACCGCCCACGGCAGATGGGCACGCGTGGCACGGCGGAACCCCACGCACACAGGCAACAACCGGCACACAGCCGTGCCCCACGCCAGCACACGGGTAGGGGCAGAGCAGATATACCCACACCCAAACAACCGCCGCCCCCCGCACGACACGCAGCCGGGGCCGGCCCGCACACGCCGCGGGGGGACCGGGGGACGTGCCCCGCAGGTGCAGAAGGGACCCACGCACCCCGCTTCCCCGGGGATCCGCGGGAAGGACAGGGGGAAAACGGTCGCAGAGCCGGCGCCAAGCCCCGGTGCCCCCCGGGCCGGCGGGGCCGGGGCTGCGCGGGCGCGTCCCGGTCGCGGGTTTTTCCGCACGAACGGAGACCGGTGTGAGGGGCCGGTGTGCGGCCCCTTCTCGGAGCGGCTTGGGGGAGGAGGGAGCGGAGCCGGAGGGGGAATCAGCCCGTGTAAGCGGAGGGACGTGAGCGCTCAGGACACGGGTGGGCACGCGTGGCCGTGGCCGGGAGGGATGCGCGGCTCACGGCGGACGAGGGGTGGCCGGGGCGGTGAAGGTTTCTGCAGGCGGCGATGGGACGGAAAGGTGCCGCCGTCTTTGGCGGGGGGGGGGGCCGGGGCCGCATCGCCCCCCGCCCCGCTCCATCACCGCCTCCCCGGGGCGGGCTCAGCCCGGTCGCCCCGTCCGGGCACCCCGCTCCTCCCGGCCCGGTGCCGCACGGAGGCATCGCTTGGCTGATGGACGTGTGGAGAAGCTCCCCCCCCCCCCAGCGACCCACAAGCTTCAGCTCAGCAGCGAGCCGGCCCCGAGCAGCACGGTCCGCTGCACGGTCCTCCATCAGCCCCCCGCGGCAGTACCCCGGGTTGGAGGGGGCACAGCCCGGGCCCCCCGCCTTGACCCTCCTGGTCGCTCCCAGGCTGCCCTCCCACCCGGGGGGCAATAGTTAGTGCTTGGAGAAGGATTTCGATTTCCAGACTTTTTTTTTTTTTTTTTAAATCGAGTACCATTCCCCCCCCTTTTTTTTTCTTTTTTTTTTTTTTTTAATTTTTATTCCTTTGTATTATTATTATTTTTTCTTCGCCCTCCCCGGCTCCGTTCCATGTGTCTGCCCCCCCCCCCCCCCCCCCAGGTTCCGCAGGGTATCCGGGCCGCCTGAACTCCCCGCGGTTCCCGCACCTGTGTTGATCCACTCTATTGCCCGGGAGCCAACAATGCGCCGTTATCTCGGCGGAGATAGCGCAAGGACCGCGCTGCCCCGACACCTCCGGGTGGTCCCCTTTCAGCACAGCCCCCGCTCCCCCCCCCACCCCGGCCGTGGGCAAACAAGATGCCTATCTCGCCTTTTGAAAAGCCGGGGCTGTACACGCAGGGGACGGCGTGGGGCAAACCTCGGGCTGCGGTGGGAACGGCGGAGCGGCCGGAGCCCCGCCGTGGGAGGAGACGGGGGGGTGTCTGCGTGTGTGTTTCGGTTCTCTGAATTAAAGCCCCCCCAGGCCGGCCGGTCCCTCCAAAGCCGTTACAAACCGCAGGCGCGGGGCCAGCGTTATTGCCAAAAACACATATTACACTGCGACATTCTGTAAATGAGATAATGATACATAAACCTCCCTGATAAATGTGACATCCTCGGGATGTCTCCTCTAAATTAGCCGCTTGCATTGACTGCTAATAATGGTGAGTTTATGAAAGCAATTTCAGTGCAAAAAGCACAGGGTCTTCTCGGTCTAATCAGCCTGCCTCTCTTAATGGATGAGGGGGTCAGGCGGAGAATTATTGACACTCTGCTGCCCTTAACCTGTTTCCCAATAAAGCTGATTAGTTTTTGTCAATTCATCAGCTAACCACTCTCGCCGGGACTGCATCAAAGCCTTATTTGCTCAGGGGAAATCAACAAGTCACAGATCAGATCCATTACGGAGCGGCTCCGGCTGCGGGCGGCTCCCGGGCCGGGGGGGCTGGCTGGCCCCGGGCGGGGAGGGGGGGACGGGACCGACTCTTTTGGGGAGAAAACGAGCCCCTCCGGCTACTCGGGCTGGCATAACCAGCCTCAGGCACTGGGAAAACGTCTAGGCGTTGTCAAACTTTTTTCTTTCGTCCGGGAAAGGAGACGGGGATGCTGGGAGAGCTGCGGGCAGGTAACAGATGCGGTTGGGTCCCCATCAGCACCCTGTCCTTGCTGGGTGCTCGGGGGCGACCGCCTCTGCACGTCCCTCCGAGGAAAAAAGGGGATTTCACGCACTCCAAGTTGTCAGTCCTGGAGAGAAGGGCCAGTCTGCCAAAACCCTTTCTTCATCCCACCCCCCTGCATTCGGGGAAAAAGCTGTCCCCGCATTAGAAGGCCGGGATATTTTTTTGCCTCTTTTTCTTTTTTTTTTTTTTTTCCTCCCCCTACAAACCGTCTTCCAAAGTTTTGCCTCTCGTTAGACTTTCTCTGTCTTCAGAGAACGTCAAGCGAAAATTTTAAATTCATTTCTACTACCGCCGCGATCCCCGCATCAGGCGCGGCTTGTCTGGCGTAACGAAAGCTTGACAGTTTTTGCTCCTCCACGAGAAAACAACAAAAAACCCACCAAATGTGCGCTGCCCCTTTAAGCCCCGACCGACAGCCTCTCAGTCCACCCCCCTTCAATTTAATTTCATTAAAACAGAGCATGAATATTTCTATTAAACCTAAAATGAAATATGAAGCCATTTAGACTCTGCCTGCACCAATCACCCAGATTTATGACTTTTATTCATCACATCAAGAGCTGGGAAAAATGAATTTTCTTCACCCAGGAAGGAAATAAAAACCCTGCCTTGGTCATTTCCAGAAAGCTGTTAATTTGCCCGTGTGGTAATTACTTTCACAATTAACTAAAATACAAATCAAGCTGACAAATTGGGTTAGTTTATATATTAATTAGCCAGTTTAAATTTATTCATTATGAAAAGACAATTTAAGAGGACCCCGGGTGTCTGTTTTATCGCAATAAATTATTGTTAGGAAATGGGGGCTAATAAAATATCACCGCATTTGAGGGCACCGCGCAGACGGGGGAAGCTGCCGCTCCGCCGCCGAGCGCTGCCCCGCGCGGAGGTTGCGCGGGTGCGGACGGGAGCGCGGGTCTCCGCGGGGGCCCGGGGGAGGCCGGCCGGGGCCGTGCCCCCCCCCCATCTCCAGCTGCGCTGATTTAACACTCCGTCGATAGGATCATTCGATGCCTTTTAGCTTGTGATCTTTATAAATGTCCCGCTATTAAATTAGAAAATGATTCTCTCCTCGTTTAATTGTATTCTTTCGTTTCTTATTTCCAATTAATTAGTCCTATCGACGTTGCAATATTTTAAATGACTGGAGTCCGTTTACAGTTTAAAATATATGGGTCAGCGCGTGCAATTTTAGACTAGGCAGAACTATATAATGTAGGTTTTAACTACTCTTCTCTCATACGTCTTCAACATCTGGCTAAATGCATCATTTGGAAACGCCGCGCGGATTTTACGCGCTCGGGACCGCCCGTGCCGCTGCCCCTCCGCGCGAACGCGCAGCGCAGGTTTCTGAAAATGGGCTTGCGCCGCTCCGACCGCCGGCGCTGCCAACAAACGGGACGTTCAGGACGAACCGGGCGGTTTGGGGGGAAAAGCTGCCGGATTGGTTTCCCGCTACAGCCCCGGGGGGCTGCGAAATGCCTTCGCAGGGGAAAGGGGCGAGGGGCTGCGCTGGGGGACCCCCCCCACACTGCCTGTCCTGGACGGGAGCCTGTCCTGGGGACTAGAGAGGGAATAACGAGGTATTAAATATATATTAAGTACACCTAATGGGGTATTAAATAAGCAGCCCCCTCCTGGCTGGGGTGGTCTGCGGGGCCCCCCCAAAGCACTGCGCTGGGGATGGAGGGGCACATGCGTGTCCCTCCTGTATCAGAAGCAGATGGGGGGCCCGCTGCTCTTTCACCTTCTCTGCTCCCCTCTCCCCCGTAGGAAAGAGCCCCGAGAGCTGCCCTAAAAGACAGGGTGGGCAGCACGGATCATCCTGCCCCCGGCGAAGCCCCCCTTCCAGAGCAGCCACAGACTCCTCGCAGTCCCACCTTCAGGCTCCGTGAGGTGGGCTGGCTCTGTCCCCAGGCTGTCAGGCATGGGGGAGACCCCACAAGCTCCTGGGGGGGACACCTGAACATGCACAAGGCTAAGGGAGAAGCCAGCCCCCCCCCCCAGCAGCAGGTTGGTTCCAGGGAAGGGGCTGGCAGAAGCACGGAGGGGGACAGGTGAGCGTGGCTGGGCTGTGACAGTGGGGGGGGATGGACAACATGGGACATGCTCTGCTCCCCCTTCCAACCCGGGGCTCCCCCGTGGTGCAAATAGACCCAAACTCCCCAGGTCTCCCAGTTCATCGTCCCTCAGGTGGTGCCTCCTCCCCAGTCCAGCCCACCCCACCCCATCCTACCCCCCAGCACGTGAGGGCTTGGGGGCCACGAGTCTCAGACACCGTGTCCGTGCGCAGGTAGCTGGGACGTCCTTCATCCCGGTGGGCTTTCTGGGTGGCCCTTCACTGACTTGTGCTTAAACACCTGGGACAGAGAAGTTGCCTCCCACCCGTGTCTGGGGTGATGCTGAACTTCTCCCTGATAGCTGTGGGCTTGGGCAGAGAAAAGGTGGGCGCAGAGTCACCCCTGTGGCAGGCAGAGTTGCGCTTTGCTGTCCCCAACTCGCCTGGTGTCACTGGTTCCTCCAAGTGACCAGAAGGACCTCGGGTGTGTAGATCTTGGAGGCTGCCTGGAGCTTTCGGGATTCAGGTGGTCCCAGGCTCAGGCTCCAGCCCTGCCTCCATGGGACCCTCTCTCCAACCAGGCAAGGCTTCTTGCAATCGGGGTTAGAGGAATTATTTGGAGAAATACCAGATCCATGTGGGTGGGGAGTGGGATACTTGCCACCTCTCCAAGAGGCACATGAAGCCTCTCTTCACCTTCACGCTGTTCAGCTCTGGGGACTGTTTGGGCCTCCAGCGTGCATGTCAGAGGAACGACATAAATGTCAGGAAGGATAAAAGATGAATCATAAGGGCAGATTAATAGTGTGACAAGTGCTATTGTTTCCTGGCCTGGGCTCCAAAGGTCCCTCCCATCCAATGTGGGCTCAGAAAAAGCACCCAATGTGGTGAAACCTAAACGTGAACCGCTCCCACTCTTAAGTGTATCAAATGTCATTGTAGTAACATTAATCACGGCAAGTTTCTCCTGCGATTTAGGAGATTGTAATATGTGATTCCATAAGACTCTCATTGTGATTTAGCATTGATTAATGTCCATTCATAAAATGATATAAAACTTACTTCTCTTCCATTGTAGAGCCTCAAACCGCATTCCAGCCAATATTTCAAAACCTTGTTAATGTAACTGCTAATTTCAGAGGGTGATGGTGATGGTTATGGTGTACATGGGCTTGTGCGGAGGGGTCTGCAGTGGGGGCAGGAAGAGGTTATAGAAACTATTTCCAAAGCAGAAAATTGCTGTCCAGTTTAAATTATTTCAGGTGTTACACGGTTATTCTGCTGTGACTTCAGCTTCACAACAGAGCTCCTGAGGATTTCATCGGGACTTTGAAATGCCTGACTCCAAATGCTCAAAGAATCAAATTATTTCGGTGATAAAACCCCACAGGATTTGTACCTGTGGCTTCTTCATTCCCGCGTAGCATTTGGCCACCTTCCACTCCCAGTGAACTGGCTGCTCTGAAGATATTCATAGATACAGTTTGCTTTCACTGTATTTTCTGGAGGCAGGAGGCTCTGCTTGGCACAGGGCCTAGTACAAAATAGCTCATGCTTTTTATTTCCTTTTTTTCTTCTTTTTTAAGACACATACCAGGGATTGCGATGTGCATGTGTAATGCTATGTGACCCAGGAATCCCGCTCTTGCAAAAACAGATCAAATTAGTGAAGCAGGGAGGAGACTGCATGACTAGCTAAACGTTTAGAGACTTTAAAAAAAAAAAGGCTGAAAGTTGACATCTGGATAAAAAACAATATATAATAGGAAGTAAAACATTGGGTGCTTTAGTATATATAATTTAGCTATAGATAATAGATAACGGAGAGTTCACAGGATCACTTGATGGGAAATATATTGATAATACAATTTTTCTTTGCAAAATGTATGCAATGATTGCAGTTTTGGTTTAATAATAAATTCAACATTGAAGAATCATTTGATTCAAACCTCTGCTTTTTCTAATGGCATTCAGAATTATTAATATCTGTCTAGCCAGCTAAAGAGGTTTTTAAAAGAGTATGCGGGTGTTCTGCAATTAGAGTAGCCATCTGCCCTTTATTAAAACTCCATTAACCTTTACATTAAAATACATTTAAAATGCAGACACACTGAAAATATCAAACACAAATAAAATAGATCAATCTAAGCGGTTTCTTTGCTTTCCTGGCTTATCTGTGCAGAGCGTGGCAACTTGTTGTGGCACCTATAATTTTCTGGGGACAGATAACACTTTGTAGCATCAATTTTCCCATGTTAAGGATAAGAAATAATTACAAGAAGGTAATGGAATTAATAACATCTCTGAAGAAAATTTCCAGGACATGATCTTGTTTGTAGAAGGCTAGAAAATCGTTTAAAGTTCATATTATTAACTTCAGAATAAAATGCTTAATTTTAAGAGCAGAACAAGTTTGCTTTGCTCATGCAGCTCTGCTGATTACAGTGGAGATAGTTATGTGGTAGAATGATTCATGCAAATAAAGTGATTGAAAATTTTCTGAAAATATTCAGGTATATTGTCAATATAAAATTCAACACAGTTAAATGCTGCTGCATTGTTCTCTTGAGCCTTGTACTATAGTATCTCTCTAAGCGATACTGTATTTTCCCTGCCTGAATTATTGCTACTACTGGCAGAGCTGCTGATTTTGTCTGTAAATAAAGATGCCTAAAATACCCCTTCTAAGGCTTGTTTTTACTTGCTTCTAATTTCACCACATTTGATCAATGTGAGCTGAAATTCCTGAGCTAAAATACCTGCCTGCCTTTTGTTTTTTTTAAGTCAGCAAAAATGGCTCAGCCATTTCCAAGACTCAGGTTAAGCAATAATGTCATTGTTTTGCCTGGCTTAAAGTCTTTCCCGTGAGGGTGTATGCACACCCGTTGAGCCGTGATTTACGGCCACAGCTGGTGCGGATCAGGCCCCCCTGGCACAGGGCACACCTCCTGTCATCGATCCCACAAACCCAGCCTTTGGCCAAATCATAAAACTTTCGAAAGCGGCTCCTCTGTGGGCTACGCAGCCTCCTTCGCTGCGTTTCCCAGGGACTGCCTTTGCTCCGGAGATAACCCTGGTCAGGATCTGAGCAGGATTTCCTTCCCCGTCTTGCTTTTTCTGCCTCCCGTGGGCCACAGCAGCCGGTACGGGAGGAGCGAGGTCAGACCCAACTGCGGTGGGGGAAGCGGGCCAAGGAAGGAGTGGGTGGAGGCAGGGAGCCAGGTGAGTGATGCTCACCCAGCACCGTGGGTACCGCACCTTGCAGGGAAATCCAGAGCTGGATGTGATGGAGGCAGGTGGGGGGGGGCCTGGAGCCAGAGATGCTGAGGCTGGGAGAAAAGAGAGGGCGGTGGGAGGCGAGGAGGGATGGGGAGGATGAGGATGGGCAAGGGGTCCAGGTCTGCGGTGCAGGCTTGGGGAGGGGTAGCGGGGAAGCGGGAGGCAGCGTCTGGAGAGCACCACGCAAAGAGGACGTCGGTCTCGAGAGGGAGAGGTCAGCGGTGGTCAGTACCCTGCGTGATCGGCTGCCGCTGCCCTCAGCAATTGCTCATGGAGGAATTTCTGGCGGTCCTAGGATTACTCTCATTTTCATTACAGAATTGACTTTGTAAAAATTTTACACGGCAAAGCTTTTCAATCCAAACTGCCAGAAAATGCTTTTACTTGACAGCATATTTTCAAAGCCATAGTTTCTCAGAAAGTTTCTTAACATTTTGCAATTTATTTTCATTCAGAACAAACCCAAATGTCAAAATTGTAGAATTTCCCAAGAACCACAAATCCTGCTTCCTTTAAGGCTCTGGTCTCAGCGATCCCTGTGTATCAGATGGTACAACTTAAGTTCGGATCCCAGTAAAGCCCTGCTGATAAGGAAACAGTTTGGGGAATTAAATAATACATTTCCATGGACCATCATGCTATTTTCTTAATGGCATTTTCGATAGCAGAATCCACATCTCCTTAGACTGAAGGATCATCTTGGAAAAAAGAGCTTAGCTTTCAAACAGGTTTTGTAGTTTTCTTAGCTGGGTTTATATATGGTCCTTATATTGACAGTACTTTTTGATTAATATTGTGTATAACATTCCTTAATGCATCAGTGGAATTAATTATGCAGAAACATTTGGCCACCTGGATGTACTATTGATGAAATGACATTTTATTGACAAAATGACAATTTAATACTGAGCTTTCCTAAAGCTCTCTGCTGAATAGATTGGTTCAGCAAGGAGAACAGGGGCTGTGGGCAACTCAGGAAATTCTTTTGTGTCCCCCAAAATTTCTCAGTTGGCTATGAGTATGTCAGGTTTGCTACTGGAAGTTAGTACTGGGCTACTTCAGGTCGGTCTTCTGCTAACGGACAATATACAGAGGAGTGGTTTCATCCACAGATTCTGCTGGCTGAGCTTGGAGGAACCTTCTCAGTGAAGTTTGCTAAAATGCACCTGCGGGTAATGGCCCCAACATCTCCTTTCGGCAGGGGCCCTGCTGTGGCTTTGGGCAGTTCAGATTATTTTGGTAAAGGAGTGTAACTGTGCCCGTGTGACCTATATGGCTGTTAAGGGGGAAAAAGAGCTGCCTTCACCAGCCTGGCTTGCAAAGAGCCCGGATTTGCTGCCCTACCCGCACCTCGGCTGGAAGAGTGTTCAAAACTTTCTCTTCCCTTCACAGGGTGGACAGTATGATCTTGCTGTGTGGTCTCAAATAAGCTTTTGTTTAGCTTTTGCTGTGTTTTTTAACCCCAGACTTTAAAAATCAAACAGACTTCAGAATGATAGATTTGGGTGGGATTTTCAAAATCTTACAAGTGACTTTGGAATAGGCGTCCTATGAAATTGCTCGGGTCTTCAATCATTTGGGGACTTTTGAAAAAAAAATCATATCTTTTATTGAGACCTTAGTTTCTCTTTCTTAAAAAATTGGAGTGTAGAGGCTGTCCTGATGATGGAGAATAATATTGACTTTCTGTAGCTGATAGCAGAGATGTGAGTGGGCTGGGAGTTTTCCAAGCAGATGTTTTTTTCTTGGAAAATGCTGATTTATTGGAACTGAAACTTTTCATGGGAACATATCAGTACTGATTAAATTTTTTTGAGAGAGATTGCTAGGGTCTGAGCCAGAATTTCTAGCTGTAACAAAAAATGAGATCCTTGAATGGGGAATGGCTAACAGGTCAGGGCAGCCATCTGGAGCCTGTCTGGGTCAGGTAGAGGAGCGGACGGACTGTGGGTCTCCCACAAAACTGACATAGCCCTTAGGCTATTGCTTACTCCAAAGATCGTCTACTGTTTTTTCATAAAGCAAACTTAAAAAACTCTCTGGCTTATTCTTATATGGAATGGGAAGTTTATTTCTCGCCTAGGTTGTTGTGAGAATTAAGTATTTGCTCGCAAAGGTCTTTGAAAATCCAATCTATCAAATTATCGGTATTGCAGTTATTATTACTCATTTAGAGAGGAATTGCAGGGTATGATCAACAGAAACGCCTTGAAGAGGATGTCTGGATGTCAAGTCCAAAGACTGAATCCTCTGGAAGCAAATTACTGGTAACTGCATTATGGTGAGTTATCATCTGTAAATGTTATTAGTGCGAGGGTTTGTTCCCATGTCAGAATGATGTTAATACAATATTAGTGATGCAGGTCTTTGGTGTCAACATGAGAATATCAAATGCAAGTGGAGGAAAATTGTATTGGATTGTGGAGATGATGGCAAATCAATGACACAGAAAATCTATGGAGAGCAAGCAGTTCACAGTGACACAAGAAAGCAGTGTCCGCATAAATCAGTGCAGACCAGTGGACGCTGAAAGGAAATTTCCATGAAAGATTAAGTGGACATTGTTATCATGTCAGGTCTATGTGGAATAAGTGCTGCAAAATGAGGATGATACTGTGATACCGACATTTAGACCAACCAATATGAACAGAAATTACTCTCTCATTAAAAGAAATCAACAGGCTTCTCTGTTACAAACTCTGTCAGCAGCAGGAGCAGCTCCACCAGGCCTGGGAGCTCCCGTGGTGGATCAAGCCCTGCCGAGTTTGGTGCTGAGCAAACACACACCTACACACAATCTCTCCTGGCCCAGAAAGCTGCCGAAGACGGGGAAGAGCAGATGCCTGTAAAGGGGACACGGCAGCGTACGAAGAGACAAAAGGACAACGTGGTCAGCGTGGGGGAAGCGACCTCTGCTTTGCTGAATTTTCTGTACGCAAAGGAGAGAGGTGAAGAATGAGGAGGGTGATGCTCTGGGGGCTGTATGGGGACACGGAGCAGAAGGGGAGCGTGGTTGGAGAACTGGAGCGGGAGTTGGCAAGATGATGCTGATGGGAAGGAAAAAGCTGATGGTGAACTCACCCAACACCTTTCCTAACTAGCCCCTTGTTTAAGAAGATAACTAATACGTTTGGGGGGGATGAGTTGATACGTCCCATCCTCTGACCTCCTTGCAGTGTGAAGTTCATGGCATGTTCTTGCCTCCGCTCTGATCTACCTGTCCGTCCAACACTGCACATGCAGCACAGCTGAGTAGCGCCGTCAGATGTCCGTCTAGTCCAGCCTTAAGCATAGAAGGGCATCACAATATGTATAACCGGATGGCAGGACCCACCTCGGGTAATTTTAAGTATCTACGAGGCAGCTCACACATGGCACGGGTCCCATGGGCACCTACCCTGAGAACAGGGGAGGAATAAATCCTGCTCCAAATGCTGCTGTTCTGGAAACACCTCCTCAACATCGCAGGCTCTCAGCCCAGCCCAGGCACAGTCCAGTCTTCCAGCATGTAGCCTGTGTATCTTGTACTCGGGGAGTTCTCCGCTGCGGGTGGGAAGCGGTTCTGCGTTTTCTACATTTATTGCACATTTATTGTACATTTATTTAGTTGAGACACAGTGAGCCGGGTCTCAGGGAAGTCAGTGGGAATTTTGCCACCAGTTTGACGGCGAATAGGACCAGGCCTTGTGTCTGCAGAGCAGCGTAAGTGTCCTAATGCGTTTAAAGTGTTTATAAAATTACTTAAGTCAGACACATTTTTCAGTTCAGCCCATTAGCCTTTCACATGTGTTTGTGTGGAGCGCAGTGCCCAGGCAGTCTGGCGGCTTGTAAATGTTAAATCAGCATAAATATCACAGCCTCCACGAAGACCGTTAGTGTGGCAACTTACAGCATGATTAACATAATGCAGGGAAAGAAAATATTGACATTTTATAAATCTGTATCTCCATAATGCTGCATGAAAAGTGATATCTGCAATACTAATGGACACCTAATTGATGTCATTACAATACTTACAGCTCACTGAGAAGCTGGTGAGAGAGCCTGTAAAAGAGATAAGATTAAAAGAGATAACAGCTGTAGTAATTTCAGCCACATTTCTGGCAGCAAACTCTAGCGCAGCACTTGCTTTAACTCCTGTTACAGTCACTGCTGGCATTTATTGCTTTGTAGCTTCAGGCGTTGCTCCTGCGAGGATGCTGGGTGCTGGGTGGTAAAGAGGAGCAGGTGTTGAGCAGGAAAAGTCAGATTTGGGAATGAATCAGAGAGATTTTGTCACCCGGTTTCGCGTGGTGCAACATTGTCGGCTGCTGCTCAGAGCTGTCTTGACCAAATGGGAGCAGATGGGGAGGAATTCAATGACAGCGTGCACCTGCGGCAGTGATGCAGGGAGATGCTCAAGGAGGAAAAGGCAAAGCCCCTTCCTGGCATGGTCCGTGGCCATTGTGATGTTCACAAGGTTTTGCGGGGTGTTTTCTAGTTATGTTCTATACCTGGCTTCCCAGGCCTTGCCACTAAAGCGACAAATTTGCTTTAGTCCCAGTTATGACAAATAGTTATTGGCTTAGCCTCATGCTGATCGGGGCAACTAATCCCCGAATAATATTTTAAGAAGCATCCCTGTACCTGGGAAAGTGGCGTCGGTCCCTGATGTGCCGAGGCTCCGTGCATGAGGCGAGGAAGGGTCCAGGTGTGCGAATCCAGCAGTCTGCCCGGAGCAGGGATGCTGGGGACGTACCAGTATGGCAGAGCCTTGTGCTGTGGTGAACGGGGAGCTCTGGAAAACCAGTATTGAAGCCCATCCTCGGGCTGAACTTCTGGCAGTGAACAGAATGTGAAAGTTCGTGGTAATACTTTTCTTTAACAGGGCTCCAGGATTTCTAGTGACATTGATTTCTCTCTGGGACATATAAACTTGCCTTTTTTTTCTCTGCTATTCGAAGGACATGAGTATCTGCTGGAAGCACAGCAGGTACATTGATATTGGCTGTACTCCAAAGAGGGCCTCCTTCCTCCAGCCTCTGGAGATCTGGGGCACTGGCTGAAATACTAACCTTGCTGGAAAGCTCTGTCCTCCTGCGGCAAGGCTTTCGCACCACGCGCTTTTCTGCCTGCACGTACCTATGGGCGTGCCACTGTCAAAAAGGACTCTGCCAGGCTATTGCATGTGAATACAAACAATGCACAGTATTGCTAGAATTGCATCATGTCATGAAAGGTAAATCCTCAAGCAAAGTTACCTTGAGCGCACCAGGAATTCTAAAGATTTCAGGATTGATGTGTGATTTGCAAGATACCGACATGCCTACGGACACCGTGGTCCCTCGCTGCTTGCTTGTCTCCAGCTCCAGTGGTGTTGATTTTGCTTCCACTACATTTGAGCAATTGGCTTTAGTGGCTAGAACATCATTTGTATGCGGAATAACCTAAACTCTTTCGTCCAAGATTGTCTGCCCCCAGAGGGATTTAGATAACTTTCCTAAAAGATGGCAAAGAGCCAGTATGTTATCTTGAATCACAGTCTAGTTCCAGAACAATCAACTCTAAGTTGTTTGAGAAGATTGTGTACATTAAAGTGGCTGTAAATCAGCATAATGAAAACAACAGCACATGCAGAAATTCATTACATATCTCATACACTGGGGTGTTATTTTAATATTTGGTGCATTTATGCCTTACGATTGTTTTGCGGCATAAAATTCAGCCGATGGATGTGAACTTACAAACTGCTGCCACTTCTCTTGCAGGAAACAGAATGCATTTCAAAAAATAAATAAATAACATAAACACCTAAATGTTTTATTATAATAAAGTTACTTGGGGCCAAGAGTTCAATAAGGAGAATTTATAAACATATAATTTCAGATCTTGGAAGGATTTCAACATAATTTGCTTGTGGTATGGTAAGTGAGGTGAAATCCATCTACAAGTCTCTCTGGAGTAATAAATATATGGAAGTGTCTATTTATATTTGCTATGAATTTACTGTAGCACAAAAATGCTCTAGACTATCCAAATCAAATATGCATGACTTTTGGGCAAGGAAAGAATTCTTTATGTACTTTATTCTTAGACAAGATCAATTTTATTTCTCTGCAAAACAAAAGCCCTATTCTCTCTTTACTCACTTGACTCAAAAGCTGCCACTCAGAGGGTAAGAACACCTAGTGCCAGAAAGGCTTTGAAGAATCAGGCCCCAGGGCCTCAGCTTTCAGCAGTGTTTTTGAATATGCTTTCATCTAAGTTGACAGTGTAAATAAATTATAATAATTGAGACTTCATTTTATGTCCATTTGTAAATGAACATAGATTTTTCAATTTATCTAAGTAATTAACCTTTATCAGAACTGCTGGCTGTAATGCAATGACAATTTTATACACAAATAGACACCAGTGATTATCTGGAGGTATTTTGGGCTTGCTAACCAAGTCTACTTTTGAGCAAATTCTCCACTGTGCAGGTGGATATGGCTGAAGAGTCACCTACTCCAAAATTGCCCATCACGTTGTCAGCAGCCGCCTCTGTGGGACAGTGAGAGAAGGGGTTGCTGAAGGGAACAGCTTTGCTAAAGCAGGACAGTTTTTCATTTAGTGGCACTGCTGAGATTTTCACCTTTGCTGCCATTCACCACTGAAATTAAATCAACCTGCTTAACTAAACTCAGGACTTTGAAACTTTGCACATGGAGCAGAAAAAAAGGATGGCCATCCAAAGCTTCTGGTGAAGTTTTATTTAGGGGAGGTGTCAGTTAGTAGATGTTATAGATCACCCGTCCCACTCCAATAGAAATACTGCCTCCTTTCTAAATAGCTACATGTTCACTCTGACAAATTTCCTCACTTAGCTGGGACTGACAGCCCTTCTAGCCAATGCATCTCCAGTCTCTGGTATGTTATCTCTTTCTATCCCACCCGTAAGAAAAAAGGAGTCAAGAAAGGTAGGAATTACTAAGGCCAGCCCTTTTCTTAAGCCCATAGTCAGAGCTTTTGTAGCTGGCCCCTGAGAAGTGGATCTGCTTGCAGGCATCCAAAATGGGAGCAAAGCAAGCCCCATTTTCCATCGGCAGTTTTGCAGTGACCTGGAGGCCTACCCAGGAGTTCAGAAATCTTGTCTTTGAAAACTTTATTAATTTGTTGCCTGTGCATTCCTTCAGATGCTACAAACCCATCTGTTCTGATTAAAAAAAAATAAAATTAATGTTTAAAAACAATTTAAGAGTAGCTCTAGTCTTTGTACCTCCAGCACCCTCCAGTACCAAAACAGAACCATAGGGGGAACACAACTACGTAGCATCAAATATACATATTTTGGGGATTTTCACTTTCACTAAAGGAAACCAAAGTCTTAAGAATGAACTCCAGGTATGCAGCAAAGTTGGAATTTAAGAAGGTGGTGGACAGAATCAAAATCTGATCATGGATCAGGTTGTATCAGGGAGTTCAGTCTCCCTGCATGAGCAGCCTGTAAAGCATGAAGGGATATATACAGAAGCTGGAGGCTCTTGAAGTCTAATGCAGCAAAATAATTTTTAGTAGATTAGGCTAGCGAAAGATCAATCAGAGATTACGTAGATATTTTTGATCACACCCTGGGGCTGGATCAAGGGCTTCTCAAGGTCTCTGACAACCCTATTTTCTAAGATCTGACAGCAGTTCCAGGCTGAACTGCTGAAAACCTGCTATGTAATATAATTGATTTTAAAAAGTGCTATGAGTTATTCTGGCCAATCCAAGAGAGAGAAAATGTCCCTTTTGTCCTCCTGGCATACAAATCATAAGATGGATAATAAAATACAGATCGTGACAGAATTGCTTTCCCCTCCGTTTTGGAAATGAATGACTTTAAAACATTGGCAACCTCCTCTTGCCTGGGTTTTGAACTCCCAAACCCACATTTTAGCATGCTAGGTTCTTTCCATTGTGAGAAGCAAGGCAAGCATTTAAATGTTTTGGGTTTTGGCAAGCAGGGCAAAAAATCATCAAACCCTACAACTATTAAACTCTTGAGAAAGCAAGCAACACAGTCAGCAAAATGTTGCAGTGAAAAGGAGCTTCTCCTAAGGAGGAGAAGCTGTGGCAGAATGAGGATCACTGAACTTACTCTGGGACCACAGGAATCAAGATGGTGACTGCCTGCCAAGCCCTTAAAAAGGCAGAAGCTGAAGAAGGTCCCACCAGACCTTGAAATGGGAAAGGCGGAAAGAAAAAGAAGGAAATAGTTGGCAATGACTGAAAGTATGCGCAAAAGAAAAAAATTGCAAGAGCTTTGAAATCAAATCCCTGGAGGAGGATGTTTGCACACCCCTACTTACCAAGTCTGAAGGATGAAGTAGAAAAGCTCCAGTTCAGTCCAATTAACAGTGGAAGTTGCTGCTGCGGGTGAGGAAGGGGAACCAGAGTCCATCTCTCTAGATCCCTGACCTCAACAACCTGAGGAACCTTCTTTTTCTGGAAGGAGAATTTTTATTCTTTATATGTTTAGAAAATCCTTCCCAAATACAGACCTTTTCATAGCCACCTCCCTAACTCACCCCCTCCCCCCCCCCCCCCCCAGCAAACGACATGCAAACAAACAAAAATCTGCTGGTTTTCTTAATGGAAAGTAGTTTTGGAGCATGGGTGTAGGTTAAATCAATGCTATGGAAGTCTGAAAACCAGTCAGGGTTAGAAACACAGCATCTAGGGATAGCTTAGGTTTGTTCGATCCCATCCCAGGCCCAGATCAGAGCCTCTCATAAACCCTATGCCTAGCCATAATGGAACCATGGTTACAAATCCCCCTTGAATCTGCTGCTGTGGTTTCCTGGTGGACTTCAGGCAGTATTAGGTTATGCTGCTGCTGAAGAAGTGGTCCCTCCTCATCCTCAGCTCAGGGGTTCCTGCCATGTATCAGCTCTAGCAGTCATCTGATTGCAATCCATGTTGTTGATTTGTCTGCAGACTAACTATTTTTGGTTTTAGGGTGAGTTTTTCATCTCATAGATTGATTGACCCAACACACTGTGGCTTGCAAATTCATTCATGATCTCCCATTCTGTCCTTCTTTGCATCTTCCACCCATGTGGCTCTCATGCAGACTACCTGCCAGATGCCTGTAGATAACTTACCTGGACCTGGCTGAGAGCTCCTGTTGTGAGGTGCTAAATGATCAAGTCTTGGATATGAAGGATCCCTCATGCCCCTGATAAGCCCCAATTCAACCGGTGCTTGACGATCTCATCTATATATGGAGAGAATCTAGCCAGGATGGCTGCCTTTAGGTGGTCTTCAAAGGGTGGTGTAGAAATGCCTGGTCTTTGGGTCCGCACAGGCCATCTCATGGGAGCTCATGCAGACTTCTGAGACTTAAGTGAAGCAGAGAGACTCCTTTCACAACTGTCCCCAGCTAAAAAGCAAAACTAAAAACCATCGCAGAAGCCCTGAAGCTGCTTGCACACACCAGTCTATGGGAACCATTGTGCAGATTTCCAGAAGCTGTCTGATTCAGGTGTGCCCTTGTTTCTTTTCATTTGCTCTTCAGGGCCAGGGTGGTGTATGGTTTGTGTCTGTGGAGCAAGTGTGTTTTCTGCCCTTGTTCCGAGTCACCACACGACGGGCAGTTTTTGCCAACGGGAAACCTCATTTTCTTTACCAAGAATGGCCTTTACTGTGAATCATCACATTTCTCATGCTCAAAGTTTTCACTCTCAATCAATCAGCCATGTGGCATATGTCAGAGAGAGCAAATACTCCATGAAAAATTACCTCATGATTTGTAAACATGTGCTGGAACTGCTGACCCAACTATGCAGTGACTGCTTACAGGTCCCAGGTAATTTCTGAATGACCTTGCAAAAGAATAAAACAGAAGAGTTAAATTTGTTGAGCAAGGAACTGCCTTCAAGGTCTTATTTCCCTTCTGCAGAAATACCCTCTGTAAGCATGGTGGATTTTACCTCTGACTGAGTCTGTAACAGGCAAATCTCACGGCTGCTCTCTGTCTCACTTTCCCTATCTGTGGATTGACAGTAACTTCATGTTTTGAAGCCACTGTGATTAATGAAACATTCTTATGTTTCAATGGGTTTGGATGGGATCCCATGAACTTAACAGGCATGAGGGTCCAAATGCTACCTCAGGTGACATTGCAATTGCCTTAGCAGGTAGTTATGAGCAGCAGTTGCCTTTGATATAAGGCATCAGAGAGCCTAAGTGTGTTCTGCAGAAGGATGAGTGGGAAAGAGCGATATCTGAGGCTGCATGCAATGATGGTTTCCCACATCCACAGGTCTGGGTCCCCAGGACACACGTTCTTGCCACAAGAGCCTGCCCAAAACAAGATGGGGAATGGATGTGCCAGGGCTTGGCCATGTTGAATGCACTGTCAGAAAGTCTTCACATGGGCATGAATGGAAGAGAGCAGGCTGTACTCTGTGAGTGGAAAGCACCAAGTCTTCCCCACAGACTTTGTGAACATACCAAACCTGGCAGCTGGCAGCACTTGCTTGTGTAAGAGATGTGGTCCCTTTCCCCTTGAGGCAGGTGAGTCCTGAAATAAATTTTTTTGTTCGTCTCTCTGGCCAGAAATTCCAACTAGGAGTGAGGAAACTGTTTCTTCTAAGCCCATGTGTCTCTGCCAAACACTTTGTTAATTGGATAGGATTTTGTTGAAAAGTTTCTGTTCAGCTCTGGTGCAGCCTGACACCAAACTCTCAGCAAGCACGCTGGGATGCAAACAGACCCAAACCCAAAGATTACAAACTGGCGCAGTCCCAACCAATATAATCAAGACTTCCATATGTTTCCCTTATATGTTATATCAGTTTAACTAGATATAGTTAAATACAGTTAACTAAGTATAGCTTAGTTAGAATCATTAAGCGAAAGCAGCAACATAACCTGTGCAAGAGGCAAGGGTTGTTCTTTTGTTCTGAGCACACTGCCTAGAGCCAAGCAGCCCTTAAGGCTTACTTACAGTGTTAGAAATTACTATAAAGTGAAGACATATGGATTCATTCTCCTCCCAACTATTATCGAGCAACCTGGGAGCAATTTCACTAAAATCAGTTGTTATGGTCTAAAGGTCAAAGGCACAGGATTTTTGTAAAATTTGCTCTGACAAAGAAAATCTGTCTTTGTTTCTGGCTGCTTCTGATTTGCTGGGTTGTCTCTGTGGTGCCTACACCAGTATCAGCGAATGGGTTTCTCTCTAGACATTTTCTCCATAAATTTCGGCATATCCTTTGCTGTTTTACGTTTTTAATGTGAGCTGAATGTTTGGTAGCTGGAAAAGGGACAAGTGTGAGTCTCTGCTACAGAAGAATGGCAAACGATTGCAATGGGAACATAAAATAGATACTTTGTGATTAAGGAAGTACCCGTGTTGAATGCTGGGAAATATCATATCTGACTCTCACTGAGTTTTAATAAAAATCAGTCAAAAGTGGTGACATCTGCATGTGATTGGTGACTCCCATATCCCTGACGCAGTCGAGTTCATTACCTTTCTCTAGCAAAGAAGATGGGAGCGACCATTGGACTTGGGAGTGTATTTGTGGATCCTAAGAGTTACGGGAGAGGAGACAGGGATATTCTCAAGTGGGTGGTAGGATGGTGTGTACTTGTGGTCACTGCTGCTTCTGAAGAGAAGTTATCCAAACCCTCCTGTATGAAGGACTTGATTCAAAGCCCACTGAGATGGAGTAGAAACTTTTCTGTGGACATCACTGGACTTGGTCCACAGCTCAGAGCAGGCAGTATGTCCCTTTCCTTGGACTCCATTTCTGAAGTGTCCATACATGGGAAATTCAAGGCACAGAACTGAAATAGGCTTTTCCAAATGTTACCTGACCCTCTCACTTCAATCCCTGGAGTCAGGTCCTGGGCTCACCATGGGCATTCCTACACAGTAGACTTCTGCTGGCTTAGGTGAGCAAGCGGGAGATGCAGAGGAGTGGCCTCGATGAACCCTGATTGTGGGTACCAGCCTTTTCTCACTGTTGTTTCCCTTGGAGATCCATTTGCCCATTGTTATAGCTGCCTATGCACAGGGACATCGCCTCTGTGCTGCTTCTCCTGTCCTGGTGAAATGCACATAGGGTGTCTGGGAAAGCTGTTTGACCTTCAATAGCCAATGCTGAGAGGGAATATTTTCACTGGCCAAGCCTCCTTCTTGTTTGTTCAAAAATGTGCCCAAGACTCCCTGGAGGGGAGAGTCCAAGCTTGCTCGGTGCCTAAGCGTCAGCCTTGCCATTTGGCTAGGAAGAGTAAAAAATTTTACAGCCTACTTGGCCAGCATATATCCCAGGCTTGATTCTTTCTGAATTCAGTAAAGATGGTTAAAGCCCAAGCCCAGGTGAACTGACAGCCAGCAAGGTGGATAGAAATACCTGTTAATGTTCTCAGACCTGGTCTCTACTCCAGAATACAGAAGTAGCTGTACTGCTGGGGACATCACTCAGTGGAGTCTGGTTCAATCCTGACACAGGGATGCCACAAAGTGAAACCAATGTGTTATTTTGCACCCCCCTCCCCCTTCCAGTGTGATTTAGGGAAGTCAGGTGAACCTTGTTTCAACCTTGTTCTTGGGTTCTAAGTGGTTGTTTCATTTAGGACATTTGACTAAAAGCCCTTTTCATGGAACCAGCTCCTGCAGGAAAGATGCCAGCAATTAATGAAAGATGATAAAATAATAAAAGAAGTAATACATTAACTATATTATCCTTGCACTTTTGGGCAGTCCTTTTCATTATATCCTCTTTATGGACATCCTCCAGCAACAATTGCAGAGCTGCTTTATTGCTGTTCTGTGACTGTTTTGGTTTCCAGACATTAACAAGTTATTTAAATGCAAAACCCCTCTTTTACTTTTCCATTTCCTACTGGTAGATTTGATGCAAATAACAAAAAAATTCTGCTATGTTGCATTTACACAATTTCTGTGTGTGTATGAATACTCATATCAGAAGGAATTTGACCCTTTGACTTTCTCCTTTTTCTTTCTCCTTCCTGCAAATACGCACAGATGCAAATATACCTTATGGATACTGGTGTACACTCTTACGGTTGAGTAGCACAGTACTATGTAGCCATAGTAGCCACGTCATTTTGATGTAGATGATTTACCTGCTGAGACAGCATCTTCTGAGTAGAGAAACTAGAGTGAGTCCACCAGCCCACAGCACAATGATTTCTCAGCACCTTGGAAACAATAATCCCTATCCCTCCTTGGCTAGGTGGGAATCACACTGGAAGTTAGGGACAGATTTCTCTCTCACACAAATCTCATGGCTGTGTAACTCCTTTGGTGCTAGTTCTTCTGGCACCAGCACAAACACTAGTCTGGAGGTACCGTTCAAAGCTTGACTCTGCTTTTCTACAGATCAGAAATAGCGCTCTGGGCGATTCTGACTGCTGGCATCGAACCAGGGCATCAGGTGGGAATGGCTATTTTTGCAGCCTAGATTTAACATGCAGGTTGGATTATTTTGAGACAAGAAATGTAGGTATAGTCAAGCCCAATGAGAAAGCTAAAGGGGAATTTCCTGTTATGTTATTCATTCATTCCACTCTCCCCAAACGCCTTCAAATAACTCATTAAGAAAGGCAGTAGCAGAACTAGGGCTGAGAGGAGGCAACTCCTAGGCTGCCTGTGTACTTAATGAGTTATCTGAAGGCAGGATGCTTGCTTTAGAGTATTTTTATGTATTGCACAAAAATCAAATGCTGTATCTGATTTTTCATTCTGAAATAACCCTGTGACTTCAGAGGTTGATGAAAACTGCTAAAGTTATCAATGTTATTTTTATTTTCCCTATACTTTCCCAGTTGCCTTTCTTCTGAAATAGCTGTTGTTCTAGCTCCATGTATATATATATATATATTTTTTTTTTTTTTTTTTTTAAATCCTCATCTGTTAAATAGTAGTTTGCCAGCCTGGAAGAAGAATGTCAATGAATTGTCAATTCTTTATACTGAGTAATTGATTAATTGGCACAATGTTAATCTCTAAATCAGCAGCAATAAATTCTATCATTTTTAATCTTGACCTAAAAGTGCTAAAACACTTCTAATTGCCACTGTTGCTGCTGTAAAATGACTGATTAAACTGCATTCATATCATAATCTTTGTTGCTCCTAAAATATCTAATTGATAGCCACATCAGTGACTCAGTGCCAAGAAAGGAAAGGGATCTTGCTTTTGCTTTCTCTCAGGAATGCCTTGAATGGGAAAACCTGATATTCTTCCTTGGCAGTAGTGGACACTGGCCTCTAATTTTAATTATTGTTGTAATGCTATTTATTGTCTGTGTTGAGTCCCAATGTTTTACAAACACAAGACAGAACAGTTCTAAGCCCGAGAGTTGAAGAATAGGGATAGGTAGGAAAGCACAAAACAATGATGAAACACCACAACAGACACCAGTTCCAGAGCACCAGAATTATTGACATGTTTTCATCAGGCATCAAAGCAAATGGGAGCTGTAAGGAGAGGAGACATTTAATTTTATTTTATACTTTATGTAATTATTTTCTAGCAATTCAACATTGCAAAGACCCTGGAAGTCAGCTTTACCCTGACCCTTGTATGCATTCCTAGGGAAAGGGATATAGCCAAAATCCTACCATTATGGTGAACCATAAATCCTGGGGGCCATGGGCAGCTGGGATTAATGAAGAACAGCCTAGTTGTCCCAGGATTAGGATGGCCATGTCCAGGTTTCCTTTGTCCTCATGTCTTCTCTAGGCTGAACACAGCTTAACCTGACTGGCGGACCCAACCTGCTTGTACTATCGTCATATACGAACAGGATTTGCAAAGTTGTACTCTAACCTTATGAAAAACAGAGTTTTCTGACAAAGAAGCAAAGCAGACCATCAGGATCCAGCCCTGCCTTCTTTGAAGTCGGGGGATTGGGAATATTTTCTGGCAGACAAAATACAGCTCACCCTTCCTGTGTGAGTTATCCAAACTGCTGAGAAACTTGAGTGGCAGCTTCATGTTGTAAAAACCTAAAAAAAAATGAAGTAAAAATAATAAAAGACCCAAATCCTGCTGGATTAAGCTGAGGCCCAACTTCTAAATTTTGGGAACTAAGTCAGTATAAAAGCTCAGCTAACAAAGTCACAATGCTTTCCATCCCAGATCCTTGGATTCTGTTCTGGTTTATTCATTATCAGCCCAATTTTGTAGCTGCAACTTTATTATCATTCTCATTCCACATGTAGTTTGCAGATGAAAAAAAAGTTGAAACTGTACCAGATGTGATCTGAAAGAAACTGAGAAAAAAATAAATCCAGACCACCATGACACTGTAACCATGATTTTAGATATTGTAAACCTTATCCTGTGTTATCACATTTGACAGTATTACATTGTAAGTGGCTCTATTGCCTTAAATTAGGAGTCTGCAAAGCTGAAAACCTGTGGTTTAGCACAAAATTGGTTAAAGGAATCCAAAACATCTAGAAAATTATCAGAAGGATCAGAAACCAGCATGAGCAACATCTTTGCTTTTGCCCCCTCCTATCTTCCCATGATCCCAAGGATAACACTGGGAGCAGTTGAGCTCTGTAGGATTTTGGAGAGAGGTATTGGCAAGGCAGAAGGAAAAAAGGAGTGGAAGGCCACAGCTCTTAGCACAGGTTTCTCTCAGTAAATACAGGGCAAATGCCTGTGGGTGCAGATTAGCCATATGTGTTTTGAAATACACGTGTTGCCATCTTGGGGAGTGAGAATACAGATGATGGGGACAGACATGTCCCTTGAAGGACAGAGGGTTTCTCATCTTGTGGACATCTGAGGGGCTTGAAGGACAGAACACCTCCTCCCCACGCTGAAAAAAGCCCCACATTTTGCTGCTTCATTCTGTTCATGTTGTGGGTGTGGATATTGACTGGAAAACAAGCGCATTGGTGCAGTGTAAATCTGCTCCTGTGGGTCAGCACCAGTGTGGCAGAGGACTATGTATGAACACTGGTACCATACTGCTGGTTTTCTATGTTTTTGAATGAGTGAGGAATGCAGTTAACACTTTTAAAATGTATTTTAGTTCGGTTTTGGTTTTTTTTTTTGAGGAATGGGTTCTGTGGAATTTCTCATATGTCATTCCTGTTTGCTTTTGCAGGGAATTTCCTAGCTATAATGTTAGCAAATGGTGAGCAGTGACCAAGTGAATGGAGCAATGAGCTTAAGAGGAAATAGGGCTGTGAAGCCAGCCAATTTAATCTTCTCCATGTAAAATCTTGTAGGTGAGGAGGAGGAAACTCCAGCTGATGGCCATCTTTCATCAGACGTTTCTGTCATTTGAAGTTTCCTCTGTGAGATTATAAAGTATAAAAGTATAGAGTATTAATCATAATTGATTTGGTTGTTAAATTGACCTCTATAATTTCTTTAGGGTTTTCTCTGCTTTCAGAACACCCAGTTGCTCCATTTTGTGCTTTAAAAGCAACATGAAAATTACTCTTAAGAACAGGTCATGTCTTTCACTATAGGCTTTTGCAAAGAACACTTGAAGAGTTTGTCTTGTGTCTTAAAAGGTTTCTTCTACTTCATTATTGCCTTAAAATTAGCAGATATTTTGTATCTTGGTCATTTCTGTTTTTCCTAGGTGGGGCTGGGTAACCCTGGAGGTGTGTTCTGTGATCTCTCCGTTCACAGGTGTCAGGGTGGGAGTATTCTGTCTCCAAAAGAGAGAGCTGATGTCTTATATCCCCAATGCCAGCAACTGAAACAAAACAACTGTTAAAACCCAAACCACCCAGAAGTCCAGTGGAAGCCGTCTGACTGATCACCTCCACAGCTGTCAGTCTCTTGTGATGTCCTGACTCACCAGCTGCGAGGCACCACAGATTTCTGATCCAGCCAGGAGCTGGCTGAAGAAGTCTAAAAAAAGAAATAACAGCATACCCTAAAAAAATTTCTCATGAAGCCCAGACTGTGTAAATGCAACAGATTTCAGGCCTTCCTTGAATATCATGAAGAAGCAAAAAAGGATACAAGCCCAGTTCAAATGAAAAAAATTTCAGGGAATCTGTGTCCTGTAAAGGGGTAATTCCTGGCCCATATTCAGGCTGTTTCACCCGCTTTCCTCCCTTTTTTGCCTCTATGTGTGCATGCTAATGCACATTACTGTAATGCTTACATCCACAGAATGATTTGTACAATAGTCCGAGATCATATACATCTAAACCGGCTTAACTGGGAGCAGCCATGATGGGACTGTGTGAACTTCTGGCACCAGCCTCCCAGTACCGTGGAGTAACTGATCGTTCATGGGAAGGTGTGGGATTGCTGGTGGATTTTTTTGGTTTTAATTACATGGGTTCAGATCCATTTCTCATGGTGCTCTGGCCTTCAAACCTGTGGCTGAGCATCTTCACCGTGGTCCCAGAGCTGCTATATCAGGTTGATGCATTGAAGCAGCAACGATGGGTTTGAATCGCTGTGGGAGAATCCCACCCCCCGGGGAATGAAGGAAGACATCAAACTGGGTCACTCTGAAAGATCTCATGCAAGACCTTGCATGGCTTAAAAATGATAACAAAATCCATAAATAATTGAGTGCTGCTGATGGCTAGCTTACGATCATCCTTGGTTGATTTGCATTTCAAGTTTTTATCTAGAGCTGTGGGAGCTGTAACTTTGAAAGCTGGGACTCCCACAGAACTACTTGCTCCAGGAGCTGGCAGAACATCAGGGAGATGGAAAAAGGGCAAGTTTGGGGCTCAGACGGCTGAGATGGGGCCTTAGCGAGGGGCTTCTTTGGCCAAGAGGCTCTCACCCTGCAGGAGATGACTTTATACCTCAGTGAAATGTCGAATCACTCAACTGGCAAAGCTGAACTTACTCCTCTGATAAAATATGTTATCTCTGCTGTTCTCTGTGTGACTTGTCCTGGCAAAATACACTGCATAGCTTACTCTTCATCAGAAGTAAGTAATACAAAATCAATTGTATGACGCAATATTTGCCATGAAAAAAATGTTATGACAAACTAATTTGGAAAGTAATTTACAACAGATACATTTTGGGAAAAGTGTTATATGGCAAGCTCTGGAATGTAAAACTGTGGTGACTCTATTAAAGCCAACACTTACACATTAGTGAACCTTAAAATAGTCCATGTCCTAGATTTTAGAATAATCTACAAATGGGTCATTTTTCAACCTACAGACTTCAGAAACTATTGTTAGACAGATCCAAAGACGAATTTTATTTGCCAATAAAATTTTCCAAAGGAACTGCTTTAAAAATGGTTAGAACATAATGTAATGGCTTTATCTAACATCTTCAGCTAATGGTTTTGGTCTCCTATGACTAAGAGTTTGGGACAGAGACATCTTATTATTCATATATTAGAAAATAATTTCATTCCTATTTTAAATGCAAATGTCTGTGCAAACCTAAGTGCTGGGCTGCCTTTTAAGTATTTGTCATCAAATCCATTAATCCTCCCAATTTTAAGTTCATTTGTAATCAGATCCATTTGCCACATTAGACAATGTTTCTTCTAAAATAATCATCAGTGGAACATTAAGTGACAACATCCACGTGATGATCTGCAGATTGCGGAGGCAAGGCACAAAAAGATATTACTGAACCAACTTTCAATCTTTCCCCAAATTTATAAGATTTTTAAACTGTCAAAATTTAAAAATAGTATTCTGCTATTGCTGTGAACATAATTAAAAAGAAAAAGGAACAGCAAATCCAAGGAATAAGAGATGCTACCTTAGCAGATTCATACAACTGGAATGTACCTTCTATCTTTGTTTTGCTACAGTCTAGTAGCCAGATTTCACAGTGGTAAATCTCTGAAATATTGTATTTCTTTACCTTTAACACTGCTTCACACATGAAGGCCTCAGTACAGGGTAAACATGACCAAAACCTCATACTACTACTACTATGAATAAATAGAGAAACAATGAAACCCTCAAAAGAACTACGTTGATTTTTTTGTGTTGTATAAGCTGTTTGACAAATGCATTTGTAAATTTTCAGAAAACTTACTGTAGTCAACTACAACTTTCTGTAGTACAAAAATATCTAAATTCCTGCTTTAAGGGCATATCTCAATGAAATCTTCAATGGAGAGACATTTTGGTGGTTTCATACTAAACAGTGCCTCCAAAACTGTATTTGTAATCTTGTCATAGAAACTAATTGCACAAGATACGTAACATAAAAAGTCTTGGAATTTTTTTCAGCACAAGATGACTACTAACTCTAAAGAAATGAAGCAAAATTTGAATAGCTAAATGAGCTCATGCAGTTTTAATGCTCAAATATTAAACATGAACATTCTAGTTCTTTTGGATGATGGAAAATTGCACCATTTGCCAACTATGGTCTGATAGTAGGAGGGGTCAACATCCGTAACTGCTATGAATTAATTTAGTCTTAGTAGTGTCATCACTACAGAGGTAACACAATTTATTTTCCTTTAGGTTTCTTTTTTTGAGCTAGCTTCACTTGAATTGAAGTACACTGTGAACTAACTTGCAAATTGTGTCCAAATTGTTCCGCATTTATTCATTTGTCTGACAAAGCCGAGTTTTATAATTCATGGCACTGGTAAAAGCTGACCTGCTCAGCAATTTCATTCCTAGTGAACATGGAAGAACTTTTCTTTTTGGGCTCACAGAGGATTTGTGAGAAGGCCCTGGATGAATAGAGCTGGTCTGGGTTCACACTACCGAGTGGCTCTGTAAGTACCAAGCGCTGACCAGGCTACTTCAGCATCTCTAGCCTGGTGGCTTAATCAACTTGAGTTCAACACATCATCTCACTCAGATTAAAAGTTTCTGTATGTGGACTTGACTGTGACTAGAAATTACATTTCAGTGATGACATAAGCTAACTTTGCTGTAAATACCAGCCGTACATCTATTTTCTTTTAATTCCAAAAGTATTTGTCCCTTGGTTGCCTGAACACTAGTAATCAGAGCTTTTTTGAAGGATTAACAATGAAAAGTAAAATGTTGACAAATAGAATCAAAGTGGGATTCAATAACTTTGGCATGTTTGAACATGAACAATGGATGACCTCACTGCAAAACTACTAACAGTGTTTTCTACTTTATAGGTTAAACCTTCGTGCTGAAGTGAACCTTTGCAGCCCAGCCCGTCTACAGGAAAGAGGACACAAAGAGATCCACACCTAATTCTGCTGATCTCTGCTAGTGCTTTCCCACCTGATCTTGGGCAACCCATGCAGTCTCTGCCTCGTCTCTTCAAGGTAGTAAATACTTTCAGCCTTCCCTCACTCTTGTGTCTATTAGACTCAAACTCTCAAAAGTAATGGCTATTTTTTACTACTTTTTAAAAAACAATGAAACTCCACTTTCAGGAAGTCTCTAGATGATCTACCATAATCAAAATAACTTGAATTCTTGACATTTCTCCCTCTTCCCTTGTTTTTCTTTATCTGTCACACTGTGTGTTTTTACAGCCATATTTCTTGTTTCCATATTGCAGCATTTGATCACGCAGGCTCTAGCAGTGCTGGTTGGTAAGCATTTCCTGATCATCTTCTGCACTTTGCTACAGTGATCTGTTAATCATATTTCATTATCAAATGCAAGGTTAAATACATTATATAGACATTTTAGACATGAGACTTGCAAGGTTAATGCAAGCACAGCAATAACTGCTCTTTGAATATAATTATACTTTCTCTGTATTCACTCAGCGATAATTTTTTTTTTCTAGATACCAGGGTTGTGCTATGGAAAATGTTACTTTCCCTCAGGCCTTGTTATTGGACTTCTTGAGATTAATGTTCTTAAAACCAAAATACAATCTACAAAAGATGTCATGTCTTAGGCAATTGTTACCAGACCTACTTTATTTAGTAAATTAATTATCAGCAGCGACATATTGCTAGCATATTAAGTACAGCATAAGACTGCTCTGCAAAACTGTCATTCTAGCAGCAACAGTCTGAAACTAAGCAAACAGTTTTTCTTGAGTTCAAAAGTTAAACATATCTGTAAAATTTGGTTTCCTTTTCAATCTTGTGTACTAGATAGATACTGGACAGTGCAGAGCCAACAAATACAGATCAAAGGCTGTATATTTTTTTCCATCACACGGTGTTTTGTTTGCTTGTGTGGCTCCTGAGGACAGGAGCTTTACCTAGGAAATATGTCAGTTTGGTGCAGAGTCAGGAAGAAAGATCAAACTTTATCCTGACAGTTTCTGAAAATAACTTCATTACAACTAACAACAAGCTAATATTCAAGATCTTGTTGTTCTGTCTCTATAGTCAGGTAAATAAATACCTGAAGATTATCTGTGGTGTACTACCTGGTGACTTCCAACCATGTTGAACATACGACATCACTGTAATTTAAAAATAATTAAAGTGGAGGCAGGGGATTTAGTTAGCTGCAAAATAAATAACAACAGACTTCCCAAAATCCTTTAGCATAGACACCTGAAAATTATTAACACTAGTTGTAAGCAATAAGGAGATCAGATGCATGAGCCAGTCTCCTTTTGAAACAAATTCATGACCTTCTATTTACTTAAAGTTTGCTTTAAAATATACTATTTCCAGGAAGCCTTCCAAAGATAGTCTACCTTAGAAACAAATCCTATTTAAAAAGCTTCATATGAACAAATGAAAGTAACAAGAGGACTACAGTAATTGATGGTATTTAACCTGTTATTTTTTTTACTCCTTTTTCTACTTTTACTCATGTTTAGGCTTTACAGTACTTTGGATAGTGAGTTAAAAATTCAGGGTCAAATTGTCTGGCATAATCTGGCTGCTTTGCAACATTACATTTTCCTTAAAATTACTGTAATCCCAGTTTAGTGAAGAAAAACTTCAGTCAAGGGCTAAGCTGAAGGTCCACCAGCGACGTTCTCTAGCACCTGTCCAGCCTCGGGCCTGTCTTGTACAATACTTCTATCAGTGACTGTGACACACACATGAGGGATTTGCCAACAGTAAAAAGTTGAGAGGCACTGTCAATACTGAAGTGAAGCTGAATAGTCATGAGAAAGAAAGTACCGAATAACCAAAAGTACTGGAATCCAAAGCTGAGACCAAATTTCATCGTTCAGAAGTGTCCTGCCTTAGGGGAACCATCAGAGGAACTTCCGCCATGAACTGAACCCATCAACTGAAAATGTCTGAGGAAAAGGAAGATCAGGATGTACCAGTGAATGCCAAGACTATTAGGAGACAACATTATGCAGAGATGAGAGAAGTAAATGGAAACGACGCATTCACAGAAGTACTTCAAAGAGTGAAAGGAAATTTTCACTATGACAGGGGAGACCTGCTCTGCAACAGAGGACCCAGCTCTGGTCAGCCGTGTTGACAAAAAGTGTGAAGAAGCGCTAACAGGATGATGAAGGGAGTGGGGAGCCCATCTCACAAGAAGACACAGTCGGCGCGGTTCCTAGAGGTGGCCTGAACCAGCCTGGCTTTGACCACCTGCCAAACCGATCCTGCTCACTAAACCAGCAGAAAACTTTTCATGTTTTCTGCTGGGTTATTTTTCTGCTGGTTTAATCAGCTAAATTGAAAGGTCAGACAAGAGCCAGAACCGGTTGCGCAGGAAACATACGCATGGCCAGGAAAGAGAGGAGGAGGAGAAGAAAATCAGGGATCATCCCTTTCAATGGCACGAGGCTGATAGATTGACTCAGTCTGTTTCTGGCAACCTCACCGAACTCAGCAGAGCAAGGCTTGCTCAGCCTAGCAAGACCTGACAGGGCAGAAAGAAGATTTTGTCTATCAACACTTAACCAGGTAAGACAGAGGCCAATGCTGTTGCAAGAACAAATGGATATAAACTGGCCATGAACAGAGTTGGGCTACAAATCAGAAGAAGGGTTTTAGGCCCTGTATCAGCCAGATCCTGCAAAAGCTTCTAATAGGATTAGTCAGGAAAATAGGAAAGACATAAACACTGAGGGACAACCAATAAATACTCAAGTAAAAAACTTAAACAGAAGGCGTTACTTTTTCACCCACAGAGCATTTATAGGCGTGCAGCAACAGGATTCTGCTGTCAGAGGATGTTACAGAGGCCACAAAGATAAACGGACTCAAACAGGGATTGGCCTAATTCCTGAAGGGGAAACCCATCAGTTTCTACTTCAAACAGCCTGTGTTCCTAGGATGGAGCTCCATATATTTGTGCAAAGGATTATACATATGGAGCCTGTGGCAGCAGGGGACTGGAGTGCATGACGCAGGATGCCTTTTCGAGTCCCACATCCAAAGTGTATGGATCACTGCAGAGGCAAATGGATCAAATTCCATGTCCTGTATTCCACAAGAGACCAAATCAGTGTTCTTATCTGGCCAAAATATTTATTTGCTTAAGACTAGAGTACCAGATAGTGCAAAGCAAGCAAAGCTTGTAGGCAAGTTTCCATTTCTCAGTTAAAAGTATTTTGGTTTGATTCTCCACCATCAATCACTGTTATTGACTTCAATTGCTGTAGTGACTAATTGGTAAGCATAGAAAATGGAACTGATGAAAGTTAGTATATAACTAATACAAAACACAGTTTAGATGTTATTTCCATTATTTGATTCACATAATTCAATTTTTAAATTATATGTTTGTGCTCCAGAGATGCATAGCACACAAAATTTAGCAAATGGTCATACCTGTGTTACAAAGTTCCATAAAATATTTTATTGCCAACCCTAAATATTAAAAAATTATGAATCAGACCCCAATAATCATGATACATCCTTAAAAAAATACATTTTTTTAAAGAATCAAGAAAATTCTGACTGCATTAATGTCAATGACAAACCTTTTGTAAAGTCAGTGATGAAATCCATATGGGATTAATTTTAATTGCCTTTTGTTTTTTATGAGCCTTCAGGACTCACTTGCTTGCCATTTCCAGTCTCTGTAACCAGAAAATTAATTTTGCTCTTTAACTGACTGCTGGAGTTTTCTTACAGTCTAATAACTCCAGAAGTTGAGGCAATAAGAGAAGGACAAGTTATCGTAAGGTTTGTGGTGTAATTATGGGAGTCAGCTGGAGAACAAATACTTCTTTTAAACTCACCCTGCAGGAAAAGTGTAGAGTGGAGAGGCAGGAGCTGCTGGTCTTGTTCTCCAGATGGCACAGGCAAGCGCGCGGTGAGAGCAGAGCTGCTGTCCTGCCCTTGACAGCTGCCTGCCCTTGGCAGCTATTGGCTTCATCTGTGCCTGGTGTCAACCCTGCTTGCTGGGCTGCATGTGGGATGGAGGGAAGCAGAGGAATACCCTTGGAAAATATTTAATTATCAGGCCACTTACGTTCAGATCAAGCTTGACACCTCAAACAATGCCAGTGGACTTGATGTCATTTTCCAGAAGGTGGATTTATCTTCTGCTGATGTTAGCTGACTTTATCTTTTAGACTTGACTAACTGTTCATTGCTGGTTGACTCTCCTGGGAGGTGCCTCACACAAGAACAGTGATAGTGGAGCAGTGAAGACCTCTCTTGGGGCTGGAAAAAAGCATGGAAAATAGCTGGAAGTATCTGCTTGGAAGATAAGAGCTCAGGCTAAGGAGGGAAAAAAAGAGAGAAATCCGCAAGAAACAGGAATGGCAGGAGGGGGCCAAGAGGGACAGAAGCGTTTTAAACTAAAAATAAACCTCAGTTCTCAAACTTAAATATATAAAGCTGTCTATTAAAAAATAGTACCAGATTACATCTCTACAGTGCCAAATAATTAATGACTTTTAATAACCCTAATAAATTTGGATTTCATCAAAACCTTGTTGCTTATCATTGCCTGTTTCAAGCAAGGACTATGAGCTCCTAAGGGAGACTAGCACCTGTATTAAAATGTACACTGCTGACATCTTTCCCAGGTACATCAATTATAATTAAAGAGTAATAAGAATGCCAGGATGGACTTCTTAGGCACTTTCATGCAGGAGCCCTAGCATTTAAAATTAAATCCATTAATTGTAACTACTGTACGTTTGTGATCTCTCAGATAGCGTACAAACTAATTCATTGCTTTTGCAGTCATGCCAGTCTTTGTTAATTAAGGTTTGTGATTTATTTAATTTGAGCAGGGATGTATCGGAGTGCCCCAAACTGGACTGATAAAAGGTCATTAGTTCATACTGTTCAAGACAATTTGGAATCTGATAATGAAAAATGTTTCTAGGCGCCTGACAAAAATTGATTAGCAAAATGGGCTCTAATTGTTTAAAGGAAAGCTCCATATTTTCTTCAACCCAGCCATCTGAAAGTTCATATGTTAAGAAGCTCTTCTCACTCTGAAGTGGCTCTGAAATACGTTTGAAGATAAAAGGCTTCTTTAAAATTATTGTTGGCATTGCTTAGGAGAGGAGGGAGCCACAGTGCTGTCATCATCTGGAAGACTTTATTTCTTTTTTTCTCTTTCCATATATAGCAGCCAACATCACAGTCTCTGAGTGAGACTCAAATATTAACAAATGTGTTTCTCCAAAAAAATACTGAGGTAGGAGTAGCTCTGCTTTACAAATGCAAAGGAGAGGTAAAGACTTGGACTGATATGACCAAGTCATTGTCGCTTAGAGGGGACTCCCCTTTATCACCAGAAAGATCTCAGCAATTGAGTAATAATACTGATCATGGACTGGTACATCTCATCTTAAAGTCAATGTTGGATGAGTCACAACACTGATGTCAAAGGGAACCCAGAGCAACCAGGTCAGATGTGAATGACCACACTATAGCTCTTAGTTAGGTGAACCGAATCACAGAATGAGAGAACAGTTGAGGTTGGAAGGGACCTGTGGACTCAGTCCAAACCCTCTGCACAAAGCAAGGCAAGAGATTGCTCAGCACCCTGTGCAGTGTAGGTTTGAATATCCCCAAGGATGGAGGTTTCACAAGGTATCTATCTGGGTCCTGTTCCAGTGTTTCACCACCACCACCATGAAAATTTTTTTCCTAATATCTAGTTGAAAATACCCTAATTTCCCTCATTGCAACTTGTGTCTGTTGCCTCTTGGTTGCAACTTGGGTCCATTGCCTCAAGAGGAGTCTGGTTCCACCTTCTCTATACACTCCTGTTAGATAGTTATAAACTGCAGTAAGGTCCTTCCTTCAGCTTCTCATCTCAAGGCTGAACAAACCCAATTCTTTCAGCTTCTCTTTGTATCATACAGTCCAGCCCCTCATCATCTTGTTGGTCCTCTGATGGATTTGCTCCAGTACTTCAATGTCTTTCTTGCCCTGAGAAGCCCCAAATTGCATGCAGCTCTCCAGAAACAGTCTCATAAGTGCCAAACAAAGGGAACAGTCACTTCCATCAACCTGCTGGCTATGCTCTAGTTAATATAGCTAACCTGCTACATGGTTGGCTTTCTTTGCTGCAAGGGTACACTGCTGACTTATGTTCAACTTGTTGCCTAGGAGGACCCCAGGTTCTTCTCTGCAAAGATGCTTTCCAGCTAGTTGACTTGATCACAATTACACAGGTTAGTGGAAGTACTGGGCATTTAAACTACAGCTCCCGAATCCTGGCTGTGGCATCTCCCTCTCTTCCTAATGGTGTTTTGAAAATCCAAATTTACTGGCAGAGGTCAAAAGACAAATGTTATTTCTGTGTTTACTTCCACAGCAGATGCTAACCACAGCCTTTAGAATCAGTACTAAAGTAAAATGGGAATTATTCAACAATCTCTGGCACTTTTCTCAACATCCTTCTGTGGGACTAATAATAATCCTGAACAATTTTATTGCTCATTTGTCATTTAGGTCTGAAAGTCTGTTTAGTAGTGTCTAAGCATCATTGTTCCTTCTTTATGGATGAAGGATAAATTTCTTCTTTATTGTGTGGCTTGTCTTCAGTCACGTGGAGGGTGAACTCACCCCAGCTAACTTCAGCCATGCACATGGCAAGTGCCTAATCTCATCATGAAGTCTCAGTCAATAAACACATCCAGTGAGCTGAACCCACTATAAAAGAGGAGTTTAGAAGACAAAGGAAGGAAGTCTCTGTGTTGAGAGGTCTAAATGAGGAGGTCAGACTAGATGCCAAATATTTAGACAGCTAAAATTAGATTACGCTGATCTCAATCATAAAGAAATACAAGAGTAGGTAGGAGTAAAATTCAGGAACTTTATTCTAAGGCAGCATAAACTGCCTTCACCCCTACTGAATTCTGTGTAACCATGCTGATTTTTATCAACTGCAAAGCTAAATTAATGGATCTGAGCTGTGCAAAATCTAATACTATAAAAGAACCTATACAGCTCATTTAGGACTAAGCGAATACACCCATGCAGAAAATTAACCTGAATAGCTTGAATGACGCACAGATGTAAGTCAAAACAATCTTCTAGGATTCCATGGCATAGGCGTAGTAAATTTTCCAGAATAATTTTAAATTTCAGGATACCATTGTTTCCTCTTAGTTACCTGAATTTATTTCTGGTTTTTTTTCCCCCTTGCTTTCTCTTAATGATTTTCCATGAGATCATAATTTGTGCCCCTTAAATAATTTTTGAATGAGTCTTCACAATATAAGTTTATCAGCTGCCTTTAATTTCCACTGTTTCCTGTAGGTTTTGAAGGTCACTTCGTTTCATAAGAGCTGGTCTGTGAAAACTTATCTTCTGAGTGGGCATGGTATTGGCATGTGTTTTCATTAATTTTTTTCCCTGTTACAAGAGCCAAGGCCCTGTGCACCAAACAACCCATCTGAGCATTCATACGTAATGAACATAGTTGGGATGCACTGAGATCTTCTTCGGACATTCAAGACCTTTAACATTTGTGAGTAATTTGTTATGAAGGACCTCTTCAAATTCTTCTGAGAACTGCAAGAAAACACTTCCATATAACCATGTATCAATAGATACACACACACATATAAGTGTCTCTGTGTGTGTATGTGTTTTTCTGGATCACAAGGAAGTTCAGATGACCTAAACCAAAAAAATAATCTGGTCTGGTTTTCCTCAGACCACATGAAAGATTTGACTTTGTTAAGGCTCTTGTTTACATGGGCACCAAGGGAAGGTGAAAATACTCCAACCAATTTAAATAGGAAATGAAGTGGATGTGTACCAGCCCATAGCACATGTTTCTGTCAGCATAAAATCAGCATGTTGGAATTTGCTTGGAATGGCAATTTTTATAATGCTTTTGTATAGGGAAAGCTTCCAGGTATATTAAAGGTGAGCCAAAGATAACAAGGTAAATATGAAGTTATATTTGTGCTCACTTGAGGGCAATTATTCTTTGCAATTGGGCTTTCAAAAACATCTAAGGATGCTGAATGCTCCATTCCTATTCAAATAACTTGATAGTTAAGTTTTTAGGCAGACTTGGAAAAGAGAATCCTAATCTTTATTTTATTATTTAGCTGAACATCTTTGCAGCACTAGTATTGGAATTAAATATGTTTATAATTTTTAACTCCAGAAAACAAACTAGGTTTTATGGCTAACTAACACTTGCCAACTAACATAATAATGTCTCACAGCCATAGCTATAACACTACAATAAGCCCTTACCCCCACACTCCTCAGAAGACTGGATGCTTAAAATAAATGATCTTGTTCAATCAGAAGCTGTGAATGAAATGTAGGAATCTCTGGGGGGAAATCTAGCTATGTAGATCTTATAAAGGAGCTGAGACCATAAGGTAATAACTTTTTCATCTTAGAAACTGTGCATGTAAGGTTCCTTAGTCTCTTCAGCTTGACATTCCTGTAGAGTAATAAGGTGTCAATATTCAGAAAGGTACCACTTATTTGGCAGTTTTACAGCCTTGAGAGCATGGACTGCAGACAACCTACAGATATTCATAGATTTCTAATGGAAACCCCCAAAATCTCATGGAACCAAGCCAACAAAACATGGAATGATCACCCCAGACTGGAATCCAAATGCATCACTGTAGTTTGCTGATCTGATTAGCTCTGTAGTACAGGATGGAGCCCATCCATTTTTCAAAACTGGGCTAAAGCCTTGAACAGTTGTTTTGGTAATGTAGGTGAGGCTTTAGGTCTTAATAGTTCCTACAATTACTGCTGAATCTGGCCTTGGCTCAGGAATAAACTCCTTGTATTGAAAAGATTTACTACCCTAACTATATCTGTATCTCAATTTAATGAAAATGTTAAGGATAATTTGATGGTCTCTTGCCAGTGTAATTTTAAATAAAATGTCTTCATTCCTTGGCAGTGTCTGTTGGCACTCAGGTTTAACTAAAGGAAGTGCTTAAGTGAAGTGCTTTTTACATTACAGTCTTGCCAGTATCTTCTCTGATAGAATAGATTTAATTTTCAGTGTTTTACTCAGAGTAAATAAATTTAAAAAAAATAAATTACCTGCTACCCCCAGTCCATATGATAGCAAACCTTACTAAAATGTTACTAGAAATCAGATATTGGCCTATCACAGCATTTGGACTAACTTCAAGCCTCATCTCCTGTAAATTAAAGTATTTCTAACTTATTTACCATTCATTTATTATGCGCTCTTGTAAAAAATGCTTCTGCATCTTGGGAAGTAATGTAGCACATAATGAGGTGCTGTCAGTGCATCCTAGATTTTCATCTGAGTTCAGCAAGTCAGCATAAAAGTTTAGGACACTTTATTATAATTGCACAGGGAATGGAAAGTAATGGTAAGATGGTGACAATTTGGCCATCATACCCTACAGAACTGAGCAATTGCCAAATATGCTCTTGATTGCTTACCCTGTCTAAATCAGGAATATACGCACAGAATGGGGCCAGAAGGGCAATGAATCAGAAGTTAAATTGTTTGGGGATTAGTTTGAGAATAAAAAAGGTTGTAGATATAAAATGGTGCCTCATTCAAAGGATAAAACCAGCATGTATAATATTTATTATCTTTTTAAAATTTAAATGCTATTGACTTGTTTTAATATGTAGAAAGAGTGTTTACAAAAACTATAAAATCCCCCTGACAGAGGCAGAGTGTGCCGCTACTTGCATTAAGGCACCAGTATCTCCATATTTTTAAAAGTTCTTAAGTCGGCTCAGTAATGTTATCCTTAGCACCCAGCACAATATAAACTGAAGATCTTCATCACTGTTGGGAAGGTATTATTTTCTCTTATTATTGCTCCCCAACAAATCTTCATTCCTGGTTTTCTTCTACTCAGTACCAAGGTGTCAACAAGCTACATGTAGAAGATGGCTTTGCTTCGAGTCACAGTGAAAAAGGAAAAAGAAGATCTTACAATAGTCATATATGTACCACAAAACTTTTCCTGTCCTTTGGTGCCAAGAGGCAGGTCCAGGAGAGAATCTATAGATGAGTTTCTCTGTAATGTGGATTAAATCACACTTTACCCCTATTTTCAACAACCGTGACTATCTTTGTATTGCTGTTTTAATTTCTAATTTACAAGAAAAAGAAGGTATTTGCACACCCTTGCAAAACTTGATTGCAGGGAGTGATGAGAATGTTGAGTTGTGACATCTTTTTAAGACACTGCATCTGATGAACAATTGGACTTCTGCAGTCCAGCTGTACCTGGAAGCAATGTGTACATACGCCTGCAGAGGGAAAAAAAGAACAATCAAATGGCAAAGAACTATGATTAGAAGAATGCAAAAAATCTTGTGGAATGTGCAGTAAGAAGGAGATGAGAAATATGGGAAACTGCATACGGAGCTAACTTCATTTGCAGCAGGTGAGGCAGGTGGGTGTTAACACAGCATACATACGAGAGCAATATTCCTAGATCCTTGAGTATATGTTTGTCAGGGCTCTGAGTACACTGACAGGACTTAACTTCCCTGAACAGCTTCAGCCAGGACCCCCACTCACTCACCCCACTGCTCATCAGTCCATCTAAGCCCAGGCGTACCTGTCTCCAGCCCTGCCTCCTGGATGGACCTTGGACCTGCGTCATAGCACTGTCTTCTGCTTGTGGCTGGACCCTTCAGACTCATCCCCTTGCCCTGCCTAGGGCTGTCGGTGGACCCTGTTAACCATTGCTGGGCTCTGCCCACTTTGTCTGGATCCTGTGGGATTGTCCTGACTGGGGAGGGCATGGTGGTGCTGGGGTCATGCTCGGTGCCCACTCGTCTTCCTTCATGGAGCAGCCCTGCTGTTGCTGCTCCCTGAGGATATTAAACCAGCCTCTGCTCTTTTTGACTAAGTGACACTGAGTTTTCTGACTCTTGTATATTTTCTCCACTGTGATATGAATGTATGCTTTGTCTTAAAAAATGAATATAAGAATAAAACACATTTACAGTTTATTTTATGCTTTCATAAATTCACTGTATTTGAGACACAAACACTTAGTTTATTCTGTTATATAAGTTTTCATTTAATAAAATTACACCCAGAGTGGCCTCTAGGGGCACATGCAAATGACCGAGATTTCTCAGACAAATATTCATCAGCTCGGCCCATGGCATTTACCAACTACTTATTCAGAAGGTGACAGCCAGGGTCAGCAGAGGATCTTATGTCCTTCTGACATTGGAGCTGGAACCTGTCAAATGTGTATTAGTCCAAAATCTACTTCACAGAAACCCTGCTCTCCACAGTTTCGCTTTTCTTTGGCTTCTTACATAAGGAGGGATTGAATCCCTAAGTTGGCTTTGCCACTGATAAAAATTTGGCACAAAGTTGTGACCTAACAGGTCGCTTCTGTGCTAATGAAAATCAATGAATTAACTGCTAAGGACTCCTAGACTAGTCCTTTTCTGTATGAGACTTACAAAGTTTATCAAGGCTTAAGTCCCCTTGAAAAGAATGCTGTCATGCTTGGAGAAAAACTTGCTATCACTCCCATATAAAGCAGTGTGATATTACATCAACAATGCAACATGTTGAAACTATGAACGAACATTTGATGTGGTATTTCACAATGCCCTAAACCTCAACTGCATTCCTAAACAGTATTTATAGGAGGCCAGGCTTGCTTATACTGAAACTGTGTTATCTTGGGAAATGCAGGGCTAATGTTTACTCTTGCCAAGCACTTGTTCCCTTACGAAAAGTCTGAAATTTTAAAATTTAGACTCTTCTAAATCATCCAAATCCAAAGGAATCTCAACAAGTATTTCTTTTCTCAGTCAGCTTGGCGACAGTTAAATGGCATTGCATTGTCGGTATGAACAGCTGCGAAGCACATACATCGTCTCCTGACATGGATCCTTGCCATTTGTTTGTTGTGATATGCCGATGTGAGAATTCACGAGTTAGGGCTCAATCAAATTTCGACTGAAGCAAACGAAAGCTGGATTTGGCCACCTATATTTATTTAGCACCTCGCAGCCGCAGACTGAATAATTGCTTTTTGTTATTGCTGTTGTCCGTATCACCTCTGTACCTGGAAAGATGCAATCACAGCACTGAAAAATGGAGCGCAGGCTAAGAAATAAATACAAACTAGAGGGGCCTTGGGTGTAGTGTCACCATTCAGGTCTGCTGCTTTGGTATTACAGTCTTTCTCTCCTTCCATCCTTCATCAACTGTCGAGGCCCCGATCCTGTGCGGAGCCCAGTTGCATCAGGAACTTTCTCAAGTGGATTTTCACATCTGTGTAAGCACAAGAGCCTGTACTCGGGTGTTCAGTGTTCCGTCTTCAATACTGGTCATGAAGTCTTCGCAATGGGGTAATGTCTATCATATGCTTATCCTACAAAACGCACAAATCTGAGAGAGAGAGATATATATATGTATAAACTGCACGTTACCACAGCCCACCGACGCTGAGGAAGACAGCCCTGCACTGAGGCCAGGCGGGACCCTCACCTCAGGCCCGCTCCTCAGTGTGGCCCGGCTGGGGCGGAGGTGGTACAGCGGTTCCAAATTCCGCTCCAAACGCTCCTGTACACCCCCGCAAAGCTCATAATTAAAATGGGAAAGAAGTTTTAGATGAAACAACCGTAGCTGGGACAAACCGGACACCGGTCAGGGCTGTGAGAGAGGCGGCTCCAACGGGCGGGGGGCACAACCCGGTCGTTAGGCCCGGTAAGGGGGGGCGGCAGGCCCGGTGAGGCCTCGGGGGGGCCGCGGGGCTTGCCGGCCAGGGCGAGGCGGCGGCCGAGGAGAGGCGACGGCCGGGGAGAAGCGGCCGCCTCCCGCCTCCCGCCGCCCCCTGCGCTGGGGCCGCCGCGGCCCGAGGCGCGGCCTCGCGGGGTGGCCGAGGCGCGGCGCGCGCGAGCGGCGCGCTCCCGGCGGCTGCGGGGCGGCGGCGCGCCGCCGCGCTCGGCCGTCGGGAGCGCGCCGGGGAGGCTGCGGGCGGCGGCCATCTTCTCTCGACAGCCGGCTGCTCCCCCAGTGCAAGTGAAGCAGCCCCGCCAGCCCCCCTCCTCCGCTCCCTCCCGCCCTCCTCCTCTTCCCTCCCACTACACTCAGCCGTCGCCGCCGGTCAGAAGGGGGGCGACCGGGGAAAGCGAAGGCCGCGGGGCGGGGAAGGCGCGGGGAGGAGGAGGAGGAGGAGGAGGAGAAGGAGGGGGGGAGGAAGCCGGGCCGCCGTGAGGGAGGCAGCCCCTCGGGGGCGGGCGGCGGGGGCTCGCCGGCGGCGGGCGGGCGGGCCGCGGGGTGCCAGCCCGGGGGGTTTGTGCCTCCCCGGGGCCGGCGGCGGCCCCTCCGCTCGCCCCTGCCGGCCGGCCGGCGCCCCCCTTTGCGGGGTCAGCTCGAGGGGGGGGGGGTGTGGCGGACCCCGCTCTAGATGGGATAAGCTGTAAACATGTTTAGCTTTGAAGGGGATTTCAAAACAAGGCCCAAGGTGTCTCTCGGAGGAGCGAGTAGGAAGGTAAGAAACGGCGCCTGTCTGTCTCCGCGTCTGTGTCGGTTTCCCTCGTCCCCCCGCCCGCCTTCCCTTCTTGTATTATCGTTATTTTTACCGTTGGGCCTTCAAAAATGGGAGCAGCTATGACTAAGGTTTAATAGAGCGAAGAAATCCTCCCCTCCCGATGATGTGTTTATCTCTGATCTCCGTGGCTCTGTGTTGTTTTTTTTTTCTTTTCCTTCCTTTAAATCAGGCCACACACACCCTCCCAGGCTTGTAGTGTAGTAAGAATTGTGGGAAGCGAGGAAATGTCTCCTTAGCTCGTCCCCCCTGCAAGCAATCCGGTTTGTTGTGGCTGGTAGCACCTCCCGAGCAGCTCGTCTCTAGGGCTCCCGGGGTGAAGGAGGGAAGGACTCGGAGACCTCTTGTCATTTCTGTCCAAAGGGAGAGTCTTGCGTGGGCCCACCTCGCTGGAGAGGTGGGGGGGAACAGCCTTACACAACTCGAGATCAATGCAAATTGCTGGGGGAGGCTTCATTCACGTGAGTGGGGGGGTTGCCGGGACACAGGTTCAGCTTTTCAGTCAATTTGTCGTGTGCAGGGTGAGTAGTAGTTAATTGTCTGCTGTACCAGGCTATTGAATGTCCTTGTATTTATTGATGGAAAAGAAATGGTTCATTTGGATCTTGCTGATTGGATAGGGTGGTCAAAGGTTTAGTCAGGCACTGAGGGGCATAGAACTACCAAAGAACAAGAAAAGGGACAGTGTTTTTAGAAGTGGCCTGATTTGTAAGGGTCACTTTAATTCATTGCTAAAATACTGATTCCCCGTGTTGTCATTGGACATGATTGTGTGGGAAGCTACTGAGAGTTTTCATTAGTATTTTTGAATCTTCATAGGGGTGAAAATAATTCTTAAGTTTTTGTTATTGTGCACTGTAAGCAAGTTTGGTTCTCTGAAACTTCTAAGGTTTGGCAATACAGTTAGAAAACTTGGGCTAAAATACTGTACCATGTGATATTAAAATCACAGTGAAGTTTGCGTTTTGGTGTATTGTCTTACATAATTCATTAAAGAGAACGTGTAGCAGAACTGTATTTAAATTGTGCAGCTTTTCATCTGAATAATCTTCTGTTTATCTTAAGACGTTTCTGTTCATCAGACTACATACAATGGCATTACATCAGTCAGAAATGCCATAAATATTCCCCAGATGAAGCAGGAATTGGCAGAACATGCCCTGGTCCTCAGCTGTACACTTTAGGTACTTTGCAACTTTTGACAGTGACTTGCTAATAGTGTTACTTGCACAACATGTTTCCTTCTACAGAAATAAACAACTGTCATAATATCTTCTTTTACACCTACTGATTTTGTCATGAAAATTCAGCAGATTTCTATCTATTTTAATTATATGGGACAAATTTGTTAATGTTATACAGGTACACATCTCCAAGGGCAAATATTAAAAGGTAAAGGAAGTGGAAAATGAAATTGATGCATAACCTTCACTCTGTCCAATACAGAGGTGGTATTTCATGATCAGATTGATGCTGACTGGTCCACAGATTTCATGATCTTACATTGGTACCGTGAAGTGCTTGTGCTGTGTCAACGCAAATCAGTTAGTCGCAGCCTTGGACGTCATGGTTATATGGACACTGTAGAATGCCCTTGAAATAGCTGCTTATTTTCAGAAACTGTGTAGAGTACTAATGAAAGAATTTTTTTAAACAGTACTAAGTTACTTCTAAAAATGCAGTGTAGCTGAACTTCTGTGTAAGCATACTACAGCACAGATTGGTGTGTCAAGTGTTTACATGGGTTTCATGAGCTTCTCATTATCTCACGTCACAGGCTCCTTGGGATCATGTTTCTCATACCTATAGGCTTTGGTTTTACAGAAGGCTGATTTGTAAAATGTTTCCTTTCAGCTTTTTGTGCACATGGAAGAAAAAAATTGTTCTTTGACAAACCCCCTTGCCCTCCAAAATGTGTGTAATTTTAGAAAGATACGGTGCGTTTCCAACCCTGCACCTCTGTGATGCTCTATTAGCTGGATGCTTAGTACTGCCTGTTTTGATTCCTTTGGTGGAATAAAGCACAACTCAGAAATACTGGTAGAATCTGCGTGCAGGCTGCTTAATGCTAAGAATAACTCTCTACCGAATTTGGGGAAGCTTCCCAAGTGTTGTTGCACCTGTATGGCTACATTAGCAAAACTCTCCCAGTATGAAAGCAGGGACTCCAGTTTGAGGAGCTAGTCAGTGCTAAAGATGCCAGCAGAGTCTTTCTGATGTGGATACAACTACAGCAAAATAAACGATCAACAAAACTGACTATTAAAAGTATGGTTTTGCTAACATAACTGCAGCTGCAAACAATAACTGTGTTGGTCATGGGTCATGTGTCGATACCTTGTCTGATACTGATTGACATGTATGTCTGTAGTGTTTCCTTAGGCCTTATGAGGGGTTGATGTCAATAATGCCTACCAGTATAGGCACAATGATGGAAGTGTAGTTGGGGACTCATGGCAGTTAGAAAGGTACTGAATATAGTGTGCTTTCTCACCGCTAACTTTTATGGCATTTTTGAATTACAAAAGCAGAGAGCTTCAGGTTTGTTTTTATACTGGTTGCATCTTACGTTGATGTGCATTATGATGGTCTGAACTGCGGATGCTGTAGAGAGGCACTTCAACCAAACCTTTTGCCAAAAAAAGTAGTATTTAAGTATCACTTATTTTTGTTAAAATCCTGGGTTGCAAAATTAATGTTCTCAACTCTCCCTGTGACTGATCCTTTCAGAATATTATTGTAACGTTTTAATATTGCATTGTACGTAATAAAGTGTAAAAATATAGATGGTATTGTCAGTGTTTGGACTTTTCCCTCAGTATCTACTTTCAAAAATCTGCTGATTAATTTGGACTATTTGCATTAGTTTTATATGTGTTTGAGGGTGTAGATACTGTATTTTATTTACAATGTGATAAGTTAATTTTTGTGGGTGTTTTTTTTTTTAAATTTTTGGGTTTGCTTATTGTTACCCTCAAAACATGATTCCCTGCTTTATTCAAAAGATATTTTCAGATTTAGTTTTAATTGTAACCGGCAAAGCATATTTTTTTACTTCTGAAGTAAAATAGCTTCCAAAAATGAATGTTGTTATTGGAGTTCAATATGGGAATGTCTTGACTTATTCACGGACTTTTTGTACAGGACAGTAATTGTTGCCTAAAAGGTTGTGGCTGAATTTCTGTGGTGTGTCAGGCAGGAAAAAAGGGGTGTGTCTAAAGAGTTAGTTTGGGGTGCAGTTCAAATTGAACTAGCCCAACCTAACTGCGCAGTGGACTGAAACATCTGGTCCTTCACCTGGGTGGTTCCCACCCCATCCTTTGCGTCTCATATAGGTGGAGTGTCACCGTGCCTTCTGGTGGCAGCTGGCAGGTTTCACTCATTTTATCATGAAGTTGGACTCCTGGTAGCATAGTGCAGAATCTGTTTAACCACATCAGCTTCATTTGGTACAGTTGGGCCTAGTGTTCCTTTATAATAAGTTGATCAGTGTTAAGAACAGGTACCTTGTATTATTCTTTAGTACATCCATGCAGGGGGATCCCCATGCCTGTGCTGAGATGTACAAGGGGCTCTGTAGCTCCACATTATTCGTTTAGGTTGTGAAATGTATTAATGACAACTTGTAAACCTTTAATAGGAAAAATGGTTAAAAGAATATTATGAAGTCAAATTTACAGTATCACTTGAGAGATCTAAAACATGCTTTTATAAATCCCAAGACTGTTTAAAACAGGGTATTTTAAAATTACAATGCAGTATGAGATGGCTTTAAAAAAATCTTCCTTTTCAGGAATTTGTGATACAGATGAGTTAGCACTGTCATGAAAGTGAAACCAACTTCACTGAGTTTCTTTTCGGTTTTTGGTTTTGTTTTTGTGGAAGACATGGAAGATTACTAATGAACAAACAGTGACGACTCCATCTGTATTTTAAAAAGTCTGTCTAATTTCTTTTAATATGGGCATTTTCAAAAAATCAGAGATTTTCAATTTACAAAGCTTGTTTATATTTTATTTTAGTAGTTACTGATATGCTTTCTTAACTTAATAGCACAACATTAAGCATTATATTCCTGTATATTTTTCCCCCTGCTCACAGCTGAAGTGCAGAGGTGGAACTCCAGAACCACCTTGTTTGTGCTTTGTTGTCTGTATTCTATGCATGAAGTAACTTCTTGTGGAATAAAAATTAATGATTTAAAAACAGTAGGCTGCAAGATTGCCAGTGTATCGAGAGGTCTGCACAGGTTGGGATTGCTTATGGTGATAGATGTCTATAGGATTTAAGTAACAATGGAACAGATTTAAAAAACAGTTTTGTTTAAAGTTGTTAATAATTTCAGGCAGGAAGAATTACTGTTTTACTGTATCTTACTTGAACATACACCAGCTGGTAACGGAAATGAAATGATGCTAGGGATTTATAGTACAGGATTTCTAGACTGCAATTACAAATTTACATTTTATATTTGAATGGTGGGAAAGAATTGCAGTGCTTTGCTCCGTAAGACCTTTGTCCCATAAGGCACATGGCATAGATCCTTATGCAAGTACATACCTCATTCTGAGTCACAACTGTGTTTTGCCCAGAACATTGAAATGTCAAAGCCTAAGTCTTGAAGTGCTCTTTGAATTTCAGATCTGTGGCGTGGAAATATGATGAGACCATCATGTTGTAAAATAATGACTGTCTGTCAGTAGGAAACTATATAATTAATGCATACTGGATTCTTGTGGATTTTTTCCCTCTCGGTGACATTTAAAATTCTCCTCATTTGAAAGGAAGCTATGAACGATGGAGTTGTAGTTAGCTGACAGCAGTCATTACACTGTTATTTTCAGTTATGTGCTATTTTCTCAAATTCAAACCAAAAATTTCTGCTTTTACAGATATATTTTTTCCTGCATGTTTCTGAGAAGATGAAAAGTCACTCAACTACAATGACGTGTACAATATACATCTTAAAAATTGTAACAGAGACAAACTGAGAGTAAATTTAAAAACAACTTGTTTGCATTTCACATGCCCTCTAGAGCCTCCAGTGAGGTCCTGGTTCCACTGTGTGTGGCTTTCTAGCTACTGTGATAAAAGTGGTTCCAGATACTCACTGCAGTAAAATTTGAGCTAAAATGCTGATGTTTTCTAGCAAGCACTGTGACATTGGTTTCAGTGAGGCCAGGCTTTCCCTGGCCAAATGCCTCTTCCTGGTCCTATTTTAAGTACTTTAAAATACCTTCTACTGGAAGATGGTCTTTTCTACATATAAACTTAATAATGATGTAAATAATCAGAGATGTGAAGAGTCACAAACTGTTTTAAAGCAGAATTTTTCAAGCTGCTGAATGTGTTTTACTCAGGCTGGCTGAGGAGTCCGATGGAATTTGAATTGTAGAGGTTCAGTTCAAGACATTGTGAGTCTTTTAAAATGCTAATTGTTTTAATATTCAGAAAGAACAACTGAAGTGCAGTTTATCCTATCTAAAATAATGTTGGGCACTAGAAACATTGTTGAGAACCACTTTGGAGGGGGATGTCTCCCAGTGTCCACCTTTGTTCTCTACAAATCAATGCTACAAAATCTTCCTTTTATTTGTTGGACTTATTAAATACTTGTTGAAAGGAATTTTATTCTATAAATTACTTCGCTCACTTCATTTGCTTTGCAAGTTGTTACTGATTTATATGTGGTTCAAGCTAAATTCAGCTGAGAAGTCGCGTTCCTCATTTTAAGGAAAGAAAAAAGATGCAAATTCCTGGATTTTGTAGATGAAAACCATACAAGATCTTATAATTGTCCCTAGAAGTTAAAAGATCAAGTGCTTATTTGTTTATACATGAAAATTTCCTAGAAGTCATGCCTTGTACTTTGTATGGTCTTATTGTAATGTTAAATAGAATAGCATTCTCAACTAAAGAAAGAAAATAAACTCCTGTGGTTTACAAATAAATCTCAAACATTTATTAATAATATTTAATTTTTTGTGTCAGTGTATTTTTTGTTGGGGTTTTTTTGTGTGCTCAGTGTTTAGACAGCACCTGAAAATAATTACTCAGTTTCACCTTTGCATCTAGCATATTTAGGTTTTAAATTTACTTGCGTGGAGCTAAGATAGCTTTGTTAACATGACTGTCCAGCAGTGTTCAAGTTCAGATTTTAAAAGTCAACAAATAATAGAAGTATTTGAAAAAGTTTAATTATATATACTTTTTTTTTCTGAACCTGAATTTTGAGCCAAGAGGGTTGAAAGTTTATTATCAGTCTCAATGCAAAATGTTAAAATGCAGGACAAAAATAATCATAATTAGTATATTTGTTTATGTTACTCAGTCTTTGTCTAGGATACATAAAGACTAGGAGTTGTGTAAACATACTTTTCCAACTAGGAGTGTATTTCAGCAAAATGAGGACAAGAAAGTAGTTTTAATTCAAATTTTTCTTTTATTATGTATTTAATTGGAGTTTTTGAAGCACTGACATTGACAATATTACACTCTTGGATGTGGCTGTTCTCATCACCTGGTCTGTTACAGTGGTGGTGCGACTTTCAACTTTGCTCTGATGAACAATACGGTACATAGGAGTTTTATCCTGATGTATAAATTAACATTTCAGATATTACTTAACATTTCTTTGATGGTAGTCACAAGCTGTCCTTTTTGTATACTGTCCTCCATCTGTTTCTTTGTTTTTGCCTCTTTTCCCCTTCTGTCTTACTCTTTGAGTCATCATCCATAATGTCACATTGTGTTTTGCTGTCACATACTGCTGCTTTGCTTGCTTGTTTCTTTGTGTCATGCCTTGCATATATGGTGAAGAAAACTTCTGAAATAAGGCTTTTCATGGTCCTGCAGCTTGCGTGTTAGAGCCTGAGGTTGGTTGTCTTTACCAGTATCTTCTGTTGGGGGAAGGAGCAGACAGGAAAGGGACTGCAAGTCATACAGTAAACATTGCATGAAACACACAGTGTATTCCCTGTTCTGCGCTTTGGAGGTCAGGCTCCTGAAGAAAGAAGACTACATCATAGAAAGTGTTGAGAATTTGATTCAGTACATGTCTTTTTGCTCCTTTTGAGTTAGGGTTGAAGGTTTCAAGACAAGCTGATGCTTCATTCCTCCTAAAATGTCTGCCTACCGTAATAGGTAGACTTGATACCTGACGTCTGCCTGTCTGGCAGGTGAAGAAAGAGGATAGCATGATCCTCACAGAAGAGAGGCAAGGAAGACTGGGAGTAGGAATGAGCTAGGTGTGATCTTTGGAAGTTACTGTCAGACGATCTCTACTGTGGGTAGCTCTGGCTGTAGGTAGGCAGGAGGAGGTGGTGGAACAGCTGCTGTAGCTGTCAGCAGTCACATGACCGTATAGATGTCAAATGTACATCACTTATCTTAATGCTGTTGACATTCACAACCAGCCACAGAGCAACAGCTACTGAATTTAGCTCTTTTTCATTGTGCTGTTTATTAAGAGGCAAGGCAGGGAGGATTTCAGAGATGACTGTGCAGTTAGCTGTCCTTAAGAAGTAATTTTGTTAGAATGCCCGTTGTACATGAAGAAGATTTTTTTCATGGTTCTTTTCGTCTCTTTCCCACAGCAGGTTTATTTTCTATTGCGTATTTACTGTTACTTTTTAATTTCTGAAGAGACAATGTATTCCAGTTGGGTTGAGTAACTCTGAAGGAGTTATATTTTTCTTGCATTTAATTTAAAAATATTCTTTATTCATAGTTATGAGTCTATTCCTTTATGTTTCTGATCTATGTGTGTCTTGTGAACAACAGTATTATTTGACCCATAATAATTTTTTAAAGGTGGGATGTACTTACCTGAATATTTTATTCTTTGTCTTAAGACAGTTCCTCTATTGTACTTTATTTATACTTTAGCAAGTTGGTGTTTTTCCTTACAAATACTCAAAGCAAGTATGTGACATTTTTAAAAAAAACCAAAACTTTTAAGTTATTAGTCAAAGTGAATTGATTTAAAGAGACTTCATTCCTGATCAATGCAAAGCTGGTGATACACTAAGTGAGGATACGCTATCCTCCTATATCTCCCTCCCTCTCCAAATACTTAAAATTACTTGTTTTTGATAAGCCCTCTGGCCACTTATTTTCCTTTATCTACTAATCCCTTGCATTTAGTGTGTTTGTATTTTTTTTGGTATGATTCTCTTCTCCACTCACGTAGCAATTTGTCTTCCATTTTCTGTATGTTATTTTGCTTTTTCTTTCAGTCTGCTCTGAAGTGTAAGGACTAATTCACCAACACTGCTTCTAAGCAGAAATGCTCTCTGCATGGTGCTGCCTGCAGAATGAAACTGTCCAAGCGTATTGAAGAGATGTCACTCTGATCACTTCTAAATAGGAACATTTTACTAACTTCTTTAATGCATTGGGTATCAGCTGTTGAAAAAGAAGTAATTGTTAAAAAAAGTCTTGAAACTTTAAGCCATTTGTTGGCTATTTCTTAATTTAGTACATTGCCTCATGTTACCAAGCAGACCTGGAGCCTTTCCTATTGCTTGAGTGGAGATACATCATCTTATGTATGGATTTTGGTATGATTTGTTTATACTGTGTTTAACACATGGAAAAAAACCTGTCCTTAGAGGGCAATAGCTGTAGTTAGTGGTGTCTTTGGCCATAAATACTGTCTTTAGAGGAAAAGATGGTTAACCTTCTTGTGGGATTTTTTTTCTTTATGCTTGCTCCAGTAAATGATCTGAAATACAAACCCAGTTTTAAATTCCCCTTTTGCATCTATGTTTTTCTTTTTTCATTCTCTCTTGGTGGTCTGCGTTAAAGTATATTCCATCCTGAAGAAACTAGGAGAATCATGACCTTGCTTCCTCTGTATTGTCAAAAAAGAAAAATGCAGAACAGTTTTGCCCTCAGTTTTTGTATCTGCATATAGACATTGAAAATATTCCAGCATGGTTGTTTTAGATGTGGTTAAATATTTTGTAAACATTTGTTTGCCAACTTCAAATTTATTTTTATGTATTCAGTTACAATACATTTTCAGCTTGAGTGTGTATTATTCGGGCATAGGGAGAAAAAGGAAGTAGTTACATGTGTCCTAGAGGCAAAAAAAGAAAATGGTTTCCTTAAATCTATTGTCTGTTTTAGACTGGTGCCAGGATACTTTCAACTCTTATTGTCTGCAATGGGAGCTGAATACTCTGCATCAAAAAGGAATTATTTTGTGTATTTCCTTGGAAACTACACAGAACCATCCAGTGAGAGATTCTTGCAAATAAATAAATCTTTGTTTATATTTTGTAATCTATGTGTACTGATTTAAGATTGTGGTTTAAAAGCTAATGCACAGGTTTTCTATTGTAATGGTATTGTTCTTTAGAGGCCTCATGAATACTTTAGCATTCTTTTCTTTTTCTGTATTGGAGAGATCACTGTCCTGAAAGTTTCAGTTTGTAGCCTTAATTTGGGTGAAGAGTTCAAAATTTTAAAAGAAAAAATTCCTTCCATTTATGTTACATAAGTCTGTTTTGACATCCTTTCTGGGCACGTTTTGAGGAAAAGGATAAGTAAATATAAGAGCTTAATGCTTTTTTGCAAGTTAGACAAAAGCATGGGGCTTTGGAACAGTATGTGATTGCTTTGAACATGCCACAACTTGCTGTACGCACCTGGGCCAATGACTTGCATACACTCCAAGCAAGGAAAACACTCGATAAACATTTGGTATTACCTGGTAGGATTGGGACCCTATTATGTTTCAGCTCCCCCATTTGTAAATGGATGGTGTTTGCCTAGATTACTGGGATGCTGAGAACACAAACCTGGACAGGGATCAGTATAGTTTGCTGGTGTTTGCCTGTCCCTTTTCTTTTTACATAGCTTTCCTCCATCACTGTGCTTTTGAGAGGGTTGAATTGCATGTATTTGTAAGCGCGGAAAATGATTAACGCTTACTTTTCTCCGGTGTTTTACGTATTACATATTATGAACAATCCCCAAAGTGAAGTCTGTATTAAATATCATGAACACATTTGAATCGTGTTTGAATGAAAATGCAATAGTATCTTTATTTGTGCCTTACAGGAAGAAAAGGCTTCTCTCCTGCATCGTACTCAGGAAGAAAGGAGAAAACGAGAGGTAAAGTAGACTGTAAGCATTTGCATGCGCACTGGATTTTTCTTTCATGTATTAACATTTACAGTCCAAAGTACTTCTGCTGCAGTTGTACTTAGTTAAGGAATGTTTTGTTTCAGTTTGCAAGTTCTGTATAGTCTTCCAGTATACTAGAATTGATAAACTGTTTGACTGCTTTTAAGGTGCTTCCCAGAAGTGATTTTCATCTCAAAAGAAGGTAATTAAGCATGTGCTAGGTGCAAAGGGAATTTTTCCTTTTATTTTGGTACTCATTGATTCTAGTCTTTGTTGAGAAGAGATAGGTATTTGGCTAGCAAATTGCATTTTTTGGCTTGTCGATAATCTGTTACTATGGTTTGGTCTCAGCAAACTGTCTTCTCTTCCTGGTTCTGCTATGGTTTCTTGGATGACCTGCAGTAATTAACTTCCCCAATGTGTGCCTCAGTTCTGTGAAGGTAAAATCAGAAGAGTGATACTTGAATGCATCCTAAAGTGCTTTGAAATCACCTGATAATTGAGGACCAATGAGAAGCTGATGTGTGAGGCTTTAGGAAGCCTTATACTGGTTTGTGATGGAAGTTTACTGCCATGGATAATTCAGTCTGGAATAACGCAAAGGAGAAATAGGCAATGAAAGGAAAACACGCCAGTTTTGAAACTTGAATGTATGTGTCATCACGAAAACAAAATTTGGTAGTATGGATTTAAAGTGAATATGTTCATGTTGTCATTCCCTCCCAGATATGAGTTGAAAAAAAATTTTGGTCTTAAAAATGATGTAAAAAGTATAACTGTGTAGTCAAGAAAGCATAGCTATTTGGCCATTAAAGATGTGTTTGACCCTTGCTAGATTAACTAGAAGTTCTGCAGTGGCTCCTCTGTTTCTGAGGACAGATACTGCTTTTTTTTCCTTTCCAATCTGGATGTATAATTACAGACCAACTTTACTAGGAAGTTACTAGGATTTCACCAGTTAGTTCACAATGCTCTGTTACGAATCAAATTTATGATCAGTGAGTCCTTACCAACATATGCAAAAAGACTTTTTTGCGCTTGTCCTGGTTTCAGCTGGGATAGGGTTAATTTTCTTCCTAGTAGCTGGTACAGTGCTATGTTTTGAGTTCAGTATGAGCAGAATGTTGATAACACTGATGTTTTCAGTTGTTGCTCAGTAGTGTTTAGACTATAGTCAAGGATTTTTCAGCTTCTCATGCCCAGCGAGCAAGAAGGCTGGAGGGACACAAGAAGTTGGGATGGGACATAGCCAGGGCAGCTGACCCAAACTGGCCAACGGGGTATTCCGTAACATGGGACATCACATCTAGTATGGGAACTGGGCGGAGTGGGGGCGGGGGGATCGCCGCTCGGGGACTAGCTGGGCATCGATCGATTGGCAGGTGGTGAGCAGTTGCACTGTGCGTCATTTGTATATTCCAGTCCTTTTATTATTACTGTTGTAATTTTATTAGTGTTACCATTATCATTATTAGTTTCTTCTTTTCTGTTCTATTAAACTGTTCTTATCTCAACCCATGAGTTTTACTTCTTTTCCTGATTTTCTCCCCCATCCCACTGGGTGGGGGGGAGGAGTGAGTGAGCGGCTGCATGTTGCTGAGTTGCTGGCTGGAGTTAAACCACGACAGCACTTCATAAACTTTTTGCCATATATCAAAATAACCCATTCAGTTGCTTAATTCTGTCTGCTGCAAAGCTGATGCAAAGTCATATACTCATATCTGTATATGTACACACATACACACAACAATTTTCTGTGACATATATCAGATTCTCACAAAATGAATGACTCCTCTGAGAATAAAATCAGTTATGGCTTTTAAAAAAATGCCTGTAGCAGAATCTTAGCAGTGACCTCAGACTTAAAACCTTGGCAATTAAGGGTCGCTAATTGACAGTTATGTATTCTAGGATAAAACCTGTACCTAGAGAAAAGGAGAAGATACCTACTTTTTAGTCAAGCATTACATTATGATTATGAAGAGGCAGTGCCTCTCTGTGATTGAAACTCTCTCTGGCTTGCCCCCATACTTTGCACTTTTACTGTTAGATACTTTGGAGAGAAAAATATCTTTTGGCCTATCAAAATTTTGATCTTGGTCCGCGCTCTAGAGGTAATCAGAGTCTTTCAAGTATATGCTTATTCAGAGAAATTGCTTTAGGAACTGGGGTTTCCAAGAAAAATAAAATAGACATTGGATAGCAATTTCATCTGGTGTTTCTCTGGTCAGTTCAGGTTAAGTTCTGAAGTTGGATGTGTCTTTATGGGACAATAAATTAGAAATCAAGGTTTTGTGAGTTGAAAGTTTATGTGAACTTTCCCAAATGTATTTTAATGAAATTTATAAAAACATTTTGGTATTTTGTTTTGCTTGGTGGCCCTCAGAATTATGGGCTCGTTATAGTTCAAGGATTGATTAGGTTAAAGTTTCTCTTCTCAAAGCAGGCTTCTCTCATTTTTACTCTTGGTCTTCGTACTTTCCTTTCCTCAACGACTGCTTTGTAGCTGTAGGTTCATAAGCAACTATTTTATTTACTTCCCTCTTTCATCCCGTAAGAAACTATATGGACATTATTAGAAACCTAATTACAGTAGCCACTTCCCTTGGATGTTCATTGTGATGGGATATGCTGGGAGTGTGTGTTGTCAGGGGACTCAGAGTGCTCTTTCCATAGTACCTTAAGCAAGCTGGCTTTCAGTTCCTCAGAAAGTGAGCCATTGTAGAGGATGGTTTTAACTACTCTTTCTAGCTACTGAGGAAGACACCATAAAATGACTCGCTTTACATGTCTGGTTTGAAGGAGAGAGCAAGAATTCTTATTAATTTCCATATTGTGCTCCTGGGCTTAAAGCATTAAGGCTCATTTTCCTTTTACTGCAGTATTGTGTCCAAATAATGGATTTTTTTTTTGGTTTGTGGTTTTTTTCCCCACGTTTAAACTGCACCAGCCTCATAATACTGATATATTATTTGAATGGAAGCAAATAAGTGGGTCTTCAGTGTTAGCTGATCTGTGCAGAAAGAGGAAGGGTGTCATTGAGTTTGATGAATTCTTCAACATTTTAGTATTAAGACTTTGTCTAATAAAATGCGAATGTGTTTATTTTGATTTCTGTAGTATTACATACTTACTGAGTATTAAAAATTCTTTTGCAATATCTTAGTGGTAAATTTACACTTAAAAACATAAAAAGCTTGCTCCCTGATTTATGTGTATTGAATGCAAACCTTCAAACACTTTATTTTACTGATGATTAGTGCTTAATTCTAATTTAAAAAAATTCCTTTTGTATACAAATATATTTCATAAAATGGTAGAAATTAGAGTCAGTTCCACAATGTTGATTTCAGTTTTCTTTCTTTGTTTTACAGGAAGAAAGGCGGAGGCTGAAAAATGCAATAATAATCCAGTCATTTGTAAGAGGGTACAGAGACAGAAAACATCAAGTATGTACTTATTTATTTATTTAGAAAGATGTAAAACAGTTTTGCTGCAAATGAGACTTTCTAGTAATAAATAATTCCATTGAAAAAAATCTTCATCTTCTTGAGTATTGTGTGTGCCCACAAAGTGGAAGTTCTTTTTTCCTCTTGACATTTTCATTTGAACCTCAATATTTTAGTAGATGGACATTTATTCTGCAAAGCATGTCTGTGCCAGTGGACTTCAGTGGGATGACACAATGTTTTTTTGAGCTGACAAAGCAAATGAAAACAGTTAGGTATTAGCAGCTTTCACACACCAGTGGAACTTTTTTTTTTTGTTATGGCTAAGGTGGTAGTTTGAGTCAAAAAGATGTTCTTTCTAAGCTGCTGTTGGGTGGATTATTTTAAGAATGAGTTGTATCTGTTTACTTAATAAACATTAGCAATTTTAAACTAGGTGAAAATGTTTGATGTGATATTCTTTACTTGAAAAGCAACAAATTTGTTGCAATGTGTATTTCCTGAATTACAGAAAGCAGTTATGGCTCTAACTATGATATTGTGTGTATGTTTTGATCTCTTAACAAATATGTGTTATATCCATTTTACTACTTTGCAACCACCTCGGATGGGGAGCTGAAATGAAGTTTTTGAAATTTTGCATCTCTATTTTACATCATAACCATTATTGATATATTGATGCATGTCTTATTTTTAAGTACTCTATCCAAAGAAGTGAATTTGATCGCTGTGCTGATTTGGCCCAGTCTGGAGGAACCTTTTCCACTACTAATGGAGCCAATTTGACTCTTTTAGTTCGTCAGTTGCTCTTTTTCTATAGACAGAATGAGGATTCTAAGCGTTTGGTGAGTACTGTTACCTACTTTGATCCATAGTACTTTTATTTCATGCACTTTTAAAGTACTCTTTCACTTAAAAGATTTTGAAGGGATGCAAAAAAGGCTTTGACCACTTCAGTAAATTAATTTAAGAATTCTGGCTTTTGCTGGCTTGCACTCTGCTGTTTTTCATTTAGGCAGAATAACTTAAAATTAGATTTTATATGTGCACACACACACACAAAATTTATGAAATGAAGCCTTGAAAAATCCTGTGTGTATTATTCACAGTAGTTTATTAAAAATAATATGCTTCTATTAGAATTTAATTTTTAAACAATATTTTCCACTTAGCTCTCTGGTCATTCTTAAGGTATTTGGGTTGTTTGTTTGTTTTTTTTTTTTTTTCATCACTGGTCAATAATGCTGGCATATCAATTGCAAAGTCACTGCAAACATCCCAAATGTGCAAGTAAATATGATTCATAGTGGGGTATTAATGATAGACATTAAAGAATTATACCTATTTAAAACAAAAAAATTATCAGATAAATTTGTTGCAAGAGTAAAGTTATTTGTAAGTGTAATTCAGTCTTAACTTTGAAAGTTTAGTACAAGCAGTTGTTTAGTTTATGTTGTGTAAAAATTTCTTTTTTATCAGCTGAACATGATTGTCTTACTTTGTGTTTTGTAAGTCCTCCAAAGGCAACCAAACCAGGATTGAAATACTACTGTCTGTGTTGCAATAAATAATATAACTTGTTGTTACAAACAGTAAACTTGTGCATATCTTTTCCCAGGTATGGATGTGTCAGAATTTAATTAAACAGAGTTCTCAGTTTGTTAAGCAATTGGATGGTCCAGACAGACTTACTTGCTTATTCCAAATAAAAAGACTGTTGGGGCTGTGTTGCAGGTAAATTCTTTTTCCGATGTGCTACTGTCTAAAGTGGGTTGCGAAATTATGCTGGGCACTTGTTTGTTTCTTTTTGCAGCAGGTGAAGTATTAAATGTGAATTTATTTTATGGAGAGAACTGTTTATGTTAAATACATGTTTAGGCCATGGTATAGGATACTTGTTCCTATGTAAGAACAGTGGAATGTTCTTAAGCTCTGTTGACTTTCAAGTTCAACATGGGCGTAAGGGATGCCCTGCCTAGAGATAGGCATAAGTATGTTCTTAACTGTTCGCATATAGCGGTATCATTAGCAATATTTGTGGAAACCAGAAGAACTGATAGTGATTAGACGATATTATCTGAGTTAGACTAATGTTCCAAGGATATACTTTGGATGTGTTTTGTTTTAAAACTAATATTATTTAAGATGCCTTTCCTCGCACTTTATTTTGAATTTAAGACATGTTAAGCAGTTACATTACTGGCTTCAGCAGTACATTTATTATCTATAGTGGGAGGATCCTTGGAGGATCACAGGAAGGTAAATCTATCAAGGTGACTTGAATAGCTGGCAGCTAAAGCCTAGTGTTAGAAAACAATATATTTGTTCTTATCAATAAGAGGAACCAGTTATACTCTCCAGAACTTTAAAATAGTTTTTTTTTCCTTTTAATTTTGAGGCTTTTTTAGAAAATTGTTTCATTCAAGTCACTGAACCTTGTGTTCTTACAATTATGTATACTGTATGTATGATAAACAGTGACACCAGATACTAAAGACTTGAGTGGTGGGCTTCAGAGTCCATGTACAGCGGAACACAGCTGTGGTGTCACTGGATTGAATTGTACCTTTTCACTACAGTTGAAATTGTGGTTTTGTAAATGCAGCTCTGTTAGTATTCCCACTCTCCCTTCCTGACTGGGTGATGTGGGAAAACAAAAGGAGTGGAAGAGCTGTCCCTGCCTATACATATAGATAGGGACAATGGAGGAAGAAGCTCTTCTTAACTTTACCTTGCCAGCATGATGATGGGTGTCTTTCTTGCTTTCTGAGCTACTTTGATTTTCTGCAGAAGCCCAGAAAGTGAGCAGTGGGACAGGTAGCCAAAAAAGTATTTCCCTGGGATAAGTTCAGATTCATGAGAAGTTGTAGCTTTTGATGCTATGGAAAAAAAGGTGACTGTGTAATATTGTAGCAAAAAATGTTAGTTTGATTGCAGCTACATCTGCAAAAAAGGTCTTGTTGTCAGAGTATCTTTTTTTCTGTTTAGTGAAATGTCTTAGCTATGGTGTCAAAACAATTTTTGCTGATAGGTCCCATCTTTCTGAATGGCTGGGAAGGAAAGCACATTGTTAGGGCAACTATGCCTATATACATCTCATACTAACAAATTCTTTTAATTCTAAACCGGCTCTTAATCTTCACCATTTCTGTGGTTACTGGTAGTTGTTTCGTAAGCAACTTGCTAAAAGGATGGGAATGGTTGTATTTTTAATATTTCAGTCTGTAATCAAAGACATATTGTTTTAGTTATACATATGACATTCCCCAGCACTTGTTCCCAGCCCATATTGCTCTGGGGCTTTCATGGCTTCATTTTTAATCTGAGTAGTAATACATGTTGGAAAAACATGTATTATTCTTTGCTTCTCTTCCAGTTTGTGCAATAGACTTCCAAACTTTGAAGTCATTGAAAGAAAGAATTTAGTAGGATTTAAAGAGAGCGCGCCATATTTGTAGAAATCCTAAAATCAGGAATTATTATTATAAAGGTGCCAACAAAAAGATGTAGCTAACCTACTGAGAGCACTTGGAAACCAAGTAGAAATAAGTTATTTTGAGCTGAACGTGAAAGGTTTTTTGTAGTTTTATTTTTAAACCATTGTACATATGCCTGTGGTGAAATAAGAGAAATATCTTGTTAAATAATTTTGATTTAATTTCATTTATAGGCTATTGCAAAATTGCAATGATGACAGTCTGAATGTTGCACTTCCTATGAGAATGCTTGAGGTATTTTCATCTGAGAATACGTATTTGCCTGTTTTACAAGATGTCAGCTATGTGACATCATTAATTGAACAAATTTTGCACTACATGATTCAAAAAGGTGAGTAGCTAGGATCTAGAAGTTCTGGGAAATACTCAAAAATTGAACAGAATGTGTAATACCTGAAGACCATGTTGTTTAATCACATTTTTGCCTTTACCACAGACATGATGAATTAAGTGCTGCATACACTAACCTATACATTAGATGGGTATTTTGCTTGTAATGAGATCACTGCTTGAGAAATTACTGTTTAATTTCTTTGGAAATTCTGTTTATAAATTGAATATTCTACCAAGTTACTTATACAGACTTTTACCACAGATTTTGAGAGTAGGTGGATATTTCCTAACAAAAGTTTTATTCCAGTAGTTGTGTGTACACACACACACCACACACACACACCGTGGCAGATACAAGCTTTAGTTGTGTAAAAGTTGGCTATTGTGTTGCAGTACTGTTCTCTATAACTGTTAACTTTAATTATTATCGTAAATTGGCATTACCTTTTCATCCTGCTAACACTAGAGACACCTTAGCAAAGAGATGGTGACCTAGCTTTTATTTCCCTTGTACTGTCATCAGCAAAACTGTTTGCTAAACTGCCATCCGTTACACCTGTGCAAACATACCGAAAGTTAATGAATTGTGTAGTTATCACCAAAATTGTGTTTTGTCTCGAAGAAACTTTATTACTCTGGGAACGTGCGAAAAAATTAATTTGGCTTTCTGATACCATAGCTTGAGTTTGCAAGACTTGTGAGTGGGGAGAAAAGACAAAAACATTATGAAATAATCATCTTCGATCCAGCTTCATTGGTATAAAAAGCAAAAAGAGCACCTTCCAATTTGTTAGTTAATTGTTGTGATAATTCTATGTAAGTTTCAAATTACATTCAGTGGACTGGGCTATCTTATCCTGTTACTAAGGATTTGGTTTTAACTACTACATGTCAAAGTCACTATGACAGAAAAAATTACTCTTACTGTAGCACATACATTTTACTTGCCTAGGTGTAGCTGAAACTATAGAAGTATTTGTGTTTGTCTCATTGCTTACTATATAATAAATATATATTCCAAAATACTTACATTTGTTCTTTTAGTGTAATATTCAGTCCTCACAACTGAATATGAAAGCTTATCAAGATGTTAGATCATATATTTTAGTAAAAGAATTCAGCTTTCTAGTCACTTAAAATAGGAAAAAAAAAATTGGTCATGTGCAACTACAAATTTTCTGTCTCCTAATCATTTATGATGGTTAATATGTAAAAAAAACTGTAATCAGCTTTTATTAGTATATGTTTTTGCATATAATTTGTCTTCCATGTGCATCTCGTCAGCATTGCTAAGTTATTTCTTTATGGTGACTTCCGCTTGTTGCATTGAATGTGAACTTGGGTAGTCCCTGACAAAGGGTCTTGGACTGGACCTCTCAATCATGCAACGCTATTTTGGCATTTACAGTGTTTCCTGTAGTTGTGGAACTTGCATCTTAGTTTAGGAGTTCATTGAGAAGGAGGAAGATGGTTTAAGAAGAGTGAAATCACGTGATTCCATTTGTACTTTAGTGAGACAAAAATAGATTACCCTCTAGACATGTCTTTATGGCTTGAGTGGTAATGCATTTTATTACTGAGAGATCCCTGTTTTGGAAACAGTAATTGTATTCTTCAGCCTGCTAAGGCAAGGTGTTTATAGAATTGAGACATCCTGCCAACAGGACTTTTACGTGTGTGATGCAGTCATGTTTTGAGTAGAGGGGAAAATTCACCATTTCTGAAAGGGTGGAAGGACTGCTGTCAAAAACATGACTAGAGTCACTCAGAGGAGAAAAGAGAACATCTTTTTCATAGGTCATCATTTAAAAAAAGAGAAAATTATTCACTTCATCAGCAGGAGTGATCAATCTTTGAAAATCAAGCTGACTCTGAATGCAATTATCTACCTATGATTTTATAAAGCGATATTTCCAAAGAGATTGCTAGTGTATCCTCTTAGTCCAAGTCACATTCATATAACTATTGTAAAACGTCTTTGTAAGTAAAGCTTCATGGAATGAATTGTAAAGTATTTTTCAAGTTACTGTTAAGTATATAAGTTGTTTTGTATGGAAAAGAAGAAAAATAATACTGTATTTAAAAAGTGATATTTCTTATTTGCAGGCTACTACAAGTCGCTTTATTTGTTAATTAACAATAAGCTTCCCTCGAGTATTGAGTATTCTGATGTTTCTCGAGTCCCTATTGCAAAAATACTTCTGGAGAATGTTCTGAAGCCATTGCACTTTACATATAGCTCCTGTCCAGAAGGTGCAAGGTAAATAAAGATAATATTATATATTTATGTACTGATTTGTTATTGTCAGAGGTGTGCAGTTTGTTGTTGAATGTCTAGCTATTCTTTCAGTGCAGTTTGTTGATTTATTTGCAATAGTAGTGATTTTTTGGTAATGCTATACATCAGTGAAACAATGGAGTTTCAGGTGTGTTTAATAAAAAGGCAATAAAATGCTGAAGGCTACAGTAAACAGCACAGAGAATAGCAGGTATCACAATACATAGGAGTATAGGTGTGGGAAAAAATTAGATAAGGGCAGAGATGCAGCTAAGGGCAAATGAAAAGAATTTTAGAGTTAAAAAGAACTTTGTGACAGGAGCTGAGGTTTGTGGAGAGAAATAAGTCGTAGCTTACAAGCAGAAAGAGTCAGGGATGGAACAAAAATCAAACTGGTTATATCATGTGATAGTGTTCTGTGTTAAAGTAGTACTTTGGGAAAAAAGACTAATTGTGCTTTTTTAATTTACTTTTTAGTTCAAGATTATAAACAATGAATTTAACTTCAGAATAGTTTTCTGTGAGGTTATGAAAAGTTTAAAGGATAAAACATGTAAGATCATCAGGAAAATAATATATAAGTTCATTTTTGAGAAATCTGAGAAATTTGGTTTATTAGCACAGGATTAATGGAGCACAGCTTTGTGGTCTTTTTGATGGACATGTTCAAGCTTGTAAATTGATCTGTTATTCCATGGATATAATTGTGGGAAATTTTGCCTATATTTTCTATAAAGACAATTTTTCTTCATTTCAGGCAGCAGATTTTTGCAGCCTTCACAGAGGAGTTTCTGGCAGCACCTTTTACAGATCAGATATTCCATTTCATCATTCCAGCGCTTGCTGATGTGCAGACCATTTTCCCTTATGAACTCTTTCTGAATGCACTATTAGTAGCAGAAAGTGGATGTTCAAGAAGTGATCAAGCCCCATGGCTTTTTTACTTTGTGTTAACAGTTGGAGAGACATATTTGGGTGAGAAAGTTAAATAGCCAATTCATTGCTTTTTCATATTTGAGTTAATATGCTATGTATTTCCACAATGTGGTTCATTGCCAAGCAAAAAGGACAGTTTGTGGATAAAAGTATTGGAGAGAGCTGTTTTATTAGCTGTTCTTACACTCTTCAGTAAAAAATACACTTAATTTGGGAAGATTCGGCATAATGTGTTTTGGTCAGGTATTTCTGGTAAAATATATTTTATAGTACAGTGTGATCTGGCTAACGATCTTTTATTTCAATGTATGTGCTATAGGGTCCCTTTCAGAGGAAGGACTTCTTGTGTATTTGAGGGTACTCCAAACTTTTCTCTCTCAGCTGCCTGTGTCTACTGCTGGTACAAATTGTCAAGATGCAAACAGTGATTCTGAAGATGAGGATGAAGAGATCAGTAAAATGACAACTACACCAGTAAGCACTACAGAATTTCTTTGAATGGATTTGTATTATAGCAGCAGCAAATACAGGCAAAAATACGATCACCGTAGTCCAGTATTTTTCTAGCTACGTGTAGAAGGGAGCATGTTTACTTCTTAAAAATAGATGGCTGCTCACTATAAGCAAATGGAACCGGTTGCTTACATTAAAAACAAAACCCTTACTATAATAAGAAATCTTAAAGTACAGGTAGTGTGTCTGCTGAAGGACAGAGCTTTTATTTAACAAAAAAAGTTTAAACTTCTTTAGATTTTTGTATTTTACAGAGACTGTGTCACTCTGTATTCTTTAAGTCTGTGGTGATGCTAAGGTATCTTTAAGTCCGTGATGATGCTAAGGTATCATGAAAGATAAGAATCTGATCTTCCAAATTAGTATTTTATTTTCTTTTTTTTTTTTTTCTTGTGGAAATATTAAAAGTTCGACTACAGTCTTTACCCTGTAGAATTAGCTCTGTATTTAAATATATCCAGCACCTTGAAAGCCCTCAAAGGGGGCACACCTGTTTTCTATAATAATGTATAGAGACTGTATTATAAATAGAACTTTTCACTGTAGTTTAAACTTCCACCAGTAAAATGAATCTGCGCTAACTTTAACCTCCTAACACTTGGATCAAGGCTCTGCACAGCCAAAGTTGGAGAGACATAAATTCAACAGTTTCTCACTGGCCTTTATATAATCTCTCAGAAGACACTACCATTCAAAGGACTTACACAGTGTGCCATCTTTCTTTGTGGAATGTGTGAAATTTCAACATATTTAGGGTTCATTAAAAAAAAAAAAGCCTCATAGATTATTTTGCCTCCCCACACTGAGCTGGGAATTCTGAATTTTTGTCTCGGGTGTTCTAAGGCTTCCTGGCATTTTCTTGGTTAAGTGTTGAAAGCAAAAGTGTACGAGCTTTTCTAAGAGTTACTGTTCCTATAATGCCTACTTATATTTAAAGTAAGGTGATGTACATTTCTGAAAGATGCAGCATTTTTAAGACATCGATATTGAGAGTAACCTCTTATAAAGAGCCATACTGCTGGGGAATACATGCAGCCTTTTACTTCTGCATTTTTAGATGCAGTGTGTTGCTGTTAACCCAAAATCTTTACCAAGATAGTGTGAATAAAATACTTAATTTGCCAGATAGACACACACTGTATGTGATGTAAATATTGGCAGATTCCACTTGTGGCTTAGAGATATCGGTGATGTTTAAGAGGTAATTAGGTAAAAACAAAGCATAAATTCCCGTTCACAGTTAACTTAGAGTAATTTGTAAATTAGAGAAGATCTGCTCTGTGTAGGCTTTAATACATGATACTATTTATTGCATTATGTTTTTCATGTGTTTTGCCTGTAAGTTTTTGTATTCCATATTTTTATGCATGCCTGTCTTACAAAAAAAACCCCAAAACAGTGGGGGGCTTGTTGGGGATCACCTCTTTCTTAAAAGTTCTTAATGGGATAACTTGGACCCTTCAATGAGCCAGACTGCTTTGCTCTGTTGGGGGCAAAATAGAGAGAATCAATAAGGAACAGAAAAGGTTGAACTCCACCTAGTTCTATACCAAGAGAAAGCATTCCCCTTCCTATGCTTCTGGTACCCCCCAAACATGTGTTAGCCCCCCTGAAGTTTTTTGTTGTATTTTAACCAATGGATTATGAATGTGAAAATACTGTTTGTAAAGGAACTTAGAGTAGGCATCAATTTCTGGATTTCACATTCAGTGCTGACTGATGTCAGTGGGGAAGAGATGACTATTTGCATATTTTATGCAAGTAAATGATCTGGCCTTATTGTATCCAAGTTTTGCAGAACATGCTTACATGAAAGGGAGTCTTTCCCACTGGCCTTAGTGAAAAGATCAATACCACAACCCAACAGTTGCCCACCTAAGGATTTAAGTTGGCTCTTGGGTCTGATATTTTTAAGAATGCTACTGGGGTACACAGATATGATTACGTTTTAATTACTGTACAAGAAAAATTTATGCTCTAGTAAAATTCTGAAGTATTATTTTCTTTAAAAAGGGGATACTTGATCATTAAAAAGACTTAAAGCAAATTTTTCTTTGGTATGTTTGTAGGGTGATGGGAGAATATCAGTTCAGTACATAACTGAGGAGTGTCTAAAGAAATTAGATACAAAGCAGCAGACAAATACTCTACTGAATATGGTTTGGAGAGATTCAGCTAGTGAAGAGGTCTTTACCCTGATGGCATCAATCTGCCACACGCTAATGGTACAACACCGAATGATGGTGCCAAAAGTCAGGCAAGTATAAATAATAGTGATGTTGAGCTGTGATACATCTAAAATTGGTTTTAGTAGAGAGATGTGTTTTAAATACCCTGTGGGGTTTTTTTCTGTTTTCTTTTATGATCAGCTGAAATCAGTAAGAATTTCAGAAGTTAAATAATAATTCCAGGCAAACCAAAGAGTGGTTTCTTTCTGTTTCTTCTTTTTCTTCTTATTCATCGTGTTCTCTCTGGAGTAATCACTGAGTCCAGAAGTGTAAGCTCTTGGTTTGTTTAGTGAGTTGCAAATAAGTTAGTATTCTGTCACCACATTGAGGACTATGGAACAGGTAGCGTTTGTGAAAATCACACACAAATAGGGATTGCAAGGATTCTTGAAAGGAGTTTTATCTGTCCCCTTGCTCAGAAGCATTGTTAAGTGTCATTGTAGTAGAGGTTTGCCTAGCTTGCTTTTAAAACTTTCAGTGAAATGGATTCCATGGTCTCTGTAGCTAGCTGAGCACTGAAACCAACTTGTTCTCTACCCTCTTTAATATACAGCAAAATCTCTCTTGCTACAAGTTAAAGTGATTCCTAACTATTGAGAATCACTGTTGTTTGGGAAGGGCTTTGGCACCTGAGAAGGAGATAAAAGACTTGTTCATTTGTACAGGATTCTTTTACAGAGACTGCAAACAACGTCAGTAACAATGGAAGAAGATTTTTGACCTTTTTATTATCAGACTAAGACCCATAAGTATTAACACTGTTTTGTGCAAGTAGTTTTGAATAAGTATGTAGTTGCTGGTAGTAAAGTAAGTATTTAGGGAATGTTGTAAACATAATCAATTCAAACTGCATTGTAAACAGTGATACGGAAAACTAATTAGGTGCTATCTTAGCCCAGTGGTGTTTATAGCTGTTAGAGGAAGTAAGATGTCAGTGAAACTGTGATTGCTCGATTAGGGTAATTAGTTCTTTGTAGACTAATTGCGTTAGAGCAGGATGTGAGACCTGAAGATCATAGCAGCAGTTGAATTAGTATGCCTGCTTTATTGTTGCAAGTACTACATTGCCTTGGATAGTAATTACTGAGTTTAAATGCATCACTGCTTTGACTTCAGGTTTGCTGGTGAACTGTGTGGAAAAGGGTGTTTAATGAATAAAGAAGTCAGAACTTTAATTGTATGAGTATGGCATCTATTTCCTCTGAGAAGCCATACTGGGTCTTTGCAATTATTTGTGATAACAAGCTAGTTACACATTGGATAAATTCAGGAGTTATGAAAGCTCTACTCAACATCTTATAATGGAAAGCAATTTACAAATTTTAACTTTTGAATAGCTCCAAAATAGTTGAATGTACCAATTTTAGCAGTAAGTAGTAAAGATGCTAAGATTTGTGTCAGTAATACCAATGGCATTACTTTCATGGTCAAAATGAAATTAATTCATACAGGTATTTGGTAAATTAATGTAGACATTTAATTATGAGTTCTGACTTCCAAGTCAGTCATAAATGTTGGGTTTGCCAGGCGTCATCATATCAGGAGGTGTCAATTTTTTATCCTATTCTTAGTGCATTTTACACCTGGCCTAAGTTACCAAGCAGCTATTCTAAACATTATTTTTGAGGGTTTTTTCAAAGGACATTTGATGCTTGTTTTAAAGGTAGTAAACATTGTGCCATTTCAGAAGACAATTAAAAGATTTTTTTTGTCATTAATTTCCACTTTTTTTAATTGCCTGTGATTTTTTTATTGCCCAAATGATTTTGTCAAATTTAATGATGGTCTTTTGAAAGATGCTTCACTTGTTTTGAAACTAACTTTTGAATTATTTAATATTCAAAGTGTATCTATTTAATTAAACCATGTAGAAATAGTTAAGCAGAAATAATTTATTTAAAAATATTTTTAATATATTCTAAGAGCTCAAAAATGCTCTTTTATTTTCTGTTTGGAAACAGACTGGGTCAAATGGTTTGAAAGATTGAAAAGGTTGTTACAAAGACTCTGGTTATTTAAGAGTATTTACAACTGTAATAGAAAATTATAATTAAATATAAAGGCTGCAGATCTGCAAAGTGGGATGCTAAATAGAGAGAGTAGTAACTGAAAACTTTTGAATAGAGAAAATGAGGCTCAAGTTAACACAAGCTTTGGAAGGGAGGAAACAACAAGTATCTCTGTATTGTTTTAATACTTCTGAGGCTTTTTTCCTTCTTGAAAAAAGATAAGAAACTCATAGTATAGACATATCACTCCATTAAAGCTGAATGCTTTTTCTTCTTGTGGCTTCTTAGTACATCTTTGATTTGCCTGATGATGATACTGTGTGGCGTTAGGAACCTTGGTGTTGCTGCATTATCTCAGTGGTTTCTTTGGTTTTGCAGCAGAGACCAAGAGAGAACAGAACAAGATACCCAAAAGTGCAGTGTAGTTTTGAACTGCGGGAGCAAGCCTCTAAAGTTCCTTTCTGATTCTCTACAGAGAGTGGTGGGATCCAGAGGTGGATTACTGGAAAAGCACATTGCTTTGGGTTAGTCGTTAGGAATTTGGATAAATTCTGAACAAGTTCTGGAAAGATGCAGTCAAGCCCAGTTAAAGAAAAAGGCCGCAAGCCTGGAAAAACCTAGCTGTAGCTAGCGTTCAGTAAGCCAGATGAGAGGCGTAGGATAAAATCCTGATTGTAATGAAGTCATTGGGAATTGTAGTTGTTCTCAAAGGGCCAGGGCTTTCATCTTTTCACTGTGAAGTTGATACATATTATTGAATACAGTTATTAAAAAAAAATAAAAAAAAAAGAAAACTTGAGTCTTGGAGCATAGTTCTCATTATAAAGACATTTGTAAGACTTTGCTTATCAAAACTACACTTTAACTAACTAGTAAATTCTGTCTCTGCACAATATTTAGGGGCGTAATTTAATACCATAGACTTCAGGTCATCACTGTGGCTTAATATTAAATAGTGATGGAAACCGTGCTTGTACTGGGACTTCAGTTGCTATCAGCTGTCTGCTCAGTGCCCCAGAGTGATTCCTAACCTTGGTTTAAGAGTTTCATAGTGCCCGTACATTACTACTGTTTAATTAACATAACATTGCTAATCTTAGCCTCTGGTTGAAAATTGTTTGGAAAACTGACGTTCTGGTGTAATATGAGCAGCCTGTCTTTATACGTGTGTGCTGAAGATACTAAGGCTTTGCATGAGGCTATTTTAGTAGTTCTTTAGGGAATGTTCTTAAACTGTTGTTTTTTTCTTAAAACCAGAATCATTATATATGAAGTTTTAACTTTTTTTTTTTTAAGCTTCGCTTTCCATTCTTGGCCCAATACAAAGAGAGGCAGAAGCATAAAGCAGCCTAAAGTGCAGCATAGTTCATTTAACGATGGCTTTGCACGCTGTCTCATACCTGTGACACCTTGCAGTTCTGAAGTGTCAAAATCCACTGCCCTGGCAGCAGTGACCTTTCACAGACTGTATGAGCTCCTCTCATTCTAGTGTATTCTCTTCATTAACTTAAATGGTCTCAGTGGGAAACTGGGCCCAATTTATGACCTAGACTGAAAATCTTGCCTTTAACTAATTAACTTGTAGTGGTGCCTCAGCTAAATTAAGCTTAATGGGTCATTTAATCTGTCCCATTGCGCAGGAGGAATTTGACACTTTTTTTTAAACCAGGGGTGCCCAAAATACTGTTTTGACAAGTACACATAAATCATGTGGCCTTTGTGGACAATTAGATACCTACAGAGAGAAACAAGGTTCTAAATAAATGATTGTTATGTACTTACTTTTGGGAGCAGATAATATAATTTGGTATGATTAAAATAGGTACTTAACAGTAATCACTGGAGTGAATTTAACTCTATCATAGCCTGTGGCTGAGACAGTGTGCATTTTTCCACTTCAAAGGAGCTTACCCTTTCTGGTAGTAGAAAAATGGTTCTTCCAAATTACAGTGGTAAATCTAAATATTGAACTTTACAGAAAATCTATTAATGAATCCATTATATAAACCCATGTATAATGATCTCATAATAAAGAAGTTGGTGGTATGCAGTGAGATTTTCAAGAAAATGCAGATGGAAGGGGTAAAACCCCAATGTTTAAACTTTAGTTGCTTGGTTTGTTTTTAGAATAGTACAAATATTGGAAATGAAACCCCTGAGTTAGATTATAAAAATTTACATGAAAAGAAATAATGTCTAATCTTTTTGTTTTCTACTGTTTGTGTGTGTGTTTTTTTCTTTAAAGGAAAAGGTACTCCAAGACTGTATGGACACTCAGGCTTTACATTAACTGATCTCTAAACTTTGTGGGTTGATAATGCTTTGTCTTCAGGGTATATAAGCTATCCATGTAATGTTCTGTGGTTTATCAGGAATTATTATCTTGTGCTGCATCATTTTAATGTAGTTCTATCTGGAAATGCTGGTTTTTAGCAGATGCATGTCTTTTCTCTGCCAAAGAAAAAGACCAAATGAGGTAGATTTTGACCAATTTTAATTCTCAGTGTTTTTATTTTTTGTTTTTAATTTTTTATTTGAAAAGTTTTTAGGCTTTTTTTATGTTGTTGGGGTTTTTAGGGTTTGGTTTTTTTTTTTTTTTTAGTGGGAAGCCAAAAATTTTGAAACTCTTTAGTACACCTGATTTCGTGAACTTTTGCAGAGATGTGACTTTTCAAGGCTATCCTTGCATTGTGGATTTTTTAGGTTACAATTTTTAACTTCTACTTTGAAAGCCAATTTCTATACTTGGGGTGGGGGGGTGGTAGGCTGTTTCTGCTGTCATTCCTTTTGCATTGGATTATATTTCAGGTGAATCTAATGGTGTGAAATTTTTGTAACACAAGTCCTAATTCACCCTTCTGTGTTTAGTTTGCAGTTTCATGTTTATTTTCTGGTGACAGTACAGAAATGTTAGAAATTATGGACTCATCTGCTTCATATTTCATAGGTATTTCATATTGACAAAACAGGCTGTATGATAACATCTTCTGCCAAATTTGCATTTTTGTATTTAACCAGATTTTCAGGGAAGGGAAATGTGAATACATTGAGCATTTCTGGAATTGGGCCATGAAATAACAGCAGTTGGTACAATTGACTGCCTGAATCACGGATATGGAATAAAAGGTTATTAGACAAAGGTTATTATTATAAGCTCTTAAGGTTTGTCCTTTTTTTCCCTTCATTATTGCTGAATATTGCTAGAATGAAAAAATGGATTACATTATGATAGGTTCAGTGTCCATAATGTTTGTTCATTTCTGCTAAAACTATTACATAATTTCCAGGGATGATTGTAAAATTAACAAATTTTTACTTGGAAGCCCTATGAGACCTAACGGCACTGTGCCAAATTACTTTTCATTTCAAATATGAGGCTGAAAACTGAAGGTCACTGAGGAAATTTCTCATTTCAGAAACCAAGACATCTGAGCTATCATTCAGATATTTAAACATTAAAACACGAATCCTTATTCTAAATTAGCTAGATATAATAAGCCCTTCTTTACATGATATTGCATAATTCCACCCAAATGTCAAAATAATGTGATTTTAGAAGGAAGTGAAATTCCCATATATCAAATTCAGGTTGAATTTTTTTCAAAAATTACACATATTTAAAGTAGAACTTAATTTTACAGTAAAACTTATATTAAACTGGCATTAGCTGCAGTTGCTTCAAATTTGACTCAGACTTAGTAATCATCACCACAGTGCAACTTCTCTGGAATATGTGAAGCTCCCAACTCTTTTTAAAGGTACTGATCTATGTATTTAAAATTCAAAGTTTTTGAAACAAGAGGGGTGATATTTCAGCAAAGAAGCACCGCAAACCAGAGGTTGCTTGTATTTCATTTTCCCTTCTTCTGCATGCCCCCATTCTATTTCTGACACTCCCTGTACCTGTGAAATTCTGTCCTTTCTGATTAGTGAAGAGTTCTGCCCTTCCTCGTGCTGCTTCATCCTCGCACAGTTCCTTGTCTGTGCAACTGGCTTTTGGTGAATGCATGTGTGAATTGAGAGCCCAAAGAAGGGACTAGCTGTGTGGATGCATGAGAGAGGCTGTACTTCTGCAAAGGCACCAAAAAGAGCCCTCAGGTCTTCAGCAGCCAGAAAGCGAGGACCCAGAGGCATATGGCACTATGCAGTATTTGTTTGTGAGTGGGCGTGTAGATTTTCTTGTGTTTTCTTTTGTTTTAATGTCTTTAAATGAATTGCCACTTAAACTATTCTCATATGTTTTTAAGTGTTTACCGATATTTTACTTTTTCCTTAATGAAATGTGTGCTTCCTTTCCTTTTGCCATCTGGCAAATTTTAATTTATCCATGTGGTCCATAGTAAATATTGTTTTTTCAAGCAGCAGCTAGTCTACCCTCCCTGCTCCCATTTCGCAGCCTCCTACCTCTTGTACGCATGGTCACAGGGAATTTTTGATATTAATGAGGTTATTGACCTCTGAGAGGAGATGTGGACCTGAGCATCTGTTTAACCTTATTTATTCTCATAGTAATTAGGAGACCTAGGAAAGTAGCATTTAGGATAACTAACTGAACATAGTTCTTCAATATCTGAAAAATGACAGTTCATTCAGTCAAATCCTGTTTGGTTTCCTAGAAGACGGTAATTGTTTCAAATTATATTTGTCACATATGTTGTTTCCTGCAGGGTTAAAAATAGGCTGGGGGAGACTTCTTAATTCCAGGAAGCTTTTTATTTCTTGTTTCTATAAAAAGTTCATCATGCTGTAATCATGTCTGAAATAATATGGTTAAAGTCAGTCCTGTATACAACTGACTTGTGAACATATATATTTAATTTTACAGGTATATAAACCATTCTCTGTCTGCAGATAAATTAGTGTATGTGTATGGGTACCTGTCCTGATAGACATTGTTCCATTGATGTTGTATATTTATATCTGTCATGCAGAATATACCAGTAAAATTGTTGCATAAATTTAAATCAATAGTTGCTTCTAGCATAAATTAACTTTAAGGTATTTTAATCTACTTTTTGCAAAAATTGCTATGTTTGTTAATGTCAGAAGAACCACAGAAGTGACCTCTTAACTAGTTGATGTGATTTTCTATATTAGAATTTTAAAAAATCCCAGATAAATAACTCAGAGTTTATGCTATTAATGTGTGTTTAATTCTGTGCAATACTGCAAACTTGGATTTATATTGTGTAGTTTGTTGCTGAGTTAATGAACTGTGTATTTTAGGTATAAGGATTTATAGGCTTGTTTTTCAGCTTGTGGGGCTTTCACCAGATTTGATTAGAATAAGAACCTCCATCTTGAAAGAATAAATCTAATTGTTAATGTTTGAGAAATGCTTGACAGAAAAGTTCTTATAGAAGCATTGTGTTCTGTGAATACAGTATTTTGGAAGACAATTTATTTGAACTTCCTCTTGCAGGCTTCTTTATAGTTTAGCCTTTAATGCCAGATTCCTGAGACATCTTTGGTATTTGATATCTTCAATGACTACACGAATGATTACAGGGTATGTATTATACCATTTCTGAAACTCAGTCTTTGTTAAAGTAGAGCATATCTAGTGAAAAGAGAATGAGACAATTAGTGGTATAACAGTGCTCGTGGAAGATGATTAAAAACAAAACTGTAATGGTTACTTAGCTCCTATGATTTCATAAAACTCAGCAAAATCTTGACGATTGGATAGTTGTAAATAATTACAGGTAAATAAATAAAATCTTTATTTAAAATAAGGTGGATGTTTTGTAGTTTTTGGAGTGCTTACTAGCATCAATATAACAAACACCGAAGCCCCAAGTACATGAGTTTTATCTCACATACTTTGACTAGTCCAGAAATTGATGGTGGCAAAAACACGTTCCCAGGAACTGAGGCATTGGACCCACAGATTTGTTCTGTGCTGACGTGCAGATTAATCACTCTTTGCTTCATCTCTCTGTTCTAAACTAGAATGTATCTGCATTCTGTAATAGTTAATGCCAGAGTTTATATATCATCAAGACGCTGAGATACTATAGTGACAAGAATTTACAAAGAGTAAACTTACTTTGCAAGAATGGGGAATAGTAGTTACTTAACTGAGAGCACCGTCCTTATTTTGCTGTAGGAACTACTACTAAATATTTTTACTAGAAAGCTGAAGTTTATACTTTTTTAGAGTATTTAATTAATCATCTCTTTAATTTTGCATTTTATATTTTAAGGTCTATGGTGCCACTCCTTCAAGTGATTTCAAGAGGCTCTCCAATGTCTTTAGAAGATTCCAGTCGAATTATCCCTCTCTTCTACCTTTTCAGTTCTTTGTTTAGTCATTCACTTATTTCTATTCATGATAATGAATTCTTTGGTGATCCAATAGAAGGTGAGTTTCAGGCATACTAAATAGCAGTGCTTTGCAAAATGTTTTTGTGTAAGGCTGCAGAGTTCCCTGGTAATGATTTGCTGACATCTATGGGGAAGGCTCTTCTAGACTGACTTGCTGATAGTCCCCTGAGCACTCAGCTGTCGGCTAGCTCTTTCATGGTGATTGCATTTAGAAAAAAGAGGAAAAAAAAATGATAGTCTGCACCTTGGGAACCCTAGCTTTACAGGGTCTGATATGGAAGTTCTTAATTGTGATATTTTTTAATGAGTTAGTGAAGAGAGTGAAGTTCTTCTGGACTGAACCTGTAGTCTAATGGAAAAATTTAACATAGCAAGAATCACGAAATAGAGTAAGAGAATATTGTAATTAAAATCATTGTGACTGCGAACAATTACAAGACCTGATCACCTTTATGAATGTATACTAAGTCTCTTTTTGGGTGATGTTTCTTTTCTGTACCTTCAGATTTTGTGTGTGAATATTAAAGTTTTAATGAAATAAATTATTTTTTTTTTTTTTAATAACAAAGTATTAAGAAAAAGTCGTTTAAGGAAACTTGTGTTTATGTAGTTGTAGGTCAAAGACAATCATCAATGATGCCTTTTACACTAGAAGAGCTTGTAATATTATCACGCTGCCTTCGAGATGCATGTTTAGGAATCATAAAGTTGGCTTACCCAGAAACAAAACCAGAGGTTCGTGAGGAATATATTGCAGCATTTAGAAGTGTTGGAGTAACAAAAAATACGGAAATGCAGCAATGTATACAGACGGAACAAAAAAGGTGGATTCAGTTATTCAAGGTAAATTGTGTCAATTTTCAGAATATTCTTAAAAATTAAAGGCTTCTGCTGAAGATGTGAGATTAAGGGTTTGTTTGTTTTTTTTCTCTGATTATACTTTTAACACAATTATTACAAGGAATACGGATTTTGGAAGGTTGCTTTTTGGCATATATGCTAAACTTAATTAATTTCTGTAATTAAATTCTGATAACCGTAACAATTTATTTTTGCTTCTGGCAACTTTTAATTTATTTTCTTGCTTATCCTGTTTACAAAAAGTGACTGTGTACAATATAGGTTTTAACTTGGAACTCACATTCAGCAAGGTACTTAAGCATGTCATCATAACTTTATTTAGGTTTGAAATTCTGACTGAATCACGTGATTACTCGAGTACTGTGTTAGAGGCTTCACTTAATTGGTACCATGCTGTATTGTTGGTTTTCTGCTAAAATTTGTTGGTACTACTCCTTTTGGGTTTGCTGTAATACTAAAGGGATGGTGAATCCGGCTTGGCAAATGTAAACTTAATATATGTTCTTTCTGGATATCTACCAATGTATTTCTGTTAGTTTTATCCATGGTATCTACCTCTAAGACATGAGTTAAGAGAAGCTGAAAACGTTGGCAGGAAAAAACCTAATATAACTGTTGCCGAAAAAAAGGAGTGCTTGACTTGTCATGAAAATTCTGCAGCAAACACATCTAGTCAGCTAAAATTGCTCATTAAAGAAGTGGGAGCAGAAGAAATGCATTTTCCAAATTGAATGCTAGATTTACAGTCTGTTTAATACTGGCGACCTCTCGCACACTAATGTTCAGTTCGAGTCATCAGCTGTCCCTTCAGGTCTTTTTATCACTGCTTTTGTCAAGCTATCTATTTAATTGAAAGAAGTTAATTGAATGAAAATGATCAACTAAGCTTGTATTAATATTGCTAATGGAACTTTCTTCTTGGCCATGTTTGGAGAAAGATGTCATGCTAGACTTTAGGAAAGGCCCATTAAGGCTTGCACTTAACCTGATGGGCTAATTAAGGAATGCTTATTCATTCTACAAGTCTAAGATAGCCTCTCTCCAGCCTATTCTGCCTGATTTTACAACACATTTCACTTATGAGCATAAGCATTAATAGCTGTGAGAGTAACTGATAATGTTTTGATTGCATTGAATACAGTCCTAATGCACCACTGAATTTGTAATTTGCATGGATTGATCTAATATATGTTTGCACAATTTAATTTAATTACTTGTCTTTAAATTGTCAAATAAACTTTCGATTTAAAGGTCATGAGTGAAAACCCCAATATGTCTGTTTTTCTAAGAAGGAGGTTGTGCTAGGAGTATTTTTATGTATGCAGTTTATACCATGCCATCTTCTATTTCTTCTCTTTAGTTTGTCATATTTAATCATTTTTTTATAAGCTGCTTACATTTCAGGTGAATTTGTTCACATTTTGCTGTCATTCAGAGAGTTGTAAAATCCCGACTTAGTCTGTCCCACTTTGGCAGTCATGAATTAAACTCATAGTGGAACAGTCTAAACTTCGTGTATTGTTACTATTTTCAGGAACAAGGGTTGTCTTCCATTAGCTGAATTATGAATGTAAATCTTGAGGGTTTCTCAAAGGCCCTGGTTCTACCCAAAAAAGTAGCTGATAACAAAGCTTCCCTTGTTTACTCCTTCAGAAATACATTGTTACAGAGAAAAATTCAACACAGCTAAAGTTCATCTCATCAAGAAGACTACTGTACACAGCATTGAGTCTTTCCTGAGGGCAGCTTCAAAATAGCTTCTTGCCAGTAAGCAGGCAGCAATATCCTCTTCCAAATCGTTAAAATAAAGCTAAACTAGTTACTCATAAATTTAAGTAGAAAATACTTTTCTTTCTTTTACACTGTGTCAAATAAATGAGAGATTTATCTTTGCTAAAGCTTTTGCAAGCTGCCTGCAGAGAAGGCACGTTCCTTCCCTATCATCTATGTTTTTCTCTTTTTTCTTTTTTTAATTTCTCACACTTGTTTTGCGTATTTTCCGTGCCACTGGTGTCTAATGAAATACATTCCTGTGTATGTATATATATATATATACACACACACACAAATACAGGCTTTACTTCTGCAAGGTAATGGTAGATCTGAAAACAGTGAGGCTGCTGATGATGTACTAATTTGCTGACAGATTGGAGGTCTTTGGTAAGATTTACATGTGAAAATGTCTTTATTCAGCAGGATTCCCCTTTTTTTGGCTTGGTACAATATTGAATAGTGTAGTCAACTGTTACAGATTCCATAGAAGCACTTAAGTTATGAGTACATGAAAATGGATTTTGTCAAGTAAAATAATTATTTCACTATCATGAGTTAATCCTATGACATTAAGTTGCTAATTTTGCTGAATTTTAGTTTTGAATGTTACTTGCATTTGGTGCTTTATTGGAAACGAATCCCCATTTTAATATTATTTATTGAAGTGGGTCTTCCCTTTCAATAAAATACATACTTATATGAAATTTTACAAAGGAGTCCTGATTTTAGATTGCTAGCGTTCTCAGTCCTCATTCATTATGTAGAAGAAACTCCAATCTCACCTAATTTGATTCAGCTTCCTTTAAGGAGTCTTCAGCTGTCTGTAAAGTATTTTATTAGCATGGTCTTCACGTGGATAATTTTTTCTTTTTTTTTTTTCTCCTTTTTTTTATCTTTCTCTTATGTATAGTGGTAATGGGACCACAGAGCTTCAGTGACTCCTCTAACCTGCACTGAATTCTATAAGGGCAAGGTGATGAAAATTCCAGTGTAATCAGACAGTTCCCTTAATAGCGTTCTTTGTCTTTATTCAAGACATTACTTTACAAACTGGATCTTAAAAGGTCTTTTGTGTAGTATCTAGACACAGAATCCTTTAGAAGGCTCATTAAACAGTTTGTTACTTTTGACACCTGCCCATTAAGACTGTCTTTTAGCAAGATGACTTCAGAAGAGCTTTGTGTATGTTTTTTTCCCATTCATTTTTCAAGTGCTGTAGTTCTAAGTTGCAAAACAGATGGCTGTTCATTGTAGCAGTGATAACGTCTTTTTAGGCTAGTAATTTAATGTTCTATTGATTCCACTTAATTATGTTTTATGTAGTGTTGGGCTAAGTTGGTTCTGCTTTGGAGAGAAGGCATGCAACCAGGTATGACAATTGTGCTTGAGATGGAGTAGTTGTTAGCTTGATATCTCTACTCCTCCCCGCCCCACGCCGGATTGGAGGAAACTGCCAAGAAAAATACTAAAATTGCAAAGACACTGTAGTGACCATGATAACCATTTTTCTCAGCCTCCCAATTTTGTTGCGAAGATGTGCATAAACTAGTTATCTATTCAGTTTTCTCATTTTCTGACTGTATGGTTATAATAATGACAGAATTACCTTGTGAATTCCTTGTGAATAAAAATTAATTAAATGTAGTGGTTTAAACTAATGTGCCTGTGGTTGGGTGAAGTATGGGTGTATGCATCATCACCCACTATGGTTCAGCTGATAAGCAAAAATTTGTTAAACCACTGTGACTAGGTGGTTTTCAGGTAAATGTTTATACCTTCTGTTGGAAAAGGGCTTACTAACTTAACACACTAAAGGGCTTTTACCTAGCACATATTAGTTTGTAAGTAGCATTATGATAATACAGTGTATATGTGCATATTAAATGAAAATTACAACCAGCCACCACACACATGTATTTTTAGGACTGTGGGTGCTTTTTATGCTTCTTATGGTGATCAGCAGAAGAATATTTGGTGACCATCCTTCTTCTAGAAATGGTCATCTTCTAATCTGCTTTCAGGCATGTTTGGGCTAGGCTCTTCTCAGGAGTGATTTTTACTTTCTGAATCTGGTATGTTGAAGCCTTTAACAATCTTACGGTACGGTTTACTGTACGGTATAAACAACTGAGCTAGTCACACTAGGATCTGTTTTAATAGAGACGAGAACTTGGAGGGTACAGTTAATTTGATAAATTGTTAGCTACTTCTGGATGAGATGATAATTTTTTCTGTAGCCAGCTTTGAAAACACTTAAGAAGATATTAATTGACAAGAAAAGGAACCTGTAGTGTCTTTTCAGATGTAGACCTTTACCCTTAAAAATATCAGCATTTGTTTTTTCACATGCATAATTACCTCCGTGTCTGGTGAGGTGATATCATTGAAGATTCCTCTGAGGCACCGTTAGCTGGAAATGCTTTAGTTTGTTAATACAGCAACCAGAAGCAGTCAATCTTTCATGTACTTTAGAGATGTAACTTCTGCTGTTATGTTTTGCTGCCAATTTAATGCTTCTGCCCTCTCCTTCTCTACTTTCTGAAGTTGATGTTGGCTTTTGTACAGTTTGACCATTGAGAAGCACATCACATGATCTTTTGCTGGCTAGTTAGTTAAGTTTATCGACTATAGGCAGAAATACCCACTGTTTATTAGTTGGTCCTTCAGATTTGCCTAGTGTGGAGTGATATATGTGACCTTTGTCTTGAGACAGCAAGCAAAAGTTCCATTCTTCCATGGAGCATTTTCCTTAAAAAACCATGCACAGAAATTTAAGAATCTTCCTCTTTGTGGACAAAGAAAACCTACTAATCAGCCAAATTGTTCAGAATCTCAGGTTTGGAATGAGAGGTAGTAAAGAATAGTTATATAGCTCCCTCTTCTAAAACATACATCTATTCACACATTTCATTTCTGAAAACCTATATAAGCAAAAAAAGAAAAAAAAATTCTCTGTAAAAGGTCATTGTATAAATTACCTACTTAGGTGTTACTTTCTTCAAATAAATAATTTAATGCTGGTAATGATTTGTTTAGGCTTCCCTGAACTGGCGTACAACTTCTTAGGTGTGCAGGGTAGTCCTAGGATTACTTAGTACTAGGTAGTCCTGGTTCTTAGGTTTTGGAATGAGACTTTAATAAGCCAATTTTTTTGATGACTTACAAGTGAACCACAATTACTTACTCACATTCTAAGGTATTTAAAAGAGCAAGTTTTTGTAAGTTAAAAATACGTAATAATTTCATACATTACTGAAAGATTTTTCCTAAGCTTTTGCTTGTGGATTATACAATTTCATTCACAGTGTTAAATGTATATTCAGTGTCTGTGTTTCTGACACCTAGGTCATCACAAACTTAGTGAAAATGTTGAAATCGAGAGATACAAGGAGAAATTTCTGCCCACCAAATCACTGGCTCTCAGAACAAGAAAACATTAAAGCGGATAAGGTAAGAGTAATATCCTTTTTCCACATAGCCTTACAGGTGCCAAAGTTTCAATGGTAAAGTGTTTGATTCCTGACAGTATCAGTGATGTTGATGTTGCACAGATTTAGTGTGGTTTAAAACCTGGAGTAATGCTGCTTTTCTGTAATGTAAAAGTCTTGCGTCTGTTAATAAACTTCTACGCTAAATCACATTTCCAGTCCATAAAGTAGAACTTGCTCTACGGTGTGACAGTGTAAGTCATCTGCATTTATAGCAGGGGAGAATTGAAAATCTGGTAGCATGTTGTTGCATTTCATTTTCAAGTTATTTGAAGTACTTTTCATAATAAAAATTCTAAATAAAGAATTGCTCTAAAGTGGGGAAAAATCCCTCGAAATTCACTTCCAAATTAAAAGAAAATTCAGTAGCATTTTCTGTACTTACGTCACCGAGAAATTACTTTTTTTTTTTAAGAACTTTTGAAAAAAATGACATTGAGCTTAAAAAGTGTGTATGAGCGTGCAAAAGAGAACGCTAACACGATGTGCAAGTACCTCCTTTGAATCATTGGAAACGTGGATCTTAAGAAGTTAGTTACAGCTCAGATAGACTACCTTGCACAATTAGATGTCTTAACTAGGAAGTTTTGCACGGAATAGTTAACAGTGAACTCTTCTGTTTATTTTTGGTGGTTGCACGTTTGCTTGCCTTGTGTTCAAGATTTCCATTTTTCTGTGTGACAGTTCTTTATAATTCTTAGGAAATAGTGCCTACACACCTTAGAGAAAGTATTAGTAGTCTTAAACCATGATGCTAACCTGATTCTCAACACAAAGTAAGCAGAATTTATTTGACACCTCGAAATTCAAACTCAGCTTCTCTAGTACCTTAAATACCAGAATTTAATGTAACACTGCATGGTATTTTTAAATGATACATGGACTTTGTATTACATTGCTGTTAATTTTGCAGCTGAGCTTTAAGGCACATGTATAAGGAAGAGTGATTAGAAATTAAGATACTTAGGCATTCAGACAATATTATGTATTTACTGTGTAATAGTAAATTGCAGTATGTAATTAGATAATGTTTAACTGTAAAATACTGTTAATTTATCAGGTTACACAGCTGTATGTGCCATCTGCTAGACATGTCTGGAGAGTCAGAAGAATGGGAAGAATAGGACCATTGCAATCTACTTTGGATGGTAAGATACTGTCTGTGCAATTTTTGCTTTACTGAGTCAAAATAACAGTTTGCCTTATGCAAAGAAAATCTACCTTTTATAGAGCTCAGTTGAGTATTTTGTATAAAAGTCTTAATGATAACCAAAATCAAGGCAATCTTTCATAATTTTGTTTCAGATATTTTAAAAAAAGTGTATTTGTATACGTGTGTGTATGTCTTTAGAATATTTAACGTATAACAGCTTTCCCCAAGCTTCTGCTGGCATTGATAAAGGGAAATGATGAGGTGGATAAATTATATGTGTTAAAAATATATGTATTAATATGTATAAAAGGCAGTTGCATAAGATACAAAATTAATAAAGTTGCAGAAGGTGTAAAGCATTGACGTTTTGCTTTTACTGTATACTCTAAAGAAACTTCCTTATTATATATTAGATTGTAGCAAACAAGCTTTAGGTACCATGGTAAGTATTAGTTACTGTTTGTAAATATTGTTTCTAATTAGAAAAGGCAGAAAATTAACCCCTTGAATTACTCAGAATATCTGGACTTTATGGAACTTCCAAAGAAAGATGAGAGAACTGGACCAACTTAGCGATCAGGGTAAATTTACACTAGTTTAGTTATGCCAGTATGCTTTCTCATGTAGACAGCCTGTTTTTTTCAGCTTTTCATACCTTTGTAGCTTCACTATTCTAGAATTTTACCTTGCTGTGCTCAGGTAAAATAATGATTAAATCACTAACACTTGTGCAGATTTAATAATGAATCAAAAACGGGGCCTTTAAGCAGCAAAATGATTCATCTATGAGAGTCTATACTCTGTTTCAAGATGATGTAATTTGCTTGAGTATCTTAGCCAGATACAGTAGATCATTTAGAGAAGGCCATAGCCTTTGAATGCTGCCATAGAGTTGTACAGAATTAAGGGCTTTGTCCAAGGTTGAAGCCTAAGGACTTCTTATAATGATATTTTTTATATGAGTAGCTATGATGGTTTAAGTTTACTTTGATTACTTTATTAATCTAGTTGCCAGATAACAACTAGTTGGTCCAGTGTAAGTACTAAGAATTTTGAATCAAGTATTTTTTCAGTTTAGTTTCTCTCTTTGGAAATCACCTGTTTTAAGTAATAATACGAAATCTTAAAAACAGGTGTTTTAGCAAAAATTGCCAGGCTTCAACAGGTCTGTGTCCTGTATACCTTACAGACTCTACATCAGTAATCCCTGTTTCTTCCATTGACCTACATGGCTCTTGACAGCTATGCTGTCTTGGTATTTTTCACTGTGAGACCCGTTCCGTATTTATTACTTCAAGATTCTCCCACACGCTACTAGTCTACTAGTCTCCTTTCACTCATACATACAGTATCTTGAGCTCTCTCCCTTGTCTTCCTTCCCATAATAGCATCAGTTCCCTCTGTTTCATTAGTTGCCTTGGTCTGGGCAGTTGGTGGATAAGGAGTGCACGTGCTGTTGGTTGGTGCGGAGCAGCTACGTGCCCTCGTTTTGCTGGCTGGCTGTCAGACAAGCTGACACACTGAACAGAGCAGATAACTGAGCTCTCCTTGCTGTTTCTGTAATCAGGTCACTAAAGGAATTTCTCTTCTCTGTCCAGCTGAAAATTTTCACAAAACTTTATTTTTGAATCTCCTATTCTCTGTCAAAGTTAAAATTCAGATGATGAGCTCAAAAGTGTGTTGGAGGCAAGATGGTGAGGAAAGGTGGCACGATGTGTTTATGTAAGCCTCGTTTTCATATGAAATCAGGCTAAAAAAAGTGCAGTCAACAACATGAGCGTGTGAAAACAAGCAGGTAACAATGTGCACATGAGTTGTTTAATCCCTCTTGACTCCATATGGGTTAAAGCCAATTAGCATGAAAGTACTGCTGAATCACATATGGTCATGTTTATTTGTGCTTTTTCATTTACTTAAATGGCAGACTCGTGAGTTCTAAATGCCCTCTGTATTGATGACTCCATCCCATATTTGTCTTTAAAGAAAGAAGCTGTGATGGAGAAATGCAGATAAAATTGACTAATTGACTGGAATAATTGAACTGTTGAAGTCATGTAGTAGTTTACCTTTGCTGTACATGCACTTTTTATTTAAAATGCTTTTAACCGTTAGCTTAATAGGCTGCATACATTGACTTTAATTAAAAATGTTTACTGAGTAAACTAAGGGTAATCACAGATAAGCATTTTATCAGAAATTCCAAAGGCTTGCTATGTTGAAACCTGCCCCAAATGAATATACATCAAGTATAGTGGTGTTCTGGGGTAACATCATGTTAAATTGGTGCTTAAAATATCCCTACTGAAAGTGCTTTGAAGAGTGGAGAAAAACAAAACATTGAAGTGATGTCCAGTTGCAGAAGGGCAGCAAGATGCTGGTTGCCACAGGTAGGAGCCAAAGGCAAAAACTTGAAACTGTCATCATAAACTTCCAGGCTGGGTAGTAATGTGAAGCGTTTACTTCAGTTTTGTAATATGGTCTATAACTAGTCTAGACTCTGCAGTCTTTTTTTGGTAAGGTGGTTATTAAACATGAAAATGAAACAACTAAAGAGTTGTGGGTTTTGTTTCCTCTGTAGACTGAAGCTAGGTGGACCTTTAACCAAACTGTCTGGTCAGTGACCAATACCCCTTTTTTTTTTTTTTTTTTCCCTGCAGTTAATTAATTTACAGTCAGATATGTGCTCAGCAGCTGAGCTTCTTGCCATGAAATTAGAGCAGGATTGTCACTTCTACTGTGCATCACCCAAAGTTGAGCTGTTTCCTAAAAACATCCTCTGTGGGTATAAGAAGGTTCAAAGGAACTGCATGGTAGCTTGGGAACCGCATGCGATTGGGTCTCTCTGTTGCTGTGGCTTCTTGAATTCTTTTCTAATCTTTTTTTCTTAAGCACATTATACAATTTCTTGATGTTCTTTTCATTGTTTCTGCAGTGACTAGGATTTTATGTGATCACCGTGACCTTGCTGTTGGGAGAGAAAACCCATTGAAATAAATGTTCTCTTTCTGTTGGTTTCATTAGCTTCAGTTTAATTCCTAGTTTTTATGCCTCAAATGGTTTGATTGACAGTAGATAGTTGAAAGGACAATACCTTTAAACTATTTTGTTCATTTGGATGGGAATATTGTGTATTCCTGCGATGAAAATTCTAATTACTTACAACTTCTTAATTGTCTTCTATCATGTATTTTTTCTTAATTGAAAAATTAAAATTTCAATCATAAGAAAATAACTTTTTTTGTTCTGAATAAAATTTAAAATACAGGAGTACTTATTTTTATACATACTTCGTTTGCAGTGTGTTTTCACTACTTGTATTTCAGTTTGCTGTAGAAACTAGTGTTTAAAGAAAGGTAAGGCTTTGTGTGACTGTTTAGTAAATAAGCTATTTTAATGTATGTATTTTTATACAAAGTAAATTGAGTCACTTGGTACAAAATAAACTGTTTAAAAAAAAAGTTCTTTCAAAAATTTTTAAAATTATTATTTCTATTTTAAGTGGGTTTGGAACCAGCACCTCTTTCTGTATCTGAAGAACGACAACTTGCAATTCTGACAGAGCTACCTTTTGTAGTTCCTTTTGAAGAAAGAGTAAAGGTACCTAATTTCTTATTTAATATGCAGTTGGTGTTTTTTTTGTTTTGTTTTCAATAAGTTTAAAAAGAGCACTTAGTTAAGTAGAAACTGGATCATTTCCTTACAGAAGGATATGACAGGCCATACTGGTTTTCTTCAGTACTCATGTGGCAACTGAACATTTGAAGTTAATTATTTTTCTTTTACTAGTTATATTACCCTTTACAATAATTGCATTAAAATTAGAAACATGTATTCCAGGATATATGAGACCAGTTGTATGTTTATAATAAACTGCAGTCCTGATTCAATGATTGATCTACATGATTGCACCCTCTTGTGGTAAGCAGAGCACTAACTAGTTGTGTATCTAATAAACAGATGGCAAGGTCAAGACTGGATACTTTTTTGCAGTGGGTGGATTTACTCAGAATGAGATGATGGATGTCCGTTTTGGGAGAATAACACCCAGAGACTAAATTTCAGCATTCATAGCTGAGTAGCTGAACTTTATGTAGTTTAAAACTTGCAAGATTCTTGTACTATTGAATTTGCTCTTAAATGTTTTCTAGTTTTTAAATATGTAATTGTTAGTTCTATTACCGATTTCAGTTTGCATCATATATATTTTTTAAAGCTTTCACTGTTACAATTTCTTTTTGTCAACAGCATCAGTTACTTAAAAACTGCTCCCTGAATTGTCTTGGAAATACTAAGTTGCAAGACACCATCAAGGGAATGAAGAATAGTCCCACAGGGAAAGTAAAGCAGTATTTGTCAAAGACAGTGACAGCTTTAGTAGAAAAGGAGTGTTTTTTCCAGGCTTCTATGAAAACAGTTGTTCCAACGGAACATCTTAATACTGTATGGCAATATTGCACTTGGGTTATGGGGAAACAATTGGAAGTGACCTCAAGCAGGGATATCTATGTCACGATTTAGTCACTATCTACAACCTTTGGGCTTCTTAAAGCTATGTGGAGATGCATATATGTAAAGTTTCTGGAATTCCTAAAACCTTGTTTGGTTTTATCACAAAAACTGAAATACCAACTGGATGAGATCTTGGAGAGAAGGATAAAGCTATAGACTGAACTTTTATAGTTCAAAGAGGAGATCCTCCTATACTACTTTTCGGGCCATGTGTGGTTGTTTTTGTGTAATAGTGGGTGTCTACATCCTTTTGGAGACTCCCACTGCCCCTGGAAAACAACTTGCAATAAGGGAAGAAGATACCTTACCATGGTCTTGCTGGTTTGTTTGGTTTTTTGTTTGTTTTTTTTTTTGTTTGTTTGTTTTGTTTGGTTTTTTGTTTGTTTTTTTTTTTTACTCTTGACCAATTGCCATCTATTACGCTGTATTTTAATGTGGTAATACAGCTCAATGCTGTTTCCATGTGTGGGTTGTTCCATGTGTCCTTGTATTTTCTGACTTGTTCATGAGATTTTTACCTTGAATCACCAGATACTAGATACTCTTACAAGCAATTACCGAGTCCAGTTTCATGGTAGGCTCTTCAGCCTTCTGACCCTGGGGATGTTATCCTCTTTAGCCTTAAGGCACATTGGTGTACACCTTTTAATCTGATGTTTGCCTGTGGGAGGTAATGCATCCAATTTGTATCAGGTGCCTTGGTTCTAACTTACTTAAGCCATACTTTCGTCAGCTTGCCTGTGGTGATGTTACTTCCTGTGGTGTATATTTCAATCAGCATTGCTTACTTTTTCCATGTGTTAGTCTGAAGTCATTGCAAATTCTTCAGTTAGGTGTTAGGGTTCTTATTTTCAGGACTAACATATGCATGAACATTGGATTACGTAGGAGTCCAGACTCTGTATCAGGAAGAATTTTTCTATGAGATATACCTCCAAGCGATTCTTTCCATCTAGTGTTGTGTAACGATAGTTAATAAACTGTATCTAGCCATACTTCAGGAAAGAGAATGGTGGTGAACATATTCTTATGCCGTGTACATAAAAAGAAGGTGTCTGTGGCTATGTGTCTTGATGTTGTAGAACTGTAGAAAAATTTAGATCAGAAGGGACCTCTGGAGGTACTCTAGTCCACATCCTTCCTCATACAGGAATAACTTCGGAGTTGGATCAGGATGTACAAGGACTTGTCCAGATGAGTTTTGACTATCTCCAAAGATGGAGATTTCAGACTCTCTGTGTAACCTCTTCTGATACTTAATCACTCTCATTATGAGTTGTTTTTTTTTCCTCTATGTCCATTCAGCTTTTCTTCTTCTGCAGCTTAGGACTATTTTCTCTTGCCTTCCTCCTATGTACCTTAGGAAAGAGTCTGGCTTTGTCTACACTATAATATTCCATCTTGTCCGCTAGCTACAGCTGTCCACAGAAACAGTAGATTTGAGACCTTACTCTAGCTTTGCCTGCTGTTGTCAGATTTTCCGCTTTCATGGTAAATTTGTTGGTTTTAAACGTCCCTGGAGACTCTTACTTAAGCAGTCTGTGATATTATTGGGAGATTACATCACATGGAAAAGGTAATAGACTATTTATTGAATATGGAAAAGATGCAAGAGAGGATGTAGTAAACAGACACTCCCTGGATTGAGGGTATATTGAACATTATTATACATTAGGCAACCCCCTCCCATGCTACATCTTGGAATAGGAACACAGTTAGCTACAGTTACTCTTCAGGTGAGCTGTAACGGCTTCCTGTTGTGAAGACTTGCAAAGGGACAATGTGAAATTCAGTTTGTACTTCAGCTGGTGTTATTTTTTTTTAATTGGTGTGATGCTCTGGTTCTTTGTTTAATATGGCAGTGCTGTCCACTATTTTGCTTTGAATTATTTGCTCACTGCTCCTGAGAGGAGAACTGATACCTAATTTCTTGTTACTGGGAATGTTCCTAAGCATTTCAAAAAATGACAAAAAGATTATTTACTAGTATTGAGGATAGACTCTGTGCATGCAAAATACTCATGTGACTTTTTCCCTTTGTTTTTGAATACTTTGCCTTTCAGAACTCTGAAAGTTAGGGAGAGAAAACTGGAATCAGTGGCACAATGTCTGTAGATGTGCCTCTTTATGTGGAAAGAACTGAGGATGATATCTTAGCATGAAAAAGTTTTTTACATGTCTCTCCCCTCTCCTTCCCTCCTTTGGGACATGGCTCTGTATTATGTTTCTGTAGCTCAATGAGAGAGAAGACAAATCACTTGAAAGTGAGTGCCGAGAAGCAACTCAAAGGACAGTAGTAGTAGTGAATAACCATCTTTCAGTCAATATTTAGATCTGCACAATGACATGATTTCTCTTTTCACTCATTTTAACAGATTTTTCAAAGACTGATCTATGCTGATAAACAAGAAGTTCAAGGAGATGGGCCCTTTTTGGATGGAATTAATGTCACTATCAGAAGAAATTATATTTATGAAGATGCTTATGATAAACTTTCTCCTGAAAATGGTAGGTTTATGATTAAGTTATCATCAGCTTGTTTATGACATTTAACCATTCTTACCATGTAGTTACATATTTGCTTACTTGAGTAGGATGTTGAAAGTGTATCAGCTCTGAGGTGTGAAAATTCTTTTAAAGTAAAATTTCCTTGTTTTTACATAAAGTAATTCTCATCCACATTCTTTCTGATTATTGCAGTCTCATTCTCCTTAACACACCCTTCCTTACTTCAGATCTATTTTTATGGAGCATTTCTTCCCATTTACTTGTCCAAATAACTCTACTTTGTATATTTATCTATGTAGTTCATTAGATATTATCTGCTTTGGTAATCTGTGTCAACAAATATATCTGGACTGCACAGGATTTGCTAGATACAGTGTGGCTCATAAGGATAATGCAGAGCACTTTGTAGTGATAGTATGTAGTAGTATATATTTTACCACATTGATTTAGATCATACCTGAATTTGTGTGAGAGTGGCTGCTCTAGAAGCCAAAATTCCAATGTAGATAAAGCCTGCCAAAATAAAGTCCTTATTAGTTATATGGTGGGTTTGCGTATAAAAAGAATATTTGCCAAATACTTGAGGTTTGCCATGTGAATCTCACTTGCTGTGCCACGTAAGTTCCCTCCTGGAGAACTGCCTAATTTAGAGAGGAAGAAGAAGAGGTGTTGGTATTCTTGGTTTGTATAAAATGACTGGAGATCATGCCTTTTCTTAATTTCCTTTACTCTGGTAGTATTAAAGATACTATTCTATTTATAAATAGGATTTTGTATTTCAATACCTGTGTTTAAAACTGCAGCTACCTAAAAGAGGTATATTTAGAGTAATTTTTTTTTTTTTTAATTAAGTAAAAATTAAGTTCTCCTGGTTTTGGAAAGTTTTAAAGACTAATCAGGAGATGTCATTGTATAATTGTCTGGAAATTATATGTACAGTTGACTGCTTAGCCTCTTTCCTAGTGATTGTGAATAGTTTCATCATACTAAGTTTAATTTGACTCATTAACTGGTTTCTTAAAAAGAGAAAGATGAAATGAATTGGAAAGTAGAAAAAGTTGAGTCTGTTATGTTCACCTTCCCTTCCCCTGAAATGTATGAAAATACAATTCAGAAGCTGCAGACTAAGCTTTTGAATAGTGCAATGTCAAGTAACAAGCAAGTCAACCTACTTGTTTAATAAGAAGATAGGTTTAAATGAGAAGCACATTTTCTGTGAAGACTGCATTTCAACTTACTGTAGTTTTATTGAACTAAGAAAAAAAGTTTTAGAATGCATGTGTCCTAAACTTAATCTACAGTCTGACAATCTGGGTACTGGGATGTATTCCACCGTTAGCAAGGTCACAGGCAATATGAAATTGAGGGGAATATTCAATATACTGGAAGGTCAGGTTGCCACTCAGATGGCCCTTGATAGACTGAAGAAAAGGGCTTACAGAAGCCTCATGAAGTTTAGGAAGGACCAAAGCTAAATCCTGTACCTGGGCTGTAATAACCCTGTATAGCAGTACAGACTGAACACTGACCAGCTAGAAAGCTGTTTGCAATAAAGAACCGTGGGGTTCCTAGTGGACATCAAATGGAACAAATAACAAGTTCCCCTTGCTAAGACGAAAACTAACTGCATACTGGGCTGTATTAGCAAGAACATAGCTCACAGTTTCAGCACCGATGAACTCTGTCCAGCTTTGGGTTTCCCAGTACAAAAAAAGACATTAACGTACAAGAATGTGTCCTGCAGAAGGCCACCAAGGTGATGCAGGGGACTGAAGCACACAGCATGTGAGAGGAAGCTGTAACTTCGCTGCAACTGGGAGGTTACTAGAAGCCAGTTTGATAAGGTGCAGTGGTGACTTGTAGCAGCAAGGGAGATTTTTACTGGACATATATAGAAAAAACATTTCACAGTGAGATTTGTTAAACACTGAAGTGGGCTGTCCAGAGAGGCTGTGAAATCTTGATCATTGGAAAACTCAAATAGACCAAGGCACTGAGCATCCTGATGTAACTTGGAAATTGGCCTTGCTTTTGATGTGGGGATTTTGGGTCATATGAGGTCTTTTCCAACCTGAGCCATTCTGTGATTCTGTCAAGCCTTCTGTTCAGCAAAAAGAGCTTTTGTATTAACACAAAATTTATCTGCATATACATGTATATAGTTCCAGATAATGTTTTCAGCCTTTCCTTGGGAAGAAAATTACTTATAAGAGAGTGACAAGGCAGAACCCAATAAGCTTGTAGCAAGGGATTTGGAAGTAGACTAATGTCTAGGTGAAGATTTCTGTCTTGCTTACAGCTATAGAAAAGCCATAGTGGTAGTTGGCCATTGAAGTCTGAAAAATCTGTTCTTCTGCATGTGTGCATGACATACCATGTATATGCACACATATACACCCATGCATATATATATACAGTACTATCTAGTACCGTACTAGTGCTATTTAGAAATAAAGACTAAATTAGAAGGTTGGACTTCTTTTTTTTTTTTTTTTTTAAGCCAGTATTCTGAGACAGTATAATTTTTTGAAATAATTTTGGTTCTGTAGTAGGTCAGGCATCATGTGGGATAGCAGGAAAAAAGAAATTCCTGAAAATTGCAAGAGACAATTTCAAGACTATAGACTGAATGGATTAAAATTGATCTGGGAGAATGAACAGGTGATAGATGAGGTCCTAGGATTGATCAGGAGAGCATGAAGAACATTGATTTGGAAGAGGCATCCAGTTTGTCTACTGGCCCTGAGAAGACACCTGCGCAAAGTCAATGTTTCTGTAGTACCTTAACTGAGATTATTAAGAAAACAAGCTTGGAATAGCAGAAATGTACTAGGTTGGTTCTTGTGGGTTTATATTTTCATTTGGTTGTCCTATGCTTAATAACGTGCAAGCGTTTCTCAATTTTTTTTTTTTTCCCCTCTGTGACTGGAATTTTCAGAATATTCCATAATAGCCTTCCAGTGGACTCCAGTAACAGTTTAGTTACATTCTGGCTGTATGAGTTATAAAACTGAACTCTTCTTTTCAGAGGTTGCACTAACTTGGGGTCCACCTCAACTGGTCACCTGTTTTGACATGTGAATTTGTTTTAGGAACATTTTTCCCTCCTTGCTGTAAATCTGGTTGCCAGTAAACAGAGCAAGAGGCAAACAACTGATTTTCTTTGCACGTCCCCAAAAAGCACTAAACCAACATTTTCCATATATAAGTGTTTTAACATTAATGCTCAATATCTCAGGAGTCTCCAGACAAAGCACGTCTGTATGTTTGAGACTCTCTTTTGCCAGTGTTCTGTTTTCTTGTTTTGAATGGTGATGAGTGGACCTATTACAGTGCCTGTGGCTAAAAATGGCCATCCTCTATTTCCAGCCAGCAGAATTTTTGTGCAGGAGAGCATTTCACTTAAATGAAGAACTAGTAGGTAATTTTTAAAAATAGATGAGTGTGAAATGGGAAGTTACTAGTAGATGTAGAGCCATTTGCTAATGGGAGAGCGTGACTAAGACACTCGGTAGTTCAGGAGAAATTCTGTCGCTACAAGGTACTGCAGATTCTTTTATGCACATTAGCTATCCATCCATAATGTGTGCATTTGTAGCACCTGGAAGCAGTAGAAAGTTTTATTGTTACTGGTTTATTACTGGTTGCTTTGCTGGGATGCATGTGTAGTCAATGCAAGGGTTTGCATAAAAACTGTGGATTTGGTTAGATCTTTGGAAGCCTTCAGTGATCCTCCTTCCCTGTTATGTATACATAGTTCAAGGACTAAATACTGCTTCCTTTCTCAAGTACCAGCCTTCTATGAAACAAGCAGAACACCTGCCTTCAGAACATGTCCATCTTTACCACACCTTGCTCACTGGAATTACATGACATAGAAAGTATCAAAAATATCAAGTTCAATTTCAAATAATATTTAGTGGTGTAACTTAACAGTCAGCCCCTCTAAGGGAATGCAGTGCTGATTGACGGTTCCTTGAGACAGGAGAAAGCTGAACCTTGAATTCACAATGTTTTATATAAGTAAAATTTTCAAATTATTCTCGGGCCTCTTTAAAATATTTTGTAGAATTTTTTTTTCTTCCTCTGTCTAGTGTCTGTCCACTCCATCTTTTGATGACCCTTAAAGCAATACCCCTTCTACAAAGCGAATTTCACATACCAAATATTCCAAAATTCAAGACAGTAATAGATTTTTGTTACTATTTACTAGTTCATTTTTTGTATAAAGTTAGTGTAGATATGTTTGTATGTGTAGTTACATGTTTTTTTATCCGAACATAGTTGTATTTGTATATAGATAGTTGTATTTGAGTTTGTCTCTCTCCTTTCTCTGCAGAACCTGACCTAAAAAAGCGCATTCGTGTTCACTTACTTAATGCACATGGTCTTGATGAAGCTGGTATTGATGGTGGTGGAATTTTCAGAGAATTTCTGAATGAACTACTTAAATCAGGATTTAACCCTAACCAGGGATTTTTTAAGACCACCAATGAGGGACTTCTTTACCCTAACCCTGCTGCACAGATGCTCGTTGGAGACTCTTACGCTCGACATTACTACTTTCTTGGAAGAATGCTTGGAAAGGTAAAAAGTGTCGTATAATAAAAAGCTATAGCAGTACTGAAATTAGTCAGTAAAGTTTTTTTTTTTTTCTTTTTAGATAAGGGTAGATGGGAAAAAATGATGATTTTTCTAGAGTTGAGGGAAAATAACTTTCAGATGTTGGATCTGAACATTATTTCCACATAACACCCAAATTTCTGGTTCATTTTAATAAGTTACATACTAGAGAAGAACAGAGAATTTGATACGCTGACTGTCAGTTGAGCAAAGGGTTCTGTGTTTATCCTGTTGCTTAAATTTGATTGAAGCTAACAGAAATGCTCCGCTTATGGTGATTTTTAACGTGGAGCTTATGGTGATTTTTAACCTGGAGCTTTCTGGAATTTTACTGCAGTTGCATTTTCATCATTTGGAATATATGAAATTAATATTTTCAGAAACAAACAGGAGTTACGAGGTGTACAATTCTTGCTGGCATTTAAAATTTGCCATGAGCATTTACCGTACTTAAGAGCCATACGCAAACTTCCACTTACTCTGCTTGTTTTTTCATACATTTTGCATCTCTGTCGAGTTTTAGTACTTGATATTTTGGTGTTGTGAATGTTCAAAGACTAATACACACTTGTTGAGCTAGATGAAAATGAAGTGGGGAAGAAAAGAAGAGAGAAACCATTACAAACAATCATTACATTCAATTTTCTTTTATGGTCAGGTTTAGTACTGAGGCTATTTCCTTCTAAGGCCTTGAAATAATTTTGGTAAAGCTAACAATTTTGAAACAAAGTTTGGAATACATTCCATTTCAGAAAAAAATGTATTGATTGCTACTTAGCTATCTAAAACTGAAGGTATTTAAAAGTCCCGTTTAATTGCCTGAATTATTTTGGAGGCTAAAATCCTGCTGATTTGCAGTGAGATTTAACATATAGTTGGATGTCCTTTTAGTGGAGCTGGAAGCAGTTTAAGAGGATGTTGTTGGCAAACTTGAGTTGTTGAAACAGAGTGCTCTTCTTTAAGTCAACTGATTTAGATTAAACTGCCACTTTGTAGGCAAATTCTCTGCTAATGCATCCTAGCTATTGCAATATCCAAACCTGTTAAATAATGAAAATTTCAAATCAGCCATTTCAATAAAATAATCTTTGAAGGATGTTCCTGCTTTTAATGGGAGATGGATTCAGTACTAATACAAAAGTTTGTAATTATGACCTATGTTACGTATCCAAGGCTTCATTTTCTTTCTGCATCTATTGATTTTTGGAGTGGGGAGACGGATACTGCTGTGGTATCGTGAGGAAGTTACTTCACTCCAAAAATGTTTAGTGTTTATCTAGGAATGGAGCAGGCCTCAGTCGTCAAGGGGAAGTTTGAAACATTATTTAAAAAAAAAGATTGTAGTTCTGAATCTTTAATTTCCTCTGTCAAAACAACACATTGCCTTCTGTAATTAGATTTCAAATATTATAAAGAGGGAAGTTGCAAAATGTGTTTTATCTCCCACAGAGTGCTAAAAGTATAGTTTTGTTTTTGTCTTTTTAAAATCAGGGGATCTATTATTTAACATTTTGAAAGCATAAATTGTTTTTGTATTTGCAGTATGTTTACATAAGGTAAGAATTGACAGTGTTACTTAATAATTACACCTACCCAGGTGCACAGACACCTTTTTAGTAGTGTATTTAGAGACTTGATGAATTAAACAGAAAGATAAGGCACGACCATACTATTCAAAACCTGCCAGTATTGTGATCTTGGTTAAGTTATTGAATACTCACTCACCCGTTTCCAAAATTGTGTCCATTTTATGCTTTGCACAGGGTTATTTGAGAGCAATAGTGGATTATTAAAAGCCCCTTTGTAAACAAAATAGATATAATGCAAAGGAAGCAATCAGGCATCCACAGCAATTTCTTATTTGTGGAAACCAATATGTAAAGAGTGCTGCCACCAAAAAGTCTCACGTAAGAAGTTTCAATGTTATCAAAAACCAAATACATTAAAATATAATAATTTATAGAAATTCTCTGTCTCTTGGTAACCATTTCATACTAATATCCAAATGCATTTAACTTCCAGTACCATAGATTTACACCTAATTCAGTTTTTCTTCTCATCAGGAAGTTTCTAACAGCTTGACATCTTCTGTGTTAATTGGTCAGTTCAGAATTAGAAACATCTGAAAATTTAAAACTTACCTTTAAAAATGTTGTATCTAAAAACTTAGTAATTTATCTAGGGTTAAAATAATTTGACTATTTGGGGTGTGTTTTTGTAGTTAGTGAAGAAATTGAAGTCTATTTACTATACAAACTGCATGGCTGTCCATGCAACTGTTACTGATCACTGAATGAGCAAAAGGTCTTGTAGAAATAATACCATGTCATCATGTAATTGCATATGTTGTCTGAAATAATTCTTAAAAAAAACCAGAAATAAGTTTACTTAAACAACAGCTACTCAAACAATTCCAAAGTTTACATTTCTCAACTTTCAGTTACTTTACTCTGTAATGTAAATATTATTTTAACATTGGTGACTTTTAAGCATTTCCCTTTCTCTTCCTTGAAAGGTCAGCTTACCATGCACACCTCTGGTAGCAGTCTCCTGCCACTGGCATGGTTTGAAACTCGAACCTTTTAGTTTCGCCCACTGGAAGCATAGCAGTGACTTTCTGAGTCCCAAGCTTTGCTTGAGAGCTGAGGGTGTCCTGGGCTGTCGGGGATGTTCAGAGAGAGGTGTCCTAGCCCCAAATTCTTTTTGTTGTCCTCTCTAGAAAGTAAAGTCTTGTCCCGTGTCGTGTCCCAGAAGTATGGATGCGATGTTGTAGTCCTTTTGCTCTCTTGGGAGGCAAGATTGGGCTGTGGGGAGGCACCTCATTTGTTTTAACTTTCTTTCCACATGCAGTAGTTATTCTGGCAGCACTAAAAATCTTCCCACGTGCAGACTTTCTTGTTGCAGTTTTGGCAATGTAGCGGACTTGGCTCAGGAGAACACAGAAGTTGCTGTTTTGATAGGCTGCCAAAACTTCAAGCAGCATAGCCAGAGAAGGGAAGCTTGGAAGCAACACCTGAGAGTCTTAAATGAGGATTTTCTCCATGCTGATTTTTTCTGCAAACCTGAAAAGAGGGAAAGACTGGTTAAAAATTTCAACAGAAGCAGTGATCAGTAGAACAGTGACAGAGAATTAAAATCTGAACTTCACCATGTTTGGACCTAAACTCAGTCTTGTATACCATATTATCTTTCTCCATTTCCAGTTTACATTTGCATTTATTCAATGATGTTAGTGTGACAGATGTTGTGGAAAGGACATTCTTTGCATTTGGAATTATTTGACATCAAGTAGCTAATTCCTATGATAATTTACTTAAATTTCATAAAGTATCAGCATTAGTTTAAGAATGTGGCGGGAAGTCCATAGAAAGATTAGAATGATAATTTTTATGGTTTCCTCTTCTTCCTTTTTGACATAAACCTGCTAGTTCTTGCACGTATTATGTTTTGCAATGATTGTCTTTGCACCTTTAACGAAGTGACTCTTTCTGACTCTTTCTCAGCATCTGTGGTTATGCTACTGAATTCTACCATCTCCATTTCTCTTCTCTTATTCCAGCATATTGAAGATCACTAGTGAGTCACGCATTCATGTTGCTGAAGAACATATGCACTATCTTTAAAATATAATATTGTCGTGGTTTAACCCCAGCCAGCAACTAAGTCTCTTTTTCTAAGCAGTCCTTGGAAGACACTGGGATTTTCTGAAAAGATTTAGATTTGTTTTGTCAAGACTTAGTTTTGTCTTAAATGGTTGGGAAGGAAGTATAAAGAACAAAATGTGTTTTGAATTACTGTTGTTTTGAACTGAGTCCTTTTTTTGTGGATCCAAATAAGGAACTTTGATAGAAGAAGCAGCAAGACCTGAGCGAAAATAATGTTTATTTTAAATTTTAGCATTATTTTGATGGTGGCTAGATGAGACAATCTAGGTTTAGTCTTTGATCAGTAATATTTAATGTTATATAGGAGGTCAGTAATTTGCGTGGCCTGGTGGATATGATATTGATGAAGGTTTAAGTTGTTTATTTTCATATGACCTTTTATAGGTTACTATCCTGATTTAAGATATAATGGACTGTTCTGTGCACATATCTAAATGTTGTTAAACATATATAATTGGGAAAAAAGTTGTAAAATATGTCTTTTGGTAAAATTAAACATCAGAAGGGTAATAGTAGATCAAATACAAATTTTATTACTCTAGTAGTAAATGTGGGACCATTAATTATTGATTAGATTATTTCTCTATATCTTAGAGAGTGTGCCTTGTGGTTACTGTTTGTAACTTTGAATAGAGCTGTGATAGATCATTTGTTGTGTGAGATACTATTCCTGGCTGGAGGGTACAATTCTAAGATGAGCAGCGTCTATAGTATCCATTTTGCGGAAAAACTAAAGTTGTTCTTAATCATCCTTGGGCCTTATCTAAAAAGGACTGAATCAATGGCAGTCTTTTCACAGGAAGATCTGGATCAGATCCTAAACTCTTAAATCATTAGTAAGCTGCACATATGGAGTTAAAACCTTCAAGCAAATGTTTCTAATAACATATTTGTGTGCTCTTTTTGTGCCAAGAGCTTGTAGAGAGGAAACAAAGCAAGAAAACTCTACAATGAGAAGAACTGGGTTTCATATACTTGAATATTTGATAGGATGGTGCATCAGGCATTGTGCTGCTACTCCTCCTCTCTTTCTCTGACTGTTGAAGGGTGTTGTGGTTTTTGTATTTTTTGTCGTTCCCCCCCTTTCCCCCCCCTTCTGATTTTTAGGCTACCCTTTCCCTTTGCTTACTGTCCATTCAATTAAGACCCACTTTGGCTTAAATCAGTACACTCTTAATTGATCTGTGCTGCAGCCACAATTGATACTACTAGTACCTAGAAAGGTAGGTATGGAAATAGTGGTACTGATACAAAGTGGAGGTAATTTGTATAAACTTTTTGTTTTATTAATTTCAGTTACCCTGCACATGATTTCGTAGACTCAGCATTTTGCTTAAAAGCAAGTTAGCTGATGATCATTTGTCTTAGAAAATCCTGAATCATCTGAAATGGAATCAAAACAGGAATTTACCATGTAAAGTGGTATGCTCTTTTAATTATGCATTTACAGTGCAGAAACACAATCATAAGAGAGCAAAATTGATACCTTATGGAAGTTATTTCATGATTTATGAATGTAGATGTAAACTAATCTGAATCTATTTTCTGACACGGTTATTCAGCTTGACAATTCCTTTGTGTACTGGTTCATTTAACATAACCAATTATCTTTTGATTACAAATAGCTACGTTAGTACTAACCTTGTAAATATATGTCTTGCACTAAAAGACTACTGAAGTGTGGTATTTTAAATCTTTAGGAAGGAAAAGTGTGTATTGATGGATTGTGATATTTATTGGGTCATAATGTATTTAAATTTTCTTTAATGCATATGTTAGTGATTGTTTACCGTGATAAAGTGCATAGAGGTCTCTGCAAGGAGTTCTGCATGGAAAGAATTACCTCATGTCAGTGGTCGCTCCTCAATTAAAAGTTCCATTAGCAGATGATTCCTCCTTCTGGTTTGTGTACTGATTGCATTTTATTGCCTCTAAATCAGGTTCCTAGACAGGGAATAAATAAACAGTTAGAGTGTGTGGTAATGGTATCCTGATGTTTTTTCACAGTTGGGAACACCTACATCCATTTCAGTCAATTAGGTTTGGAATATTTACAGAAATTCTTTATTCTATTTGAACTGTCTTCAAAAATGACTAGTTTCACTGCTGTTAAAATACAGATTTATCTTAGAAGCATATCCAGAGGTTAGTTATATAGTAGTAAATGTTTCAGTTATTCAGAAGATTAGAACTTAAATAAGGAGATGTCTTCCTTTTATCTTCAATTCTTACTAAATTATGTTGAAGTTTGAGACAAGAAAAATCTATTAAGACTTTACTGGAACTTCAGTAGTGAATGATAACTATCAGTTATCCAGTGCATCCACAGGTATCTCTAGTACTTCCCTCTCCCATCCCTCAAAACCCCACAAATGACATTGATAGCAATTTATACCATGTACATGGCATAAGTTGCAGAGATAACTGTTCTATTAAAACAGAAAGTACCAAGCTGATGAAATGGTGGTTTTCTGCAAGTACCAACATTTCTGATGGACTCTGTTTTGGTAATAAAAATTCTTGTAATAAAATTAAATGTCCTAAATTCTTAGAATAAAAATCCTAGCATGACTTTCAATTTTTAAATTAAAAAGTAACTGAAGGTCATTAAACTTGATATTCTCCAATGGAGTCTTTGGAAGTGGATCCCTACATTTTTATGGTAATGTGTTCATGAGTCAGTCATGAGTTTGCTTTGTACTTATCACACACCTGCAACCCATTTCAGGTATTTACACTGACTGCAGCAAATTTGACAGGCAGGACCTTCGCATCCGAGTCTTGCTATCCCAAATCTCTGGAACTTCTATGAACTTGTACTTACTGACCTTCAAACTCCCAGTGAGTGGGAAATCAGAAGTAAAACTAATTTACAAAAGGCTTTATTTTTTCTGAAAAAAATATTTTTAAATCTGAAGATGCTAGCACTGCTGCAAGGGCTGTTAATAAAGCTTTGTCAGAAGCCTAATTACAGGCGTCTAGCTGTGGAATTCTGGACTCCTGCTTTTTTAAGAAACAGAAAAGGCATCCAGTATTTGAACAAAAAGTGCACTATGACTTTTCGCAGTTACATAGGGAAGATAATGTACCAGATTTTCCACTCCTGTGGTGATACGAATGCGTCTAGATGTCTCTGCTATTGTAGAGCTCAGAGAACTGAGAAACAGTGACTTAAAGCTACCAGGTAGCAGACATATTGCATTGTGACACACACCTGATAGAATTAGTTTTATTTTATCGTATTGGTGTTAGGAACAATATCAATTTCGTTTTGCTCACTTTAAAGCACCTTATTAAGTATATCTGTAAGAAATTATTTTATTTTAAAATTACTAAATGCTAGCTTTAAAAATGCTTCAAAAATACGAGTACATGTTAATTTTAATCTAACTTATATTTTTAGTTTTATCTTTTTCATTAGGATAGAAAAGGCTTTGCTGGTCCCAAAGGCTTTGTGAGTGTGACGAGATATTTCTAGGATATAAATAATAAGGTAGAAGGAAGTTATAATGGTTTTGCTATTTTTCTATCATTTTTATTAATGGTTCTGTACAGCTTTGAAGATCTATTGCACTCTGTAAGTGCTAAGTATTATTTAATAGCAACTGTTTAAAATTGCTGAAATAGAAGGGGTTATGGTCTTGGGGCCTGATTAGGGAAATAACTGAATTTAAGCCCAGTCATTTACTTCCTCAACCCATAAGCTACTGTGTGTCTTTTTAGGGGTATGACTTTAGCATTGTATTGGTTTTAGAATACAGTTCTGGGTTGTAAAGGATTAATGGAAAGTAGGAGCAATGACTGATTAGTTATTTTTCTTAAGAAAGATTTTAGTTGAAATAATAAATGGGAGAATTAATTGTAGACCTGAAAGTGTAAGTAAAGGCACTAAAGCTGCCTTACAGTCAGGGAGGTTTATTTGGTTCATGTGTAAATTTGTTTACATAATTTGAACCTTATTCAGCATGTTGTAATGCTCATGTAAGCTCTACTATATATAGGTAATTGGTCTGAAATGACTAGACCAGCTTAAACTTTGTCCAGTTTTAAAAGAAGGCACAAAGTCCTTTCTTTCTGAAGAGCTGTTTCCTTAATCTTGGAGTCATACCTGAACAGTACCTCGTGTGACCATGTAGTGCTTAAATAATATTGTGATAGTTACCATGTATAGTCCCAGTGGGATAGTATTCTCGTTATGTTGAAAACAAGAAAAAAGTCCTCCTTGCCCAGAGAACTGTGTCATTCTTCTTCCTTTCTTACTGTGTACTGTATACATCTGTCCTTCCAGCTGAGATCCTTCTTCCATAATATATTAAAGCTACTAATTACATGCATATATTCTGAAGGTTGCTTGCCTTAAGGAACCATTCCTTGTTCCCCCACATCACAGGTGTTTAATGAATGCATTCTGTATATTCGTAAGTATCTGAACATAGTATTTTTCACTTTAGGTGATGAAGTTGTGATCTGTGTCGCTGAAGTGAGTTGAAGGCTTTTGTAGTTAGACCATGTTGCAATCAATTATAGTTGAACTGTACTGTAATTGCAACCAGCTAATATTATTTAACAGAGAAACAATAGACTTCAGCCTGTGTGCTTTGTGTGTGAAGTCAGAACCTATTAACCACAGTAGGCTTTCTGTTGTTTTGCTCGTTTTTAATATTCTGGTGTGTTCTACAGGAATTCACACACAAAGGGGGGAGGTTAGTGTATGAAGTTCCCTTTACTGAATGCTATTTCTTCCATAGTGAAATAATTGCTCTCAGCCTTTTCACCAGAAGAAAACTTCTTTTAACCATTTATTAAGGGGAAAAAGGAAAAAAAAGGCTAGCAAGGCATCTTGAGATAATTGGGAAAACACTGGGGTGGAGTACCAAAAATAATTCATTACTGATAAACAGATTTGTTTGCTTTGTTTTGTTTAGTTGTTTCAGAAGCTTTTAAGTTATTTTAATGGTTATCTAGAGATGTCAAAACTTTGCCTAGAGAGCATCCCTAACCTACATGAGTTTGAAATAGTGCTGGGAAATCCAGGTTGGCCCTTTCAGCAGACATAACCTTTTAGCTACGGGGAATACATCACCCTATGAGCGTTACAGTGCTTGTGTGATTGCCCTTGGTGTAGACATTGCTGTCTCTGCTTCAGACTAGCCTCTTGCCCCAAGCTTGCATCTGCAAATTGCACTTCCATGAAAGTGGAATGCTAATACTCCCAGCCTTTCGAGGAGGCAGAGATATATAGGCTATTACGATGTTTGCTGTCCTCCCCAGCCCCCATCTAAACATTAGAAACTAGAAGTCTAATGTCATATTTGACCACCAGTTGCTCCTTTCATGAGTTCCTATCTGGGATTTGTTGCTTTATGTAAGTCAGTTGGAGTTTATGGGACTGCAGGATAGAGACAATGAAGTCAAGTAAGTGGCTCGTTAGTTAGGAAATTTGGGATCGTGAACTCTCAGAATTCATCATAGAATGGCATTGGTCCCATAGGTGACGACCATAAGCGTTAAAGGAAACTTGCCAAATACTTGAAGTTTGAGAAGAGATTAGTTTTAAAATACATACTGGTTGAGCTTGCTGACTTTGATCTCTTGAAGCAGTGAATGAACCGTAACTTCTGACTTAGTCAAACAGAAGTCACCTCCCTCCAAGAACAAGCCAGTTTCTTCCATCAGCATTGTTGCTCATTGGCTGCTGGAAGGAAAAAAGAGGACTGCTGCTGTGGGGAGACCGTGACCTTATGTTGTATTAAAGTACATATATAAGTGTATCCTAACAGTGCAGCTTCATATTGCAGATAATTAATATGACAGCTCTGTAAGAGGTGGTCACTGTTCCCTTGCCTGTCACTGATGCTGGGTTCCTGGCTCCTTTGTGTTGATGTTGCAGAAGGCCAGTTCAGTGGGCAGAAACCTAAGCTTAAAATCAGGTAACTTAGAGCTCCCCAAGACAATTCACTAAGGGAAAAAAGGGAAGGAGTGAATCTCCCCTTTTGGCCATTAGAGTAGCTGCAGTAAGAAAAATACCCATCAGGGTGGGCTTCCATGAGCCACTGACAGTGCTAAGGTTGTGCTCCCATTGAAACTGGGTATGTTCCTATCCACTTTCAGCCATAGCTGTGAGCTGGATCTGATTCTGATTTGAATGAAAGCTCAACTTCAGTGTCTGTGCCGTGTCCACCAACACCCACCCCACCCCCTCAAACCCAAAATGCAACGCTCCAAACAAAGCACAACTCATATAATCTGTAAATTTTGAACCTTATTCAGCATGTTGTAATGCTCGTGTAACCTTTTCTATACAACTACTCTACTTGCAACCAAACCCAGTTGAATCAGCAAGCTGATTTGTTACATTGCTCCGGCAGGAATGGGTGGAATCGCATCTTTTGGCAGCAACAGGTAGTTTGATCAGTTTATGCTGACTGAGAAACAGGGAAGTTAGGTGGAAACCGAAAAATAAAGTTTCAGTTTATTTAGTCCTGTTCAGTCGTACGCAGCATTTCTCAGTGTCTCTGTACAATACTGAAGCTGTAATGGTGTAATTTACCTCTTTGAAACAAAACCAAAGTTTATCATGATTTTATTTCCACAGTTTTAGTGCATTTTTTTCTTACACTTTATTAGGATAGCTTGACTTTCAAACTAATTAAAACGCTACTGTTTGTCTTGTTTCCAAAAATACTTTGGTTTTAATATTGCAATCACTTAGCTAAGAGAAGAAGGAGTAATTAAAGTTATTCTGAAGTTGCACAGTTTATTTACAAATGCATTATATAGTTTTTAGATGAAGTTATAAATGTTCACTTTGGAACTACCTGAAGATTAATAGTGATGCATTTGAAATGCATTATTTTTTTATTGATTCTTAATGTAGTAAATTACTGAAGTTATTTGGCAGCAAACAGAAATAGCCAGTGATGTTGTTCACATTTATTTTCCTGATAGCGTCACAATTTGCATTAATTGCATTGCAGCTGCACTCACTTATATTAAAAAGCTTCTACTATAATTAATCCTTTTTATTTCAAATCATTTTGGCACAATTTCTAGCAATAAACACTCATAAAAGACAGACACTTGAAAAATAACATACAAGTTTCTTCAATATACCTATTGCTGTTTTTTCCTGACAAGGAATTATTGATAGGCTTCTAGGATCAAGTGTTGCAAGTGGCTAAGACTTAAGACCAGTTTGAAAAATGCTAAGTGGATTATTTTGCATAAAAAATAGACAGGTTTTGAATTTGTGTAATTAACCTGTGTTTAGAAAATACCTTGATTTATGTCTACATTTGTATTTCAGTTGCATACATTATGGAAATTTAATTTATAATCCATTTAGCTGATGTGATCATAGTTTTTAGTGCTATCATTTATTAGTCCTTGTATATTAAATGCTCTAAAGGCTTAAACCTGCCTTGTGTAAAAAATTACACCTCTACATTTACATTTTATGAGTCATAGATGGAATTCCATTTTAAATTCGGGTAGCTTTGATATATTTAAGGAATTACAATGGCTTTATTGTTACTAATGCAGGAACAGCAAACACTGACCTTATACATTGCAAATTAATGATTTATCCCTCTAGTTTGCTTTTAAAGTCAACTATACAAATGAGGATTTTGACTTCTACACCTTGAATAAATCATACAGCTCTAAATATAATGCACCCTTTGGCTTTGAACTCGTTATTCTCAATTCTTTCTGCAAGGTCTAACTCACCTCGTAGAAATGTTCTTTCAGAAGTTTAAGGAATTGTGTATATTTTTCTTAACATCTTTGTTGGAACACCGTTGAGTGGTTACAGCTACATTTATTATTCTTTCTTCCTTTTTTTGCTCATTGTGCTTCCTTTTCTAAGTTTGCAGCAGATTATGGAGGAATTCAGTAATGCCAAAACACTGCACTTGAAGAGTAAAAAGAGAACAAACGATGTTATGTTGATGATGCCTTTTCTGATCAGCCTGGCAGTGATATTAATGATACTATAAAGATTTGCTTGTCATTGTTAGAGATGCTGATGGGGCAAACAAACTGGATAATAGGAAAGGCTGTGCACAGACAGCATGTTTCAGGAATGTTTTCCTAAAGGCAACGGTCTTTTATTTTTCCTTTATTCATGTAAGCTTTCTTTAAATGATGTCATACTTTCTCTTTTTAGCTCTTAAATTTCCATCTCTCCTTTTGAGAGCTACCATAAGTACTTTTTTTCTTCCAATCAACAAGAAGTTCTTATTATATGAAAAATATACAAAGTTGCTTTGCCTTACATTGAAATGTGGTCATGCAGTAGGTCAACTGAGAGTGGTATTGCTGGAGTTTGTGCATTTTTGTAATTCTTGAGGAAACTCTCAGTTTACAGTAAATATATGTTTTTCAGGAGTGCTGCATATTCAGGTCAGGTTCATTTTTGGTTCAGTAATCTTTTGACAGGTTTAACAGTGTCAGGCATAGGAAGGATTGGACATGATACACATGTCCATACCAGTCATAAGTGGTAAGCTCTTGGCTTGGAAATTAGGATGGTTTGATGATGCCATTAAGCTGTAGAATTCACCAAAAATATGCAGCAGTGAATCTGTATAACATGCAAGAGAACCAGTTTCTTTGGATTAGTTTAAAATGTACTGGGTTTACATAGCTATTTTTAAGGGGCAGACTATTTTACATGTAGCAATTGACATGAATGGAAAAATATTGCTTGTGACAATGCTAATGGAGGTAGAGATGCAAACTTTTTTTGGAAGATGTTCTTGATGCAGTTGCATTGTCCTTTGGCAAACCTTGCTCTTCTTGCTAATCTACGCAATTGATACACTTCCTGTTTGCTATCATACTTCGGACAAGAGGATTAATGACAGATAAGCAGTGACCTTATATTTTAAATCACCACATAATTAATTTGTAAAATTTGGGAGCTTGGTATTTCACAAGGATATTCAAATTTCAAACTTTGGATGAATATTTTTAAATTCATGCAGTAGCTGGGCTATTGCCACACCAGAAGATCGTATTTAAGCACCAAATTAAGAAGGAATTACCAAAAAGTTGAGAAATAGACAATAGTGTTCAGAATTCCTGCAGGTACAACAATAAAATCTAATGTGCTTTTAACTGCTTTGTTTTTCAGGCTCTTTATGAAAATATGCTGGTGGAGCTGCCATTTGCTAGTTTTTTCCTCTCAAAATTACTGGGGACAAGTGCTGATGTTGACATTCATCATTTAGCTTCATTAGATCCAGAAATGTACAAAAACTTGCTTTTTCTCAAGAGCTATGAAGGGGATGTGGAAGAACTTGGACTAAACTTCACTGTGGTAAATAATGACCTTGGGGAAGCACAGGTAAGAATGGTTTCCGCTTTTTTTTTCTTTTATGTATGACTGATGAATCATTATTACCCCTACTAACTCATTTTTTAATTTAAAAGTGATAGGAAACAACTGTTAAAGGTGCTGTGTGTTGTGAGGCATCATAGGGTTTCTGAGTTAATATTTGGAGTAGACAATAACTAATTGTGTACTTAAAAAAATAACTTTTGATGATGACTTATAGGTCTGGTCTTTTAAGTACTAAACTACAGTGATTATTTTCTAACAGTCATACATGAAAAGTTCTATTGCCCAAGATAATTTCTTGAATAAAATATTTTACATTGTTTCTTTGATTGCACTTCAAATAATTGCAGAAGTTAGATGATATGTAAAATATAGAAGTACTGCCTGGTTTTGGAATCAGAGTTAGGAATCAGAATGGTTTTAAATAGTAATGATGCTTTATTGTGCAATAAACATTGTCTCCTTTAGCTGTAGCTTTCAAAGTAGAGGGCCTGAAGTTAGACCTTAATTTTTTTTTTTTTTTTTTTTTTTTTTGAGGGGCTGAGACACCAGGTGAGTCAGAGGGGAGAAATGGGTGTTCAGTGCTTCTAAAAAGCAGTTAGCTAGGTCCTTAAGTATAAGTTTTTAATGCAATTGTACTGTATAATTTGATTATGGCTTTTATTTGCTCTGTTGTCAGTACTAAAGATCACTTATGCTCATAGTAGAAAATGTCACAAGAGCTTGAAAAGTGTGCCTTTATGTGCTGATACAGTTAACTTCCCTTAGTTAAAGTCTTTTGTATTGCTTCCTCTCTCATTTTTTGAGGATTTAAAATTGTGTACTACTTATGGTCTACTTATACTTGATTATGGTATTTAATTAATAATTGCATCAAAAAAGTAGACTTGACCGCATTGTGACATGCGGCAGCATCTGAATTCAGCCTTGTTCCTTGTGGAAGAAACAGACTATAAAAGGGAGTAAGCAGTTCTCTTGGGTTTGCGTGTTGGTCAGAGAAGCCTGGGACTGTGCACATCTACATCTCACAGAGGCAGCAGCACCACTGAGATGCAGCAGCTAGTCCTCGAAACTGTTGAGTTCTCTACTGCTGCTTAAATCATAGCAAGTTTGGTGTCCAAGACTTTGTCTTTAACAGCATCAGGCTCGGACTTTATCTTTACTATTCTGTCATCCATTTCCTGTCATTCTGGAAGATCCCAAAACCTGGATTGTATTACAATTTTAAAATAGTATTCTCAGATTTGGGGTTCCTGAGTCATGCTGAAAGAGAGAGTCAACAATTGCCTGATATAAGTAATGTTTCATATTAAACATATGCCATGTGTCATTTTTTTCCCCTGGGTTACACTCCCTATATGAAAACTTCTGACCTAAACTGTCTTCAGAAAAACACTCAAAAACTTTAAATATAGGCATGTGATACAGATGTATCAAAAAAGCATGTTCTTAGAGCGCCTACTGTATCGTACAATACTGTACAGTAGAGCACCTGCTCTGTTGTACCATGTGCTGTAAGTGACTGATACTGAATTGAGTTCTGTAGGATCCATGTGTTTGGTTACTAGGTTACAGAGCACACAAGATGGCAGTTTCCAATACAACCTAGGATTTTCTAGGGAGAAAAAAAAAAAGTTTGTTGTTTGTATTCCAAAGCCATTCATTTAAATGCACTTAAAGTAATAGTTTTGTTGATTGCACCTAATACAAATCCTGTTTAGTCTCTAATTAAAAACAAAAAGGAGCTACTATTTTCTGGAGAGGTTTTGGTTTCCATACTTTACACATCTACTGTGTATGTCCTTAAAAATTAGCCACACAAGTTAGAACCTGCCTCAACAAGTAAGGTAGAAGGACATAGAAAAGCGAAATAGCTTAGAAATAACACAAAAGGATATCCAAGTTAGAGATGTTGCCAGCTCTACCTGCTGCAACAAAAGCTTGTGAAAAGTGCATTCTTGCCAAGAAGCCTAATTTGTTTGTTAAAATTCTCTAAGGGCTATGGCTAGTATTATCAAGACTTTTGATTTTTAATTGCTCTGCATAACTTCAAAAGGAAGATCAAATATAATAGTCAGTTTCTGAGTAACTAAATGAAATGTAAGTTAAATTAAATATTCTGATGCTGTTTTGCTTTGTTTATACTTGGAGAGAACACTATCTGTAAAGTATTAACCATATTTTAATGAGACTGCATGTTAGTGTAGTTCAGCAGAACTAATTGGTTCTTGTCACTGTCTTCTGTGTTTTAATGCAACAAGTTACTTTTTATATTTCATTTCATTACCTTAATAAACCTCATATGGATAAATACATTTTGTCTGGTATTGGACTCATGTAACCATTGCATACTAATTAATTGTGTCAAGGTAAGGCTAATTCACTTTGGGAAAAGAGCTTAATTTGCACTCCTTATGTTGAATGTACATTATCTGTAGTTTTCAGCTAAACAACCACTTTAGTGTCTAATAAATTAGTGCCCAATAAATGCATCATAAATCTATCATTGTAAATAGCTATCCTCATGACAGTGTCCATCCAGCAATTGTGGCACAAAAGCATTATCTGCAATGAAAGACACATTCAAAAGGGGCTCTATTGCCTCTGTCAGTAGCAGAAGGTAGAAATTCTATTATCAGCGTATTGATTCCAATCCTGTAATGTGCTTTTAGATCCCATTAAACTATTGTCAAAGTGCATTCACCAGAAGTTGAAAAAGGTACTTAATAATTTGCACATTAGACCTGCTAATTAGGGGAGCTGTGCCATCAACCTTATCTTCCAACCCCAAATAGCTTTAGCTTTTGATAAAGAATTATCTAATGCAGTGCTACCAGCCTACATTTCAACTGTTGGATCTGCTGCATAAAATGGTGGCCAATAAAAAGTCTCAGAAGAATGTTAGCCTATAGTTACAGGTGCCTTCAAGTAGCTGTGTATATTGATTTTACTTTTCCTTTTATCTTGTAGATTAGATGGTGATAAAATGGTTATAAAATGCTAATAATATGTGTAAGGTTAACAAATTCAGAAAATACCTCCTCTTTTCAGACCTCCCTCCCCCGTGCCCCCTCTCTCTCAATGAGGAAGGTGAGTTGTGTGGCTGTGCAAGGGAAGAGAGGAAGATTGAAATATGTACTCCTCTTCCTTCAAAAATGTTAGATTCTGTACTCTAGCAAGTCTTCTCAAACATTGAGTCTTGTGATTACATGGATTGGAAAAGTTTAATACGATCAGAAGACTCCACAGTCAGAAGGCTCCATAAATCAAGTGTAGAAGCACAAATCCACAGAAAAGCACTATGATATATATGGCAGCAGTTTCTGTGAAATTGGTATAGTACACCTTCTTTGGCTTTTTAAACAGATGTGAATGCCATTGCTGTTACTGAAAATATGTTGACTCACTAAAGGAGAGTTCTTTGCCTTGAAATTTCCCTGAGAGAAAATTTTGAAGCCTTAAAAATAGTTCTGAAAGTTCCTGTCTTGGCAGCTTCTTTACTAGGATACAGTGGCTTACCTGAATTATTTTGGAGGTTTTTCAGAAGCAAAATTTTTAATTTGAGGCTGATCATTCTCAGGCAGATTTATAACACTTACGGCAAATGCATTCTTAGGCATTCAAATGCAATCTTCTACCTGGAACTCCTGCCTGAACATCTGGAAGGCAGATGACAGGGAAAGAAAGAAAACCTTTATCGACTTACTTTCAGAATGGGGAAAAACTTCAGGGGTGATGTGAACAGAAGTGATCAGAGTTCAGGAGAAAAGATGGAATATTTTCATCTGTCCTAAAACCAGTTTGTAAGAGTTCTTGACTATCTATAAAAGTGCTTTTTGAAATTGCACTGGAGATATATGTCTTAAATCTTCATACACAAAAAAAGAATACCTAGATGACAGGTCCCTTATTCTTTCCTAAAGTATTTCCCACTTTACCCTCTAAATATTACCTTTTTTTCCATTAACTTGGGAAGGAGCTGCTACTGCCAGATCTGTGTGAGCAGCAGCTAGCATTAAGTTTGTCTACCAACAGGCACTTGCTGTTTTCACATTGCTGTAATCACTTTACAGATAGACTTTGTGTGACTGATGATTATCAGTAAGCCAGAAGAGAAGTCTCCTGAATTCTGCTTGACAAATACTATGTTATTCACTGTTTTGCTGATTTTTAGTGTGTATTTATTTCATTATTATGCTAATGTTCAAAATAGTAGATATAATAACTCAAAATGATTGTTTGAACTGTTCACTTGAACTGCAACCATATATAAAATAGATGTAAATTTTTATTTATTTTTTTTTTTACAAACTGTTGTGGTTTTCTTAAATGAGAATATAAATTTAAGTTGATCACATTTTTTTTAGTATGTACCTGCAGAAACATATAATTGAATTTATAGCCAAGAAGACCCGAAGTGCATGCAACTGTGGTTCCGAGTGTACTTAACCTTCAGTCAGAGGCCTAATGCAATACTTCTGTCCACAGTACTAAAAAATGCAAAGCACCTTTTCTTGCAGATTTTTAAAAACATGAGACTTTTTGATCCCATTTTGGTATTTCCCCTTCATTTTGAAGACATATTCTGTGAGTGTGGAATCAAATTCAGTTTTCTATGGTATTGTCTGAATGATCTGAATACTTACATAAATAATATGTATGATTTGATTTCTTTTAAAATATGTGATTTTGATAATGAACCAAGTTAAAATTATTTTTTCGTTTGTTTAAACTTAGATCTACAAAATAGAAAATAAGGTGATGGCACAAGTCTGCACGTTTTGGGTAACTTTCTGTTCTTGCCCATCCTGTGTAACCTGTGTTGTTATCTTGCACCATCTAGTGGCAAAAATTGGATGGATAAAAATAAAAGTGCAATCTGATAAATCTTTTAAGATGTAATAAATTGTGTTGTGGCCTTTTTGAAAAGGAACTCTTCCAACAATTATTCCTGACATTTAGAATTAAGTGGGAGTTGTACAATAGTTACTTTAAAACGCCATGAAAACACTGAATGAGTAAAAAGTGAACTCCATTGACATTTACTATAGTTTTACTGCTACCAAGTGTTACTGTTTTCTGTCTTCTGTTTTACATCCATCTTAGCCTTTATGGCATAATATATTTATTATTCCGGCTACATTAGCCCTTTTGTTTCAGACTGTGATGATACTTTGACAAAATGGTGATCTCACATTGATAAACTCTGAAAATGGATAGTTAGATCACTGGAAAACCCCAGGAAATTGGGTTAACTGAATGCTGTAGTCTTACTTGTGGCAATGCAGGGTTGTGGGGAGGAAGGAGGCCTACAGAAGTGTTGCTGGATCAGAAATCAAGGTTTGCTACTTAAAAACATAAAAATAAAAGGAACAATAGGATTTAAAAAAACATTTTTTCCTATTTTCTAAAAGCAGTGGTCAAGAAGAGTACAACACATTCTTCCTGCAAATCAGAGAAAAAAATTATAGGGAGAGAGAATAGCTTTTATTATACAATGAATACAGCTTTCCCGACATCTTTAAACCACTGTGGAGACAGTACTATTATAATGCAAACATAAGCATAAATTAATCTATGTCCTGATCTTTGTTTGCTGACCTGCAGGGAAAGTTAGACGTTTTACTTGACCCAGTGCTGGGATGAATCTTAAAACACAGCGGTTTTCTAGAACACCCTGCCAGTAGTTCCCTTTTGCTATTTTAGGAAGTCAGTTCAAGCATCTTTTTGTGTAAATACTGAGCTCACAGAAATTATTGTACACAAATGGAGTAATACCTATTAGTTAGTTGATTGTTGGTGTCTGTATTCTTAAGAGAAGCTCGATGAGTTAGGTGATATAAATATGCTTTAATATGGCCAAATTCAGTGTGTCCATGCCTCAAAGAGAGGAATTGTATTTGGTGAAGTAGTGACAAAAGAACAAGTAATTATGCAGTTCAAAGAAAATTTGTAAGTGAGCAGATAGCAAAGTATTAATAGTGTTGAGGTTTCAGCAGTGATCTGTTCATGTGGAACATCATTGGTAGCTCTGATCCTGTAACACCGAAGAGGACAGGAATTTAAATAATAAGTAAGAGAAAGCTTTCTGATCTTGTTAGGTTTTGTAAAAGGGTATTTTATAGGAGGAAATTAAAGGAACTTATTTTAGTTCAGTGAAAAAGTCTCTGGGAAGATTAATAAGGTTGCTGGCCGTAAGTAATACATCATGGATATCATTGAGGAGGAAAGAAAGAGCTGGTTAAGCTATCGGACAATATTGAAATAAGAGCAATGGGTATGAACAAACTTTACCCATTAGACTTGAAGTGGAAATTAGAATGTTTCTAATCATTAGATGAATCCAATTATTGACTAACTTTCCAGTAACAATAGTAAAACTACTATAGGGGGATGAAACAGTACATTCCTAGACCGCATTGTTGCCTGCAGTAGCAGAGGAGAAAGCTTAGCAGCGCAGGGGCCCCTTCTCGTCAGGTGTTTCCACTGTGGTATGGATCACGTCCATACTCTATTAATGCTCCTTGTGGACTTCATCAGTAAAAATATCCTCACCCTTGGGCCAGTCAGTGGCACCAGGTACTACCTGGTACTACTGGCAGTCAGTACTACCGGCACACAGACATGGTGGAGTATTGATGAGTTTTTGTTACTGTAGGCGTAACAAAAGCAAGAAGCTTGCAGCTGAAGGATTAAAGTGGGAAGTAAGACATATTTTTAACACCTATTGTAATTCAGGTTGTTGTAGCTTATCAAGGAATACTTCATCACATGGAGTCTTTACGCCAGGATTGCCTGTCTCTCTAAAAAATGTGCTCTAACTCATCTATGGATTTATTGAGTTAAATACAGGAATCTCTAGACAGAATCCACTGGCCTGTGTTATCTGGGAGGTCAGATTCACCGATCTTAATGTTCTCTTTTGGCCTTAAAAAGCTATGAATCAAGTAAAAATCAGAATGCTCAAAAGCACTGTGAATTTTTAATCTTACCATCTTGTATTTTGCTTAGTACTAGAACAGTTCACATATTAGGTAGCATGTTACAAAAGAAGCTATTCACGTGTTTAATTCTCTGTGCTTTAAAGATGTGGTCGTTACCACAGACTGAAATGCACAGTTGTTTAAAAAAAAATAAAATAAAAATTGCTGACTCCACTGTAGAAAAGCAAACGTTTTTTGGAATGGTTCAGAAGGTGACATTATCTCAGCTTCTCAGGTTTTTTAATCGTCTTCTTAGTACTGTAATAATCCCTTCCAATTGGGCTGCTACTCATCAAAATTAACCTCATGCAGTAGAAAATGTAAAGGTCTTTAGTGTTTTAATAACAACTACCTTTGATCCTAGTTTATATATTAATGCAATTACAGTATCTTTGGTTTTGGGGTTTTTCATTACAAATTCTTCCATGATGAGGTATCTTGGTGTACTCGAAGGACAAAAGTTAAGCTTCTCAGTAGAAAAACAAGGTTTAGGCTTGATTTTTTTGTTTGTCTGTTTTTTTTTTTTTTTTTTTTACTTTTGTTGAAAGTACTGAGCATGTATAACTTGGATTTTCAACAGTAAGAATTGTGAATGCTTATCATTCTGTAAATTAGGCTTGTATCAGAATCTTAATTTTGACTCAGCAGACATTGCTTTTACCCTAATGTTGATCCTGCAGAATTCACCATCACCAGTTAAAGAAGAGCCTAGCCAGTCAAGCCCAGCTTTTCTGATCCAACTGGAAGGAGCGCGCTCTGTGTGAGCGTGGTGCTTATACAGGCTACTCTCTCCTCCAGGGCATTTAATAGCATCAGTGAAGCTAGGGGCGAGCTTGCCAAGGGGAAGATTTTCACCTCAGTTTCTGTCTGACTTGCAGTGGTGAATTTAGTATTACATGCTGTCTCCTATAAAAGAACTCTGACTTTGCTGAATCTGCTTTCTGGTAATAAACCACAGGGACATGCGGTCAGCTGCATTAGCAGCTGGAGGTCTAGGTCTAAAAACTGGATGTCTAGAGTGTGCTTTTATGGGTAAACAGAAAAAACCCTACCTTTATAACTTGTCATAATATTTTATCTTATTTTGAGGTGAATATTCTTCACTATATTCTAGTAAACTTCAAATATATACCTCACTTACTAGAATGTTTTGCAGTTCGATTTTATGGTTACAGCACACAATTAAAGTTTACCAAGGTGATGAAAATTGTTATGTTTATAGGTGGTTGAGCTGAAGCCAGGTGGAAAAGATATTCCTGTTACCAGCGCTAACCGAATCGCATACATCCATCTGGTGGCAGACTACAGGTTAAACAAACAAATTCGACAGCATTGCCTTGCCTTCCGTCAGGGACTGGCCAATGTTGTGAATCTTGAATGGCTTCGAATGTTTGATCAACAGGAAATACAGGTATTTCTGCTTAAAACTGCAGAAAACAATTGCTTTAAACAGAAATAAATGCTAATTTCTCCCTGTAATGTAACTGTCTAATTTCCTTCACTATTAGGTTCTGATTTCTGGTGCCCAGGTTCCTATTAGTTTGGATGACCTTAAATCTTTCACAAACTATTCAGGTAAGCATATTTTACTTAAACAAAAAAATGTGTTATGACTGACTCGGAAGTAAATAAACTTGCTTTTTATCGTAGCTTTTAGAACAAAGTTGTAGGGTCATTCTTGTTAACTTTGGTTGTTAACTTTGGCCAAACTCTCTAGACAGGCCTGAATTTTGGAAGATTGGGTAAAATTGCAACCTAATTTTATAAATGCTGGGAAATATAGGTATACAGTTTATTTTATTCACACACTTAAGTACAAGTTTATAGCTGGATAATTAGAGAACATGTAATTCCTTTTCTAAATGGGTGTTAGTCAATGTTTATGTCTGGTTGCCCTGAAAATAAGTCTGCAAATGACTTTGGGATAGTTGTTTCTACCACCTCATTCAGGTACTTAACCATTTCTCAGATGGCCTGAAGAGAGAGCTTGTATTTTTTCCTTGTGAGGAATGTAAGGTATCTTGCTTCATTTTTCCCTGCATTTATCATGAATGTAATCAAAAAGTAGCTACTATATCATCAGTTCACATCCGAACTTATCTCAAGGTAAGTTGATGCATTAAATAACATCCTGAGTCTTGCAGATTTTGCAGACTCTTGGCGTAAAGGTAGTAATCCAAAGTTACTAGGTAAATGCTAAACTAAATATAATTAATTTAAAATAAATAGGATTAGGTGAAGAAAACTGCAGTTAAGAAGCTGAGGGAGATAGTAGCCATAGGTAAGCAATGAATGAGAAACTGAAAATGCAGTGATCAAAGAGATCTATAGATACTGGAAGTCAGCAGCATAAGCCTGCTGGTTATATTTTCCCCAAGCTTTTCAAGATTGATACTAGGTTTTCTGAAGAATTTATTTCTTACATAAAACTATTCTACCTATAAATCATTTAAATCTCATTATAGGTGGTTACACAGCAGACCATCCTGTAATTAAAATATTCTGGAGAGTTGTAGAAAGCTTCACTGATGAAGAGAAACGCAAACTACTCAAGTTTGTAACAAGCTGCTCTCGACCGCCTCTTCTGGGGTTTAAGGTATATATCTTCCTGACTTCCTGGCAAGTTTCTGTAAATATTACAGGTTATGATACAAGCTTTTCTTGTCTGTAGGACTTTACAATTTGAGAAGAATGTTCCTCTGTGACTACAGAAACAGTTTTGATGTTTGCATTTGTGTGTATAATGAGTATAGTTTTAAAATATTTAATGAAATGTTGTTCTCTTGTTTTCTATTTTAACTGCAAAATCTGATAAGCCTACAAACACATTGGTTAGAGCGCTTACTCTTTCTCATGGAAGATCCTTGCTACCATTTCATGTTACTGAACCCAAGCAGTATTGCTACCAGTTTCAAGGTAGAGTTAAGAATAATGTCTTTTAAATCAGGCGAAAGAGGATTTGGGATATAAAAGCAGCTATTAAATTTGAACCTCTTAAATTAACCATTTGAAGTGGGAGATGCATTGTGTTACCTTCTAATTACCATTTATCTGCTTATAGGGTCACAGGTCATTACCCTTTGTATCTAAATATTTTGCTGCTGTTTTTAGATTGCTATTGACAGTGAAGCTTAAGTATGAAGAAAATTTTTGTCTACTGCTTATAAAACTAAAGAGAGGCTGAGGTAAATTGAAAACATTTTGAAACTAAATTCTGAGGATATTCTACCCATGAGTTTCAGCTGGGCTGCAAAATTCTGACTAAGAACTGGCCATGGACTTAATTGCCTCTAAAATGTGGGAACTTTCAATGCTTTTCTGTAAGAAAATAAAAGAATAAATTGCTTCACAGCAACACCATCACCTTTAGTGCAGTGGTCAACTTTATATTTACTGTTGTACTATTTAGTAAAATTAATACAACGGTGGGCTTATGTGGAACAAATAGAGGCATTGCGTCATCCAGTTCCTTACAAGTAAGAATAAGATTTGTTGCCAAACAAAATTTGAGTACGTGTACTTAATAAATTCTCACATTATAAGGTACTGTGGTACAATATTTAATTAACAGTAGATAGTAACTAATTTCCTACATTTATTAGGTAAAACAGGTAGATGCACCCATAAGAAATGAATGCAGGTATTGTGTAAGTCCTGAAGGTTTATTAGCTGTTCTGTAAAATAAGTGGTGTTGAATGAACATTTTCTCATTATAAAAATACTTCAGGGACAGATACTAACATTTTATATAGGAACAAGGAATTCAGATACACTTAATAGTCTGGAGGTGGAAACAACACACTTGGAATTTTGCACAAGTTTTTCTTGAATCTTACTGTGGAAGTTCATTCTGGTGGGGTTTTTGGGGGGTTTTTGTTTGGGTTTTTTTATCAGCATTTAAAAAATACTTGAAAGGCAAATGCTAGAGGAATTTCTTCTCAGCTCTAGGAATTGGGCCCTTTCTTGTGATGTGGCCTGGGGGTGACACATGATAAAGATGTCAGAAGTAAAAAATGAAACAAAAACCCCCACCTTCCTCTTCCATGCACACAGCTTAGATTTTTGTAGTACTTATCACTGTTTTTTTCATATTAAATTAAACAAAATTAATTCTAGAATTTTCAAACTTCCGATTAATTTTTTCAAAAATACAGTTTTCCTCTGCAAAACAAACAAGAAGACACTCCAGTATTGAAATCACAGTGGTCTCAGACACAGACCTCTGACACTTGAATGATTTAAAATACCTAAAAGCATACATGGGTTGTGATACAGTAGTATGTGGATCACTTGCTAGGGGTGATGAAAGAATGCTCCCAGTAGTTTAAACGGTGGTTTTTTTCCAGGCTGCAGAGCGATTTTGGAGTGGAAGAGTTGTTTCTAGTGCCACATTCTGCAGGGAAGCACGGCCCTTTTCCCTTGACTTCCACCTATCCCGTTATACTGCAACTTCACGTTCTCTTCCCTCTTCAATCCTTTTATTTTCCTATTTCTTTGTAAGCTGATATGGGTATGCGGCACTGCCATTGCAGCGTGTGATCATTTAAACCTCCCTTTGGTACAGTTGTTCTGTAACCCTCTGTGCAGTCTTACCCTCTGCACAGTCCCTTCAGCTGCTGTAGCAAGTGCTGTGTGGTGCTGTTAGCTGGTGGATAGGCAACGTATCTTCAATATCTATAACATATAGCTCAGTTACACTCCTTTTATAGGCACCTAGGAGAGGAATTGGCACTTTCAGTCGATGATTTGTCTGCTCCACGTGTCTACTTCAGGATGAAATGAATCATGTCTTAGGCTCCACAAAACGTACTTACTAGATCCCCTTCAACAGAAAAGAGTGTCTGGTGTGACTAGATTTGGATATGGAGACAATGGAGATGGCTGTTTAAACACATGAATCCTACCTAGGGTATTCATTGATTGATTTGTGTGATCGATTATTTAAAAGCCTGCAAGCATTTCTCTTGAACTCTCCAAGTCCATGTGAGTATCACTGTACCATACTCTTAGCAACAAGCAGGATTTTATAGGACAGTGGGAAGGACAATTAGAAAACTGTGGGGTGAGACCAAGCTAGAACAGTGCGCATCAGTCATGTAATAAAGGGAGAATTGGGAAACAATTGTATGGAAACAAAGTAAACAGAAGTCTCCATTTGTTGTCATCCTTTTTAATTACAAGGGGAGAGGAAGAAATGCAGATGTAGCTACCCAGCTTTGAGGTGGCCAGCGTGACATTTGAAGAGATGGAGGAAGTGAATCAAAAGTCTAAAAATACTAAGGCTGACCATGACACATTAAAAAAGAAGCCAAATGTGGAAAGCTGAAGTCTGTGTGTGTACTTGGGAGATAGGCCCCAACCTGACTTTAAAATACTTGGCTTGGAAAAAATGGAAGTTAAATAGTCATCAAATTTTCAGCATGATAGCAGTAAGTTAAAAGATTAATTCACTGTACAATGGACTTGCGAGCTCAGCCACATGTAACAGTCTTGGCAACAGAAAGCAGAGTGAGAAGGCATTACTGCTGCTTTGCTGGGCAGCACTGAGCGGGAGTTCAGTCAATACTTGGATGGTGCTTGCAGTAGCATCTTGTTAACATGGATTTACCAACAAACCAGGGTTTTGCCAAAAAAGGAAGTAGGTAACTGGTATTGTCATCGGCAGTAATGTCTTGGTAGCCTGTGACAGTGTGGTGTTTAGAGCTTTGAAGGCGAAGCGTGTGAATCTGCAGGAGTGCTGAATATTATTGGCCAAATAACTGTCTGAATATATTTATGTTGATGGTAGACATTCACACAAGGTATCTTCAAAATCTATTTACAGTTTTAATATGTGTACTGTATTTTGCTGAGGGGAACACATTTTCTGTTTCTCGCTCTGCAATGTTCTGTACACTTTATATTGTGGAACCTTCACATTTCCTTAAAGTTGGTGCCTGTTAATTTAAGATAAGGAAATGTCTTGACACTCGTAGCTTATCGATAGCACAGTCTAACTTTGCATCATTTAAAAATCTTAAACTCTCACTGCCAGATTCAGACTCAGAATAACATTTACTAAAGCTAATTAAAGTTTAATAAGTTTAATAAATGTGATTGTTACGGACAAAAAAAAAAAAATCATTAAAGCGTGGTTGAAAATTGTTAAGTTCCAATCAGGTCACATAATAAATTGATGATACTTTTCACTTCCAAACTATTGCAGTTTCCTGCTGTACAGTATTTAATTATGCAACAAATGGTGCCCTTGGCATGACATTTCAATTTAGAACTTCATTTTTCCATTTTTAAAGCTAAAGTAGGGGAATTCAATTAGCATTTTGAAAGGAACACTAAAAATGCAGCATTTTAGCCATGAAATACTTTTAAGGCCTCCATTTGAACAATAATTTAGCTTAGAATCTCATTGACCTTTTGCCTTTGGAGCTGGGATTTTTTTCCAGTTTCTAAAATCAGAACTGCTTTACCTCAGGCAAGCATTTGATAAAATGAATACTTTCTTGCCAGCAAAAGCAGTGCTTTAGAGGTAACAAATAAATATATTTTTCACTATACCCTTTCTCAGAAGAAGAAAAAATCAGATATTATTAAAACAATTAAATATTACATACAAAATGTCTTAAAAGTCTGTTCCTCAGATCAATAGCTATCACATCAGAGGAATAATCAGGGTTTAACAAGTTTATATCATTACAGACTCGCTATGCACATCAATATCATCCCAGTAACAGCTGAGTGACTTTATAATCACTCTGTGAAGAAATACAAAGTATAATTGTTTTAAATAAAATTAGATTTTTATTTGGAGAATATAAATTACCTCTTGATTCAGAGTTCTAGACCATGGTAGTGTAAATACTTGCTTAATCTTACATGTGAACAGATCCACTGAAGTCATTAGTACTGTTCGTCTTGAAATTCATGAATTGTAGGCTTGCTGAAAGATTAATTTAGACAGAAATCCCTTTAGGGCAAGAAATGCCTTTAACATTGTATCAGATGATATTAAAGAATATATGAAATATACGATCGTATATGGTGGTGAGTAGAAGGAAAATGATGGCTTGATACTCATCCACTTGAACTTATTTTGTATATCTGGGGTATGCTAACAAACTAAAGCTCTAGAAGGAAAACACTGAAAGGGTATGTTTGATCATAGTTTTTTTATTTGTTTGGGATTTTTTTTTGATGTCAGAGAAAGAAACTGATGTAGTACTGTAGCTTTATAAAATTTGTTCTTAGGTCTGGTCACTTACTCATGCTCTCCTCAGAGCATCACTTTAACATGACAAATAAATGCTCGTGTAGAATTTGTGCGTAAAACTGGAATACTTTTGAACTTGTAACAGAAGAATGTTGTAACTGGCATAGCACATCACTTCATTAGCTAGAGTGAAATTGCCTTTATTGGGATTTTTGTGTATATGGAAACAACATCTTCCCTGCTTGGAAGGAAGAAAACAACTCAGAAGAAGCTGTGTCATTATACAATGACAAATACTATATGTCATTCAAACATGATAGAACATCCTTCTCCATTTACCTCCATTACTGCTAGTGGTCTGTTGTTCCCCGTGTTCGGCATGTATTTCACTGTCAGAAAACTTCAGTGTAGCAGGAAGCCATCATTTTCCTGTTCTTACAGAATAAACAGTATCCATGGGCATTTGGGAGGCTTTGTAAGGAGGAGAGTCTGAAGTTGAGAGTCCCAGTTGTTTATCCCAAACACAGCAAAAAAATTCTTGCATGCTGCTGTATTATTTTTTCCATTTCGTGTTTCACCGTTTTTGTAGTATCATTAATTTGCAGAGTAGAGTGTATGAACAATAACAAATAATTATTTTTTCCTTAGAACCAAATAAATTGCTTTGTGTTTTGCAAATTAATGGATCTTGGTAGGACAAGGTAGAGGGAGGCACTACACAACTCAGGAGTGCTTTTGGGACCACCAGGAATGAAAGAAAATGCCATTTGAGTATGTCATTGTGACAGGTTTTAATGTAATGATTTATTTTCTAGAAATCTGTGCCAGCTGTTACAGGGTAGGTTTTGCCTTGCATGTATTTTTTGATGTTTTTTTCTGTTGCATTTTTCAGGAGTTATATCCTGCATTTTGCATTCACAATGGAGGATCTGATTTAGACAGACTACCTACTGCCAGTACCTGCATGAACTTGTTGAAGCTTCCTGAGTTTTATGACGAAAATCTTATGCGAAGCAAGCTTCTTTATGCCATTGAATGTGCTGCTGGATTTGAATTAAGCTGAGTCAAACTGATGCTTATTTGGATGATCTGCAGAGGAACTAACCAGTGCCTACTCTATAAGCAGCACCCATACCCAAGCAGTTTTAAGGGAATTCTATCTAGATTTCTGCAGCTCTTGTGTCTTATCAAATGCCCTCAAATAGGTTTCATTTTTAAACATGGTTTCTTAGTTAGCTTTCATTGAATAATACTACATTGACACTGCTTTATGATTCAAAACAATGAATGCTGTGTGCAGCGTGGCTGTTGTCTGTGTTTATGCGAGGAAAGAGCACATTTAAAGAACAGTGACATCTCAGTGAAATTAACCAAAGATGAAGCTTTGGCTTTGTGCTGTTCAAACATAAATAATTTCACAAACTGGCAATAAAGTTGTGTACCATGCAGCGCATTGGGATGAGACAGGGCTAACATCCTGTAATTAATCTTTTAGATGGAAGTGAAGCAGATGTTTGCAGATATCCCAGAACTGAGAGGATGGAAGTGCTCGTTACTGATAACCTAACATCTTTACTTACGTTGTAGAATTGTTTACAAATCATAGTTGTTGCAGAACTGATTTTGTTTTATACTACCTTCCCTCAAGATGGTAGGCACTGAGATAAAACTTTTCTAATATTCCATTTGTGCTTTCTGAAATACCTTGGAGAAATTTTAAGTTCAATCTTCGGCTGCGTCATTATCACTTGAACACTGTCGTGAATGGGTGTGACTATCCATGTTTTCTCTGTTCTGTTTCTGTCTTTTGTGCCTGTACAGATTTTTTTTTTTCAATGTATCAGACTCCTATTGCATACACAGTACATACAAAAGTCATCACTTTGGAAAAATATACATGTAACAACTATTAAAATTATTTGAACCAAAGTTACCAGGCTTTATCTTTTATATTTGAAGCCTGTGGTGTTCACATTCCTTTTCCCTATCATTTCTTTCCATCTTAAATACCATATCTGTGCCGCAGACACTAGTCAAATTCATTATTTTTTTGTGATTAAACAGCTTTTATATCCATCTGCCTGCAGTATTTCTGCTAAGAAAAGTGGGTGGGAATATGCTGCTTAATATAATTTGATATCTGGGAAAAAATTTGCTTTCATATGGAAGGAACTGATCCCCTGGTAGTAGGCACATTGTTGGGTATTCATATGCAAACTGCAGTCAATTTAAAAAAGGAATTATAGTTCAAACTGTAAGATTCATAAGAGCATCCCTCTGAACTTTAGTTTTATATTTTAAATCATCAAAATTTACAATCAAATTTGTATTCATCTCTTATGCAAAAAAATACTTTGCTGTTACTGGAAGCCTCTGTTTGATTTCATATTTAATAAGCAGTAACCAGCAATATCCTTTTACATGTGGGGAAACTGAGTGATTTTAAGATGTTTACTAGTAACCATATAAAAATGTATAATTTCTTAATTTGGGTAAGAAATGAAGTGTTAAAATACTATTTGTAGTCTTGATGTACAGAAATAAAACGATTGGTTTTCTTTTTGGTTTTGCTTTAGGCTTTTTATTTATGTTAAATGTTACATACCCAACCTATTCTTTATCCCAAAATTCTTTTCTTGTATATTTTTCTACATAAATTATGGAACTTGTAAAGAAGTTGAAAAAGAGATCAGTAATAGTGGAACTGCCTCCTAATCACAAAACCTGAACACTTCTTTTAGATAGCATTATTCATTTTAGAACCTAATGCTTTAAATATTTTGAAATTATTTTTCAATTCCATTGTTTTGCTACATTGGGTAGTGTTGTGTCTGTATTTTGTAAAATTAAATTTAAATTTTCTATTAAATGCTCATATTTTGAAGATTGTGTTGGAGTCATGCCAAGTAATCATGACTGGTAATGTACGCTTTCTGCTTTTGTAAAAGGAGACAGTGCACACTATTCCTGTCTGTTACCATGAGTGCAAGTTCAACAGAGAGGGTAGGCTGGGGGCAGGTGTGAGTTGCAGATAGGTGTGGTCATGTAATGGCAAGACTCACACCGCTGCAGAAAACTTCAGTAGAGAATTTGAGTTTGCTGAAAATACTCTTGACTTTTTATTTTTTCAGTATGTAGTACTCTGTGATCTTGTTTTATATATTCTGTACATTAAGTATGAAATTCTGACATACTCAAGTCAGTGGGATTGTAGCCTAGTTTTCAGTCTGCAGGTAGTCAGTTGAAAATCTATGCTGCAACAGCTTACACTTTCAGTATCCAGACTGCAATAAGAAGAGGGTAGGGCTTTCCTTTGGCAACGACTGCTTTAAATTCTGACTGTCAACTGTTTTTGTATAGTCAGAATGAAGCACGAGTCCCTGCTTTTCAATGATCTATTGCTGGATATTTTAAGGAACAGGAGATAAAGGTATGAGAAATAATACAGGTATAGTTAGTCATGTCCTGAGGAGCTAGGTGGTCTAAATGATCTCTTGTAGCTCTTCCGTAGCAAGAATTGTTTATATATGAAAATGGGTTTTCTGTTTTTTAAAAGAAGAGTGAACTCTCTCCCAGTTGTGATGCTGCCAGAGTTTAGGTAGGCAGAGGCAGGAAGCACTTGCATGCAAGTAACCTGAAATATTATTGTAGATTTTGATCATCAGAATTATAGCAGTAATAATTACGGGTTTGGAGTTGTTTTTTGTGCAAGACAACCCTTCCTTAAAGTCAATTTCAGTGCTTCAGTGTTTTGTCCTCCTACTTCAGTACTTGCATTTTGAAAAATGACAGCATTTTCTGTTTGGTTTTTGTTTTCAAATGATTTTTGTTTTATAATTTTGTAACCTGTTTTAAAAACATTTTTGTCAAGGTTTATCTTTATAATGGAAGAGGTTGCAAATTCTTCATCTCTCCAAAGTTAAAAGGCATAAAAGTGAATAAAAAAATAAAATTAGGACTTGGTCTGTTTAACTCTGAGAATTTTTCTGGATGTGGGTTTAGTCTTACTAGCTGGAAATAAAAAACAACAACAAACCAAACCAAACCAGAAATGATTGGCCTTGTTCCTTAATCTCGGCTGTCTTCTGTCATGGTCCTGAAAGCCGGACTTGTATAAATTTCACAAAATTCACTCATGATTTCTACGGAGAATTTATGTCTACAGAAGGGGAAAGATTTGGCTCCAGTTTCATGTGTAAACACTGAGCTGACAGAAGTTTGATTTGAACAACAAGGATTTCTTCAGTTATTTTTGTGTGTGGTGCTCCATAACTAAAAAAAAAGAGCTTCCTGATGCTATTAGTAGCAACGTGGACAGTTTTTTTTGGCATTACTTGAGTAATCTAGCACAAACATCCTAATTTGATCTGTGAAGGGCTTTGGAATTCAAAGAAAACACTTTAAGGAGTGCAGTGAGCTCATGCTAAATTTCAGGTTAAACCAAAACCTGTTTGTTAAATGCCAGTGAGACAGCACATACTCTTTTTACCACTGAAAAATAGTACAGCACAGAAACAAAAAGGAAAAAACACGAGAGCTGTTTTTCTTGGAATGTTTTGTTGGAGCTGTAATTTTTTTTGTATTTATAATTATATGCAAAAACTTTAAAACATTTGCTCATATACAAGAATCTGTGTTAATAATGGTTTGTGATGTAAATGCTTGTTACTAATTTTTTTCATGATGCTTTGCCTGTCAGTGAAGGAGAGAAGAAATGAACATGGTCTGTAAAACTGATCAGGATATCTATATTTTTATTGACTTCTGCTTTTGTGAATAAAATAATTTGAGTTTTCTTGAAACTTTGCAGAAACACTCTTTTCTTTCGGTTCCCCCCCTCTCCCCAGTAAATTTGGCATTCTCTTGCTAAAGATTGATAATACTGAATAGGTTCTAAGAGAAGCTAATATTAACTGTTTGTTGGTCTTGAGGTTACTACTGTTGGAACAGGCTGCCCAGGGAAGTGGTGGAGTCACCATCCCTGGAGGCATTTAAAAGACGTGTAGATGCGGCCCTTAGTGGTGAACTTGGCAGTGTTAGGTTAACGGTTGGACTCAATCTTAAAGGTCCTTTCCAACCGAAGTGATTCTATGATTTTACTGCTTCAGGATGATTTGTAACTTCAGTTTTCGAGCTGTGAAGTTCCCACTCTTGTCAGTCAAACTGCAGCTGTAAGGTTTAGCTTTGTTTCAGTGCGTCTTTCAAACAATGTAGCTAAGATCACTGATGTGCTTTGAAAAAAATTCTTCAGAATCTTTGGAAAGAAAACTCATTCCTTGGATAAAAAGATGAGAAGCTGTAATTCATAGTGAAGAATGCTACTCTGTTAGCAAACACGTACAAAAACATCTCTTTCAGCTTCCTCTGGAATTTTAGCACATGTGTAGGCCCCTCTGAATGTGTAATTTGATTTTTATCTCCTTTGGTAATTGTAATTATCTGCTTCCCTTTGCTTTTTTATTATTTTCATTGCTAAATACATTTTTAGTTCCACGATAGCATTTATATAGTATTGTGCATGTGTATTTTGGAATGCTTACAAATAGCACCATATATTCTTCAGCTTACCTGCCACTAAAAATGTGGTAAACAGAAAATGACAGAAAATTTCTCTTGTAGGGCAGTTCATAATTCATAGCATGAATAGAACACAAATGCCCAGATATCTTGCCTGTTTTTCAGTATGTATCTGGTAGTCTGGAAAGCTCATAATATTTCTGATGTGTGTAGAGAGACAACACAAGGCAAAAAGTGATTATGAAGTTGTACCAGTTGAACGCATTTCAAAGAACACGGAACCTGGTTGAGGTCAGCAGGAGTGTCTGAAGATGACCTAGTCCAACCCCTCTATTCAAAGCAGGGTCAGCTGGAGCAGGTTGCTCAGGATGTTGCCCTGTGGAGTTCTGGATGTCTCTGTGGATGGAGACTCCACAACTTCTCTGGGCAAACTGTTCCAGTGTTAACTACCTTTACAATAAAACATTTTTAATCAGGTTTAAACACAATTTCTTTTATTCCAGTTTGTGCCCATTGCCTCTTGTCCTGTCACTGGGCAGTACTAAGAGGAATCTGAGCCTTCTCCAGGCTAAACCAAGCCCAGCTCTCTCAGCCTCCCCTCATATGACACGTGCTCCAAAACCTTAATCATCTTTCTCTCTGACTTGCTTGTTAGTGAACACAGCGGCATCTTCAAAATACCTTTGTGGACGTGATGTGACTGGGGACAGAGTAGACTACACTAATTCTCTTCCTTGACAGATGCCTGTAGATGTCTGTAGTTAATAGATAGCACTTACCAGGTAAGGTTAGATTTAAGGTTTTGTGGCTTTGCTTTTTCAACTTCCAGTCCTGCTTTGTCTTTTCAAGGATTTTGCAAATCTGTTATCAATTGCGAAATAACAGACTTAGTAAAAAGTGAGGTCTCAATTATTTTCACAACTTTTTATGGATACAATGCTAAACATTGATGCAGAAACCATAGGACTAATGCTAAATGTTAAATAATCTGTGTATTCATTTGTTCTGCCACCAACAGAATCAAACATGTAGAAGTGCAACTTCCTGGACAAACTCCTGTAATTTGGCTGTCTTCTGCAAAGACTGGGTAGCTCAGCGCTAGGTGCAATCCAGCAAAGCACATCAGACAGTCAAACAGGAGAAACATGGGAATTCTGACTGGCACCAGCGGGACTGCTTATACATAAAGGCAGGCACAGATGTCCTGCAGGCTTGCTTTCATGCTGTCAAGGGATGAACTTGTGTGATGGTTAAATCATTGCTACGTTTCATTGCTAGAATAGTTGCTCTCCAGCCTGGGACTAAGTTTGCATGTCCACATCTCTGTAGAAAACCTACATTCTGTTTGCAGTGTTTGTTAATGTATTTATAGGAACAGCTTGCTCAAATGTCCTACTATATTTAAGATCATTCTTTTTTGCATTCCCAGAGCAGCTGTTAGTTCATTCTGTGTAACATTTGACTGAAAAGTAGTTTTGCATTATTTCTATTTTATTCTCTGTTTATAGTTAACACAAAACTCTTGATTGCTGAAGAAGGAAACGGGCATTTACCAGATGGTGTAGTTTCAGATCATCTTGATACTTCTGCTTACCCTAATGTTCAGTCTAGGAAAAGCATCTCAGCAGTTGCTGTGTAGTTTTGCTGTGTGTTGTCAAACACACCTTCTAAAGAAATTAGTTCCGTCTAGCCCTTCTATCTTTAATTAAGAAGAATTCTTTTCCTTACAGCTCTGCTTACTGTTTTTCCCGTCTGCACTTTCAGGCAAACGGCAGCAGAGCCCGAAGTTCTGCAGAGATACTTTAGGTCTAATTATGTGTTCGATCTATCTGGCTATTGATGAAAAATTACATAGAATTAACCAATATTTGGCATTGGTATATGAACATAAATGCTGATCAGGCTGTCCTTGCAAGGAATAAGCATTTGCCTTAAGCTGTGAGATCTTCTGACTGCCCACAACAGTTCTTCGGTTGTTGTCTACACACCTCAAATAATCAGCAGAATACACCTGATACTTCAGGAGGAATTGAAAAAAACACCAGCTATCCTGAAATGTTTTAATCACTTTCAAAAGCATCCACTCGGCTCAAGCTTTTGGTTACAAAGAGGAGTCCAGATAAACTTGCAGTAAGAAGCACTGTACCAATGAAAATTGAGGTTGTGCTCAGCAGAAAAAGCTCTGGAGAATGCTAATGAAAATTGGTTATTTTGTGCTTTTAATGCTTCTACTTAAAGTTTTAAACATTAGGTGTATTGCCCATATTTCAAACCTAATTGTTTCTGATAAGCTATCAGCAAAAAGTTAATGCTTATATTTAATTAAGTGGCACTTTCCAGAATTACTTTGCCAGTAGTACTATAATTAAATGATGTGAGAACAGTCTTTGATACATATGCTCATGTTCTTTGCTAATACCAAAAATAGAATCTGTAAATCTGTAAATAGAAAAACTGGATGCATTAAGCAGCAGGCCAGAGCAGCAGGCCGAGAAGGCTGCAGCCATTACCACATCAAGCGGACTAATATTAATATCTCTCTAATGCAGCATTTTTAAGCATTTCTTGTGTTCTGATGGGCTTTTCATAATTGACCTCCATAAGTCATAAAAAATGATTAAAAAAAAGAATCTGGGAACTATGTGAATTGCTAATACCTCCTGGAATGCTGCCATATTATTTCCATCATTAGGTTATAGCTACCAGTTAGGCCTGAATTCATCTCACTTAACTTCAGCCATCTGTAAGGTGGCTGTCGAGGCACTTCCGATGAAAGAAAGGCAACCCAGAGACAGCGCTCCAGAGGGCAGTTCTTTCTTTAATAAAACACATCTCCAAAGTGGGTGGAATAGATCGTGCCCTGGAGGTGCCCCCTCTTTCTCTCGCTCTTCATAGCTGGAGGCCTTAAACTAGATGCTTAACTTTTAGACAGCTGAAGTTAGTTGAAGTGAACCAGACCTCTCCCTCATGTTCCCAGGTGAGAGTTGAAAATTCTTGAACAATGAAGATCCTTTCATAACAGAGTTTATTCGGACTTATGACTCAGTACTTGGATACCAGCCCGGGTCTGCCTGGATCTTTGGTACCGGCTTCAACAGACCCAGCAGAATTTATCAGCTTTTGCTATTGGAATGTTGATCCTCTGCCAGCAACATCAAATTTAATGCTCTTTAACACAATAGTCCAGGCTTTTGCTGCAAGCCGCTAGCCATAAAAACATAGAATGCTTTTACTTTGTACTTTTGCAAATACCTTCGAAGAAGGTTTTCTGAATCTAAAAGCTTTTCTGTTTTATTAGTCCTGTTTTATTAGTTGTCTGGGCTAAGGCAACAAGTGCACTGGGCAGAGCAGCATCAAAGCAGCGTTTCCTTCGCTGCTCACCAGCAAGCAACGTTCTTCTGGTCAGAAAACAAACAGAAGCCAGGAAAACAAGACCATGAATGTTTTTGAAACTACTCTTTATGTTTCTCTGATAAATTTTACAGGAAGCTGATCAAAAGGGATAAAAATCTGTCACTGTTAACGTTTTTATAGATTCATCCTGTTAGTCTTGCGCTCCCCAAATTACTGTTAACTTGTAACCCACTTCTGTGCATGAAAAAATGTGTAAGGTTAAACCTTGTCAGATGACTTCGGATGGAACGCTTGGTCATTTACCAACACGGGAAGCTTGAACCACAGGTGGGATGTAGAGACTTTCTTCCTTTGGTAGAAGCTGAGCAGTCTGATGGACGCTGTGTTAGAGGCAACCTCAGCCTGGAGTCTCTGGAGTTACTTCCCCTGCTCCTAAGACCTTGAGATACAAATAGAAATCCCTCAGCTGCTACCTCTGTCCCATTGTTTCTGAATGTCACCAAGTCCATGGAGGTCCAGTAGCACTCTGTGCCAGCTTGCCAGACTGAGCTGCCTCCTGCAGAGTCCAGTAAGATTGGCTCTTGCCTGGGTGCAGCTCCAGAGCTGACCAAGCTGTATGCTTACAAGCATAAGGTAGTGAAATCTCTCAGAACTGGGGCACTGGAGACAATCATGTAAGCGGCTCTGCAGAAGCCAGCTCAGGTCTGGTGAAGACAAACTGGGGTCACATTGTTTCACTACGGGAGTTTTGGGGATACTGACTTTGCACGCTCACCTGGATCTCTGCAGTGTTCTTCAGTATACCCAACAGTACCCCTTCTGGCTGGCTGTGCCATGTGCTGTATTTATTGCAATCCTCTGCCCTTCCCTGTAAACCAGAGAACAGAAAATTAAATATCAAGTGCACAATATAAACCAACTTAAAAAAAATTAAATACTTCTCGTTACTGTTCAGTGTTAGATAATCTCAGCTATCAAAGATAATAAGTTAAAAAAAAAGATGCCATAATAAATTATATTTGTAATTGGTGGCTGTGCAAACTACCCGTTCTGCAAAGTCTCGGGAAATGTGTTCATATCCCACTTCTAAGACAAAGACAAACATAAACCAATTAAAATACATTTTGGATTTTTTTTTTTTTATAATTACATAATCTTTGGTTTCTTTCTATAACTTTGGAAACATTTATTTACATTCTCTGTGTTTTGCTGTAGAAAATGCGAAACTGGATCTCATGGTGCTAGCCTTGCCCTCAGCTGTGAGCAAGGCACTTTTACCTTCTCATATTTTACTTTCTCTAAGTGCAAAATTGGTCTCTAAGCCTTCCCAAACATTATTCCTATATCTGAAGAGTGTTAATGGAGAGCTACGCAGTCTAGAGTCAGAATAGTGTTAGAAAATCTATGGGCAAACTACTGTAAGGCTGTCACCCATAAAACAGTTGTGTTAAAGCGCAGGGTCCCGGTTGCACCGGTGTAGACAGTGTTGCGATTTCAACACTGTAATTCCATAAGGAATTACGCTTCTTTGCCACTGTTCTGCTTGTGTGGATAAATAGAAAAATTTACGGTTGGCATCCATTGCACCATAACTTTAATATAAAAATCTACTCTGTAAAGAATTAGAGCGAAGTAACTGCCTCATGCGCTACTTCTAGCTTGTTTAATGGAGGTGAGATTTTTTAAAAGACTGAAGACTTTTCATACTTTCTCACCTGTCATTGGTTACACCTCTTTATTTCCACATCAAGAAATGTTTAAAGCATTAAATCAAAGTCTCCTCCCAAACTACAAAGCACTGACCTGCTGCTTACCTTTGCACTTGCTAGGCTGGGAATCCTCTGAGGTTTGCAACCATACCTTTTAGAAAGAGCCAGTCTAACCTACTAGTTGTTTTTTTTTTTTATTCCAAGTGGATCAACAACTTGGACTTCACAGCTACTTGCTGATGAGAAACTAACAATGGTACTGGGTGTCTCTTTGATCTAATTTTCAAGACTTGTTTCCATGACCACAGTTTAGCATCAAATCTTACACGCAATATTTCTTCTGAAGCTTCCATTTCCCCCAAAGCACCAAGCGTATACTTCTCTTAGGGTTGTCCTACTACTTGCCTTGCTGATTTGTATTAGGTTCTCCTCTGTCTTATTCTAAGTTTGCTTTTTTCCTTTTGGACTGATCCTACTCCCTTAACATAAACACCCCCAAAACGATGAGTAGCCTTTTAATTGACTTTATTTGTGGAGCAGACATTTTAGGCGTGGAAACTCTCTAATTTCACTTTGGTGATCTATAAATCAATGCCGCCTCCAACTTTTTAAATAAAGGGCGAGAAATGTAATTTTACAGCAATTTAAATAATGGATAAAGTCCAAATTTTTAAAATAGAATAATAACTTGGCTGCTTATACTTTGCTCTCAGCCATGACACTGGGAAAACCACATACTCAAATATAACCCGAAGGATGCTTAAATATATTCAAGCAGCACGAGGAATCTGTCCAGGTGCCAGCTGGAAAACGATGAACCGCAGGCCTCAAACTGGAAACGATGAACCGCAGGCCTCAAAGCAGAAACGGAGGCCTCACGAGGACGACGATTTTCGAGACTGAAAGGAAGATGCGCACGAGGGAAGAAACTTTGTCTGCTCACTTCTAGCAGCCAAACTCACCTATTCAGAGAGTGCTTTTTTAAACTGTTACTACTTTTGTTCTCCTTTTCCCTCAGCAACACACCTGGACATCACTTTCTTCCCCTCAGAGAAGCCCAGAGGGGTTTCCCACCCAACCGCCTGCCTCGGGGAGAGGGGGGGTCTTACGAACCCCGGGGCAGGAATACCGACGATGCCGTGAGGGGAAACCAGCGCCGGGGAAGGCCGCTCGCCCGCCCCGCGGCAGGCGAGCCCGATGATGGCGGCTGTCCCCGCCGGGGCGGGGGGAAACGGTCCGGCACGCGCTGACGGCGCCCCGGCGGCGGCTCCGTGACGCGGAAGGCGACCCGCCCTCGAGGCGCGAAGCCCCGCCCCCGAGGCGCGAAGCCCCGCCCTCGGCCCCGCCCCCACCGCAGCACCGCCGGTCGCCGGCAGGGGGCGGTCTCTGCTTGCTCCCGGCGGGCGCGCCCCCCCTCCCCGTTCGAGAAACTTCCGGAAACAGCCGGGCGGAAGTGACGCCGCGCGCTGACGGCGTTTCCTGTTTGCGGCTGAGGTGAGCTTACCGCCGTTGCCGTTGCGGGGAGGGTGGCGGCCGCGCTGTGGAGGCACTGGGCCGGGTGAGTGCCGGGGGGGGGGCCGGGTCTGCCCCGGTGATGGGCCTCGCCTCGTTCGGCCGTGTGAGGGGAAAGGGGGGGAGCGAGGGAGCGGGAGGCGGCGGCGGTTTCTGGGCCTTAGCAACGGTGCTGCTGGTTAACGGGGCCTGCCGGCTCGGCGGAGGCCCGGGCCGGCGCCGCCATGCTGCGCGCTGGAGGACCGGCGGTGGAGCGTCTCCCGCCGGGGGCCGGCGTGCCGCCTGACCCGGGGTTTTCCTTCCCAGCTGTTGGGGAGGTGCGTGGCGGCGGCCCCGGGCCGGCCGGAGCGGGGTTCGCGCGGGGGAGCGGAGCGGAGCGGGCGGCGTGGATCTCCGGCACTTGGGGGTGGGCGGTGAGGGAGGCGCCCCCGGGCGCAGTGGCTGCCTTGGTTGGGCTTATCCCGTAACTGGGAGCGGAGGAGATGCAGTTTGGGATCCCTGGGCCGTACGATCCCAGATCATCCGGATTTGTTTCTTGTTTGCCGCAAGCAGAGAAGGCCTAGGGAAAAAAAATCCGCGTTCCTCTTTCTGCTTGTAGTGGTTTCAGTTACGAAAAGGTGAGGGAGAGCCTCAGTTCACCCTTTGCTCGTGAACGTGTTAGACGTTTTACTTAAAGTCTTTTTCTTCGGAGCGTGCTTTTTTGCTATGCTTGTAAACTCAAAGTGCTTCCCCCCCCGACAGAAGGGGTTTAGTTAAATTCTGTTTTGCGTTTATTAACTCAGCGTAGGGTCAGTAGTAAGGTTTGTTGTGCGTGAAGGCGGTAGGTAGGGGTCAGGTGTTTTGAACTCGCTGTTGCCAAGTTTCAAGCTGAATTGAAAATTGTCACTGGCAGGTAAGGAACATAGTTTGTCGTCAGTATTTGCTGGACTTATGAGAAGGCAGGGAGTTGGGAAGTGAAGTTCTTGTTTGTAGCCATGCTTTATGCTGTGTTACATACAGTTTTACTGTCAGAGCTCTCCTTAGCTGCTGAAAACCTGTGCTGCAGGCTTGAGCCATTCTAGTGAAAGCATTAGAAAAGGTTATTCAAAATACTGTGCGAATTTGTTTTGAAATCTGATAATAATAAACTACTTGTTTGGTTCTCATTTGGACACAGTAACGTCATAGAAGCTAAATTTGTAACAATGCTAATGTGCAAATGGTCAAGCTTGTGACATTGCATAGTAAATCAGTGATTGAGCCCTGAGTTTTTAGGATATAAAGTGTCAAAAAGTGATAAGAACAAGGTGTTGACACAGAGGGAACAGCTGGAATGAAAGTCGGCTCTGCCCCTCTGGTCCTCTGAGGTTGCAGTTACTGCTTCCTGCTGACCTTAATTTTTGTTTATTCTTTGGAGATCCCTGTACTCTAGTTAGGAGGATTTTATGTTCAGCTGATGATCAAGAGACTGGTGCTTAAAGTACCATTTAGTTTGCTGGATTATGTTGCAAAAGAAGATTTGTTTGTACTAGTGAGTAAGTGTATTTACAGATCTTGTCTCTGTGATTATGTTTTTTGTGGTTTTTTTTTTTTTTTATTTTGAACAGCCAAAATGCTAACTAGTGCACAGTACTGGTCTAACTTTGTTTCCCCTTCGTGGTTCTCATGCTGTCTTTTCAGTAGAGAACAAGAGACTGCTCAAAATGGAAGTTAATTTAGGATTAAATTTTCTTAAATAATCTCAGACATTGGAGGAGAAATTTAAATTGCTACTTTTACTGGCAGTACTGTTTAAACTGCAATGTTAATAATAATTTCTCTATCTGTAAACTGCAAAGTTCCCCTTGTTCTCCATTGGATTTGTCTTTTTAGCACTTGTGCTTTCTGACTACAGCACATTCTTACCAAAACAACTTTTCTCTCTGGTATTTTCTTCTGTCTTTCATAGATTGATGCACTTTGCCAATTTATCTTGGCCGGACTTTGGGAGAAAGCATGCAAGGCTTCACTTTTGTGTAATGCAGAATTTTTAGTTGGAGAGATAATGTATCTTGCTATTTATTTTTTTAATAGATGTATAAACTTAAATACCTACTGTATTCTTTCTTTCATCCACCAGAAGTTTTGGAACGTAAGTGGAGAGAGGAAACAACTTATGTTAAATCATCATCTCAATAACAAGGATATATGAGTTCCTAAAAGTATTTTCTCTGTATTGAGGAAAGAAATAACTGGTTTGTGGGTTTTTTTGTTTTTTAAACTGTAAAACTTTCAGGACTCCTACATCTGTACATCTGTGCTTAACACATTGATACAGTTAGGTCTTTGAGCTGAGGTCGTGTGGGATGAGGGTGATGTTTGTGTTTTACTGTGAGTCCAGAGGCATTGAAGGTCTAGCCTGGAATTGACGGAAATGTCACACCAGGTTGAACAGAGTGAGTGCAGCCATGCGTGCTAGTTGTGTTCTGCTCTTGTGCTGCTGGCTATAGAGGATAGTGCATCTCGGTCATGTCAATACGCTGAACTTCCAGACTTGAGCAGACCATCTGTTTCTTAATGGTATAAATAATGATGTTTTGAAGGGAATGTATTCCCTCAGTTTTCAATTTAGTTGTGTGAGGCTTAATATTCTAGTATTTTGCTCCTTAAGTAGGAAGTGCTCCATTTCTTTAATAGTATTTATAAAGAACCTTGTCAGCCGTGTCCTGAAAACATTTTCTGTTGACAGCTTTTTCTTTATCTTGATGTATTCAAGAAATGGAAGGATTAGGGAGAAATTACTTAGCTTTGTCAAAACGTGTTGGATCTGATCTATGCTCGTTGTTTATTTCCAGATAGATTTAAATTAAAACTGTAGTTTACTATATTAGTAGGTTTAAATTATATTTTCTTTGCTTTTCAATGAAATACTACATTTGGATGAATGTGAGATTTTTCTTAAGTTTAAACCTAATGAAAGCATTATTCTGCTTCTGTTTGTTTAACTGCTAGGGAAGAAATTCATGCATATGAATTTCACTCCTACAGTTACTAGTTGTATGTTTCATTTATGTTTTCTATTTGTTCTGAATAAGTAGTGAAATCCCACTGATATTAGTGAGAACTCAGTACTTATTACATGAGCTTTAAGATCCTTATTAAGTCTGAAGCCAGACATAGCTACATTGCAGCCAGTTTTTGTTAAAACTTTGTTAATTCTTTTGATTAGAAGAAATTCTTTTCTGTCTTAATGTAGTCTGAATCTATGACAGCCTGTCATCGTTGTTCTGAAAAAGAAATTGATGTTTGCTTTAATGTAACATTTTTTTTTTTGCTGGTTGGCTTAAGTAAAATTATCATGACTCCAGAAACTACTTCAGGGGAAGTGTGTAGAAACTTCAAACTATTTTCTTTTCCCTGAAGGATCATCTGGTTGCATGTGATTATTTGGCTGAAACTTTCTGGACCCAATCTTTGCCAGTTGAGGCTTTCACCATTTTTAATCGCTTAATCAAACACAGATCATACATTTTTTAAAATGAGTTAGGAATATTTTTACTTTGTATAAAATAGCCTTTTATGGTTAGTTTTAGGAGGGTGCCAGTGTTCCAGATATTTGTATGACACAATTCCAAATTTGGACACCTGGGTGGTTGTGTTTTGGAAAAATGCCCCTTTGCTTTAAGGAGAGATCATGAATAAGTACCCCTTGATTCAAGGCATGCTCATAGATCAGATGGATAAGCAGTAGAGTATAAGTCAAGGGTATGAGGGTAGCCTATTTATTCACTGATCTACTTACTTTCTTTTCCAGTTTTTGTTAGCTAGTGCTTACATTTCTTTCACAGATGAAGATTTTCAATTTCCTGTGTTTCCATTTTTGGTAGGTTAATTGTTTTTTAATGGTTTCTTACTTGTTGCCCTCTACAGGCTTTCCATGTGCCAGGCAGTAATATGGACAAGCAAGTCCTGTAGTTCTTGCCACAGTTGCGTCTTGCTCTCCTTGGGGAGGAGAGTAATGGGGCAGGATTCTTTGTAACTTCTTGCATTGAGGGGTGATGGAGCCTTGTACAGGTGGCTCTTTTTTGGTTGTGGTGGCTTTTTGTTGTTGTTTTTTAAATAGAACTTTAACTGGAAGATAAAGCAGTCATCCTACCTACCTTTTCCCCTCTATGAACTGCATCATCTCATATAATAATCACTGTATTCAAATCCAGTCTGTTTTCTGACATAGAAGCAGGATGTTTGATGTAAACATGAGATTAAACTAAGCTTTTTGGAATGTTCATTTTATTAGATTCATCTCATGGGGATGCTGTGGTAGTATTAAGGATATGAGTATAAACATTGCTATTTAAGTACATTTTATTAACTTTAATTATATGGTCAATTTATATTTTTCCATGAAACAAGAAATTTCAGGAATCTGTGAAGTTAAACTGTGACAGCTTTCCTAAGCTTAGGTAAGTAGAAGTTAAAAGTACTGAGGTTTTTAATATACCTTACTCTGTACCACACTGTACATATATCAGTGGAAAGAAAAATTTAATGTTGGTGCAGTGTTTAAATGTATTTGCCAGATTAATTAATTACAAGCTTTATACAGGTTTTCTTGCTTTGTATTATTGCACTCATCAGAATTAAACTTTCTTTTAGTTCCTTAGCATTCTTAAACTTCCCCTTACAAAGATTTTCTGGTATACAGTGTGGGTGTTTTCATGTTAGCACTTCTATAGGGCTAACACAGCGAACCTTTGCTAGTACAGCCAAGAGACTGCTCATGGTCTCAGCTCAGTTACATATGGCACATCCCAGATATTGGTGCTAGAACTGATGAAGATCTCTTCATTTTATTTGGGATTTGGCCAGTGTTTTGAGACTTGTATAGCTTCCTGTGTTGCTGAGTTGAACTAGGTAAAATGTATTTGTTGCCCGAGTGGTGTTCTGCTCTGAAGAGTTGTGGTGTGAGATTTGTCTTTTTTGGAGTAGGGCGTAGGATGACACCAGAAGGCAGTTTCTATAACCAGTATCTGTGTATTAGAGGCAGTGACATCTTCAAGGCAGTGACCTCTTCAAGCCAGTGAAAACTCCTTGAGCTGCTGGTACAAATGAGTCTTGGAAGCCTTGGGAAATGGCGCTTCATGGTTGATCTTTATTTACCCTTCTTTTAGATGGTGTGGTGGGTTGACCTTGGCTTGATGCCAGGTGGCCACCAAAGCTGCTTTATCATCCCCCCCCCCAGCTGGACAGGGGAGAGAAAATATAATGTAAAGCTCAGGGGTCAAGATAAGGACAGGGAGAGATCATTCACCAATTACTGTGACGGGCAAAAAAGTCTCTACTTGAGGAAAATTAATTTATTACCAATCAAACCAGAGTAGGGTAATGAGAAATAAAACCAAATCATAAACCACCTTCCCTCCACCCCTTCCTTCTTCCTGGACACACTTCACTCCTGGATTCTCTACCTACCCCCCCAGTGGCACAGACAGGGGGATGGGGAATGAGGGTTGTGGTCAGTTCATCACACGTTGTCTCTGCTGCTCCTTCCTCCTCAGGGGCAGGACTCCTCACTCTTCCCCTGCTCCAGCGTGGGGCCCCTCCCATGGGAGACAGTTCTCCATGAAGTTCTCCAACGTGAGTCCTTCCCATGGGCTGCAGTTCTTCATGAACTGCTCCAGCGTGGGTCCCTTCCACAGGCTGCAGTCCTTTAGGCACAGACTGCTCCAGCGTGGGTCCCCCGCGGGGTCACAAGTCCTGCCAGAAAACCTGCTTCAGCGTGGGCTCCTCTCTCCATGGGTCCACAGGTCCTGCCAGGAGCCTGCTCCAGCGCGGGCTTCCCACGGGGTCACAGCCTCCTTCGGGCACATCTCCCTGCTCCAGCGTGGGTCCTCTCTCCCCGGGCTGCAGGTGGAGATCTGCTCCCCCGTGGACCTCCCTGGGCTGCAGGGGGACAGCCTGCCTCACCATGGTCTTCCCCACGGGCTGCAGGGGAATCTCTGCTCCGGCGCCTGGAGCACCTCCTCCCCCTCCTTCTGCACTGACCTTGGTGTCTGCAGGGTTGTTTCTCTCACATGTTCTCGCTCCTCTCTCTGGCTGTAGTTTCTGTTCTGCAGCAACTTTTTTTTCCCCTTCATAAATATATTATCACAGAGGTGCTACTGCTGTAGCTGATGGGCTCAGCCTTGGCCAGCAGTGGGTCAGTCTTGGAGCTAGCTGGCATTGGCTCTAGTGGACATAGGGGAAGCTTCTAGCAGCTTCTCACAGAAGCCATCCCTGTAGTCCCCAGCTACCAAAACCTTGCCATGCAAACCCAATACAGACGGGTAACTTGGGAGAGATACAGGCAAGTTATTACAATTCATGGATTGCATTTGAAATCTGTAGCTTGTAAGCAATTGAAGTGACTGAATTTCATCTGAAGTTTGTTACTTTAAGACTGGAAATATTTTTATATGTCTCTGAATTTACTGTACTGTAAATAATTAAAAGCTTAGCAAAGATGTCTTAGCTATATAATAATCAAATTAAGAAATACTAGAAAACTTTGAAAGTGTGTGTGTTCCTTGGTAGTCTTTGTATGGCCCTAGATCCACAACAGTATTAATTCTAGTGTAGCCTTGCTCATAGTTTGAAGGAGCGTAGAATTTCATCAGGTCCAGCTGGCATGTTGCTTTCTAATAAAATTCTTGGAATGTGAAAAGTCACATTTTTTTAATCATAGGTTGCAATTCCCAAAGATCCTCAAGTGTGCGCATCATCTATTAACATACCAGAGACATCTCTATATTGGCCAGTTGCTATTGAGTAGGTCAGATGCAAGCTCCAGCTGAACTGGGATTCAGATTTGTTCTTCCTGTGTTGCCAGCAGGATGCAATCCTTTAGGTACGTTCATAGAAAGCAGGCAGGTACTAGGAATGGGATGGATGTGCAACTTGCACAGGATGTTGGTGACTGGCTGCTTCTGTGAATTGCATGAATCAGGAATTTGGAACTCCATCTCCCTCTACCCAGGTGACTGCACTAGTCACTAAGCTTGAGCTATTCTGGCACCTTTCAGGACTCTCTGTGCTGCCCTGTTGCTTCACAGCCAGAAATAGATAACTTTTTCTGACTAGGCTGACTGCAAAGGTCGCATGCCCCTTGCTGTCTGAATTCTTTCCTGACTGATTTAAGAATTTCTTGTTCGGATACCTTCCTCCCTTCTGTATTTAGTTAGAGGTGCTGCTTTGTCATCCCTGAAGGTTACGCATCTGATTTCTCAAAGTTTATAGCTTTCTACATATCTATCTTCTGTAATTCTTCTCATGCCTTTTATGTAGCTGAGGACTTTGCCATAAGGAGAGTTTGAGCCAGGTTTCAGGGTAACTAAACTGATCCAGCTTTGGGCTCTGCTGTAAGAGGGAGGTCTCAAGCCTGGTCGTGTACTCCTATCAGTTGCCTTGAGTTAGTATGAACATTCAGGGCTTCTGCTTGGTAAGCCACAACAAAGCTGACTTCTCTGGAAGCTATGGAAACTTTTGGTTCACATAAACATTTGGATGTTTGATTTGTTCATGCTCCAAAGAAGGAGTTAGAGTAGCTGATAGCATCCTGTAAACACAGTGCGATTAGGAACACAAGTAACTGTAGACTTTTGCAGGCAAACACGAAGGCCATGAAACAACTTCTTTCATCTGGAGGTTTTTTTGCTTGTTTTTTTTCTTCTGAGACTTTGAAGATTTTCTGTGGTTGGAGGTGGGAAATTAGCTGATGTGGGGTGGCTTCCTTGTGGCTTTGGAAAAAAAACCTCTTGAATGCCTAGTTAAGGAGCGTTGCTTGTGTATTTGGAGACAAATTGTTTAAATTTGGGGTTGGAAGAAGATTTTTGTCGTGCCATTTTGGGTAGGACAGTTGAGTATTTTTGCTTTTCATTTTGCAGGAAAGTATATGGTTTGCTTCTTTGAAAGTTTTAGGCATTTTCACTGTGCAGATTTCTACTAGCCTTAAAATTACTGGTGTTTTTTTTCTTCTTTTTTTCTTCAGCCATTTTCTGTTTTGTTTTAAGTTGATGGTCAGCTGTTTTCTATTTTGCTATAAGTTTATGGTGGTTGCTTTCTGGAGTGAGTATTTTCAATATTTTTTTCCTGGAAAGATTGGAGACAGAGGTCTTTTCTAGTTTGTGACTGTTGGGTTGGGTTTTTGGGTGTTGTTTTTGGTTTGTTTCTTTTTTTTTTTTTTTGTCTTACTGGGAGTTGAGCAAAAATCCAAGTATTTTTAAGGGTCTAAATATTAGCTGATGCTGTTTCATGGTTTTGCATGTTTTGCTTAAGCTGGACAAAAAAAAGCTGCAGATTAATTTTCTTCATGTAAATATTGCTAAAACCTTTTTGCACACAGGAGAAAATTCCTGTGATACCTAAATTTTAGCAGTGCAGTTTTATAGTAACTTTGTGGTAACTAGCAATAGAAATAATGATCAATCGGAGATGAACTCTTACTGTCACCCAAATGTTTAAGAGAAGGAGAATATAAACAGTTTGTTTTCTGTAGAGAGCTGCCGGCTTGTCTTAGTTCCAGACTTTATATTAGTGGCAAGAAAAAAACTGAACAATAACACACTCAAAAAAGATAGAATATGCAAGCCCCAGACATTTCTTTCAAACAAATAATTCCTCTGTTCTTGGAGGAGTTGCTTTTTAGGGTCTAAGTAATCTGTAAAGAGCTGGTCATGTTGCCTCAGCACTCACTTTTGGTCCCAACTTCAGGCTTCTTAGGGTATATTGGTATATGTATTGAGTCTGAACTTTTAACACTGCAACACTGTTTTTAAAGAAACAGCTAAAGTGTTTAAAGAAATATATGTTGAAATCAATATGACTACCAGCGTGTACAAAGTTCTCTAGGAAAAGATGTGATTTATTTTTTGCACCTAAGTTGCTTTTCCTACCTGCTTATTCTAGCTAGAAGCTTGAGTTTTGAATTTTCCCTTTAAGATATCTGCCTAAATTGAGAGGAGTGCTAATGGAAGTCTTGTATTTAAGAAAAAAAGGAGAGTATGGAAAAAACAGTTAGTATGTTATGTACTCTTATGTGTTGTGGCTTCCTGCTCTTAGCTCACTGGTTTTAGGGTAGTATCTCTTATTAGGAGGGGCTCTGACCTTTAGCCTTAAGCTTGACTCATACTAGATTCTCCTCCCCTTGATTTCTTTCTGTCAACTATATGTTCCATATATGCTATTACTCATAAGGATGGGCTACAGGATTTGATAACATCCTTAACACGTGCTAACCTTGCTCCTCACTTGTGGATTCGTAGAGTTGTTATTCTGATCGTTGTTTGGGAAACAGCAAAACTAGTGAGGCTAGTTGATAGCAAATAGTGTGGGATATTTTTGGTAATCTATATGTTTACATATTGAACCCTGCCATTGCTATATTAGTACTGGCATTCTTAATGTTCATTTTAATGCATGTCTCCCAACTTCCCTTGGTGTTGGTCACAGTATTAACTATACCCTTACTATTTTCTTAAGTGTGGAGGTTTCTTCAAAGGGCAAAGTTAATTAGAGGTCTGTTTGCCTGCTACACTTTAATTTTGTAAGTGTTTGTGGCACTGTATGGTTAACTAGATTGCTAAAACCACTCAAGTTTTAAAAACACGTAGCTCCTGCAATACGTTTGCTTCTGTAAGTAGTTTGGTGGGGAGAGACAGCGTGGCAGGGTATCTCTTAAACTGGTTTTGCCATTTGAGGAAATGTGTGTAATGACATCCCTAATTAAGCTTTAACCTACAACAGCAACATATTGTGAAGATGTACCAATTTATTGTAAAAGTCTCTCTTTAATGTTTATATCCCAGGATTTTGAAAGATACATGTAATACTAGTACAGTAAATTAATTTCAGAATATTTCGTTGGGCTATATCATGCTTGATTCTTTCAGCATTTATGTGAAAGAACATGAAAATAAGACTTGCCTGGGCTGAAATGAAAAACACTGAATGACTTGGGGGGGGGGGGGGGGAAGTGATTTCAATGAATTTTTGTTCTTGATGCACAGGGTAAGAAAACATGACTAATACATTGCTGTATGGTTATGTTCTAAGTATATTTGGGTGACTTTGCCTGCAACATGCTGATAACTCACTAAAAAGGTCAGCGTTGCCTTGTTGAATTGCCAGAGTGGAGACTTAGAGTGGTGGGGAGAAGCCGCCTTTGCATAAGGAGATGATATGTTCTTGAAATTTTTAGAAAGGTTCTTTAATCTTGGTGGTCATTTAATTGAAGTAATGATTAGTATAATTGTTCCTTGTAACTATTCTCTAATATTGACAAGAAACTGTCAGTATTTAAATTGAGTAGAGCAAATGCTTTTTCTTTTAACTTGTAGGTTTCTTAGGACTCTTGTGAAAACTTTATTCTCTTATTCTAAGAAACACAAGGTGCCTCTGTACTTGAGTTGATTGGTTAACCTTGCAGTTTGAGCAATCTCGCCTGGCTACGTACTTTATGTTCATAAGCATACAGGAAGTAAATGGAATTCGGTAGCTTTGGCAATATGTGAATTTTCTGTCAAGGTTTGAGTACAAGAAAGGCAAAGGCTTATTGGAAACTATAGGTGGAATTTTAGATTTCTAAGACCTGCACATACATTGCTTTCTTTGAAGGGAGCAGTATCTCAGTGTAAGTAATGTTCTGAACAGGAGATGTGACAGATGTGGCCCTTCGTTTATGCTCATACGTGCCTAAGACCTGACATAGGTGTCAGAGTGATATAAAGTAAACATGATACATGGTTTCTTTTGCATTCAGAGTTATTAATGTATATATCAAAATGGTGACATACTGTACATACTCTTCATAATATACTGATTAAATCTAGCTTTTCAGTCTAATTTTTTTCAGGAACCTGCTGTTTACCTATGTCTCTGTGCACTGTGTTTCAGTGGGATTAAAGAACATAAACAGAAATCAGAATCAAAGTAATTGTTTGATCTGTCAACCTAAAATAAAGCGTGAGGTTTGTAACATTCAGATTTCTAAAAACAAGCAGCGCTCTCAGATCAGGTTTGGGAATGGAAGATACTAGGCTCCTACCTGACTTTTATGAATTGGCATTACTAAACTAGCTTCATTTACAAGTTCTTGTTGTTACAGGACTTGAAAGGCGCAGCTGTTGTTAACAAGACAACTACTGAAACATGGTGGATTACTATGAAGTTCTGGGAGTGCAAAAGCATGCCTCAGCAGAAGATATTAAAAAAGCGTAAGTATCACTGTTTTTTTATATATATATATAAGATAAGGTATGTATTTTAAGGAACAAATATAATCATGTGGTTTCTGGATTATCACTTCGTTGTTAATACTAGGATGAGTAGTAGTCATCTGAGGTGATGCCTTTGCTAACAGAGAAATATTCAGTGTTCTGAAGTAAAAGCATTTGCTCATTTTTATGAAATTGGGAAAAGAATCCTGAGTATTGCTAAAGTGAAAATGCCATCAGTCACTGTTTTTTGATCACTGTTAAATACATTTTTGTCCAAGTGTGCCTCCAAACTTGATATGGTACAGGCAGTGACAGCCCCTTCTTCTGTGGCTAAATTGCAGTAACTAGTCTTCCCCTCCGTTTGCAGAGGTGCTTTTTCAAAGCTATTAATGAGTATTTGGCATACTGCTTTTCTGGATACTAGCTTTTTCTTAACATGAGGTCTTGTTTCTGTGCCTAGATTTTGATGGACTGAACATCTGTTATTATTTAAAAAACCCCCACTGTTTAAATTAGGAGTCTTCAAAGGAATTAAATACAGTTCTTTGTTTAGATTTACTGTTTATGTACTGTTTTAAGATGGGTGTTTGTAACATTTTCAAAAGATACCATTTACTTTTCAACAAACATTTAGGAGGAAACATTTCTGTAGTATGCATTTCTAGTATATCAGAAGCGTTTAATAATAAATTGCAGTTTCAAGTGACCTGGAAATACTGTGTTTCTCTCTTTCCTTCTCCTAGGTGCCTGAGCTTTATTAGTCAAATTGCACTAGTGTGTGGAAGTTTGATTTATGTGTTTTTCCTCCCTTGTTCTTTTGCAAATTCCTCCACATACTGCTTTGTCAACTGAAATGTTTGACCTGTGATCTTGTATGACTCTGTAAAACACTCCAAATCAACCTAAGTGCAAGCTTAGCTTTGCCGCTTTAAATAGTTATGAACACTTTGCCTAAAATATTTCATTTGAGGCTAGGAATTGTGTGCAGGTGTAGCAGGCAAAGTCGTCACTGATGTTAGGACGCTGCCACAGTTTGGTATCACGGTACTCTTGGAGCTTTATCGGTTTTGTCTGTACTAGACAAGTACTCTTGATGCTTCCCATGGTTGGTTGTAGTATTGAATAATTGTGGAGCTCTAAGAAGCAGCCCATAGCAGAAATGTTATGGAATGTTTTGCTTAGACCTGCCAGATGTTGATCAACAGAAATGCACAGGAATAATCTCAAAATAACTAAAGAACCCCAAATCCACTTTTTTCTTTTTTTTAAACCAAATCTGACTAGATGGTTCTTTGTGTACCTGCAGAATCTGTTGGTACTGGTCTAGGTGCAAGATACAAAGCACTGGGGAATTTCGAAGTGCTTTCATCCCTGATAATTTGTTTGAAACATTTTGTTTATCTGTACAGCATATTCCTTCATTTCAGAGTAAAATATCCTTTGTTTTCGTTCCATTTAGGTACCGTAAATTGGCATTAAAATGGCACCCTGATAAAAATCCAGACAATAAAGAAGAGGCAGAACGGCAATTTAAACAAGTAGCTGAGGCCTATGAAGTTTTGTCAGATGGTAGGTATTTTAAAAGGGCTCTTGAACTACAGGTCGCTAGTCTGGGTATCAGACTGAAAATGCTGATGTATGATGCTTTAAAGGGATATTCGAACTTTGGTTTGCTATTCAACTCAAGTACTTCTTTTTCAAAAGAAAGGAGAGAAAAAGCAGCTTGTAGATAAGGCAAAATAAGCAGAAATTTTGAAACAAAAAATTCAGGATCTCTCTAGATGAGTAACCAAAGCAGTTTCCTTCTAGAAATTGAAATCCTATGTTTGCCAGGCCCTCTTCAGAAGTTTCTGAAGACATATTTGTGAATACCAAGATTCATTTTAACTTAGAAGGTAAAGCCAATGTTACTGTCTGTATAGGGGAATTACTGTGTTTATCCAATAAAAATCAGGCTAGACAAACTATCTACTGCTGTGCCCACTGCTTCTAGTTCTTGTAACAGTAAACTAGTCTTGACAAAGACCAAGCATACTGTAAACCTTGCTGAAAATTTGGATTGTGTTTGGGTGAATTCTGTAAATTCAGTCACCTGTGATACTGAGGAGAGTGTTTATTTAGAATTGTTCTGAAACAGATGCTTAGCCTGACCCATGTGGTGCAGGAATTCAGCTTTTAGTTCACCTGTATCTTTTTGCTTGAAAAGTATCATTAACTTTTGCTAGTGTTCAGGCAAAAGCAGTCTGCATCATAACAAAGTGATTTAAGCTACTTTGATTATTTTCTCCTGTAATTGACTGCAGCTGTTTGTGCTATTTCTGAAGTGTCCTTGATTTCACCTGAGACCAGTGAGCATGGGAAAGCTATATTTAAAGCACTAGCAGCATCTAGATTACCTTTCAGAATCTGGCCTGGTTTATCAAGCTGCAGTCTTGTACACCCTGTTTCTTTGGTTGGTTTTGATACTTAATTGACATGGGAGAAACAGAACTTAATTTATGGGCAGTTCATTGTATACTTGTCTCCTAGAGTAATTTAACCTTAAGCAAATTTTTTGAGCAAGATAAAAATGGGATACTGGTCTGGTTGTTATACAGATCTTTAAATACTTCGGAAACAGTATACTGCAAGAATTTTAGAACATCTTCTAAAAATGCTGCCTGTTTTTGGATCTAGACCAAATCCTAAGTTACTGGTGTCTTAAAAATCATTTGTGCAGCAGGGATATCTGAATCCTGAGCCCCGTGGTTGAGAGGCAATCAACTGTTCTGCAGACTTAATGAAATTTTCTGACACCATTACAGGCTTAAATGAAGACAGATTTTTGGCAGAAGAATAGTTTTGTAAGGGGGTTACATAAGCAAAGAATACTGAAATTGGGTGATCATAGAACACACTTCCCTTGTGGTTTCAAGAACGTTATATTTTTCAAGATGAACTTCAGGCTTTGTGAGCCCTCAGATCTTCCTCACTGTTTCCTGCTCCTTCTGACAGTTTGTCTGCCTTACTGCTTTGGTCTTTTTACATTGGTGGGTAGGTTAACCGCCTTTCTTTAAAAATTGCTTTCTAGAAATGCAATACGGGTAACATACCAAGTGTTGCTGGGGGGGTGTGTGTAAACCTATTGCAAGCTTCCATTATTTGGAGGTGATGACCAGTATAGAAAATTTTAATTCCTCTTAGAAGTATTTTACTTTTCAGCAGCTGTTTGAGGTAACTGCATGTTCTTTTCAGTGATGCTATTTAAATTTCAAAAACATCTTTCACTGAAGAGATTCCAGTGGGAATAACATGTTAATATTAAGAGCCTAAATTCAGATGCTCTGACTGGTTTTTAGCTGGTGCTTCCACACCAGTGCAAGCACAATAAGCTATCTGCATCTTTAAGCTCTTCAGGTTCCTTTCCAGTAACAGCAGCACAGTCTGATCTTATGTAGTAATATAGAGTTAATTTTTCTCCCCCTTCCCATGGATATTGGAAGGCTGGTCTGCAATGAAATTAAGAAAGAGCCATTTCATGCCTTCTAAAATAACAGAGAGCAAGCAGTTTGAGTCAAATCCTTTCATGCCATTTTTTTAATATCGCTTCATTCCCCTTTATTAAACTGGAAGTGGTTATAATTGATTTGAGGGGTTTTGCAGTCACTCGTATAAACAATGTCCTTTGGTTCTCATAACTGTCACAATGGGCTTGGTCTTCTGCAGTAAAAGGAAAAGAGGCAATGGTCAAAGTTTGCAACAAGGGCAATTCCAGTTGGATAGAAGGAAGAGAATGCTTACAATGAGAATGCTTGAGCACTGGGACTGTTTTCCAGAGAGAATGCGGCATCTTCTTTTCTTGGAGATTGATGAGATCAGGGCTTTCTCCAGGCAAGTTTTGACCAACTTTGAGATTAGACTTGTTTGGAGGAGAAGGTAGAATTCCAGAGGTCCTTTACAACCTAAAGCTTTCCATGGTACCTATGTAAAGATGAAGACTGCAGTATTCTTTTTAAAGGCAAATGTCCTTGTGAATTCTGTCCTTATACCAGAATTTTTTCTGACACAACAGGACCAGAGCTTCTACAACTAAATGGTAGTCTTCTTTCTAAACCTAAACAGCTTTAGCAATCCTCATTAAAAACATTCACTAGTTACATGCCAGAATGTTCTGAAATAAACTAGCTTTGAGAAGATGTTTAGCTGAGAATACCAGTTAAGTCTTTTTGTTTTTTTCCAAATTCTGTATGCCTATTTACTGACATGGTGTATAACTTCTCCTTGTAGCTAAAAAACGTGACATCTATGACAGATATGGAAAAGAAGGCTTAATAAACGGAGGTGGAGGTATGTTGACAACTAGCAGTTCTTTGCTTTCTCTATTCTGGTGGAAAGACATTTTCTACAGCTTTCTTTTAAAGACAGGAATCTGGAATAGCCTATACTAAGGCCTAAAATGTCATCTTCTGAAAATTTGAATTATACTTGTTCTTACAATTTTTCTAGCTGTTGTGAAAGGTATTACTGATAGCTGGAAACAGAGAAAGGAGAACTAATTATAAAAAGTATTGTGTGTACTTAACTTGAGTGACACCTGAAAGGGAAGGAGAAATTTTAGACATGTGTTTATATTTTTAAATTATTCAAATACCATATAGGCCTGAACTTTCTTGTTAGTAGGAATGTGTGAGGGTAACTGAAATTTAACTTCTTTTTGCAGGTGGAAATCATCACGATAATCCATTTGAATTTGGATTTACATTCCGTAACCCAGAAGATGTCTTTAGGGAGTTTTTTGGTGGAAGGGACCCCTTTTCATTTGACTTCTTTGGTAAGTAATCCACTGGTGTTAGTTATGTCTATCTAAAGTGTGGCTAAAACTTTACTCTTACAAAACAAACACAGCTCATGCACCTTTATTAGAAATAGCTCTGAAAGCTGAAGGTAAACAATTGGTATTTTGTATTATATTTAAAATGTTTGTTTCCTACCTGTTTCTTCTTGGTCGATTTGATAGTACAAAACAGATATGGCTTGCCAATTCATGTTTTGTTGGAAGGCCTGGTTTAAAAAAAAAAATAAAATTGTGGATACTATGTCTCTATACATTGGGGAACTAACATTCAACAGAAAAAGTATACACTGGAATTTGTGCTTGAGAATTTGACCAGGTGAACTTAGTCTATTGAATTTGATCTCTTTTAATCCGTAAATATTTAATGTAGCTTTGAGAGCTTCTGAACTGGACAGGTTAACTGTAACTGTTAACAGCATAGCTCTCGGTGTGAACTTGTATCATGGCAGGAATGATTTTCTTGTATCAAAATAAGAGCAGCTGCGTACATAATCTAGCCACTCTCCCAAATTCATGTCACATGTTTGCTTGGGGGATAGAGTCCCTAAAGGCTCAGATAACTTCAATAGTTCTTGAAGCTTGGATGCTTCATTTAGTTAAAGGAAGCAATATGTGATAAAGTTGTCAAAGTAATCTTTTTACCGTAGTGCTGATGGTCTATTGGCTTGTGATGTTGCTTGCTCTAGTATATTGAAGGTCCTTTCAGAGGCACTGGAGTTCTTACTCAGTCTCTCTGTGTATGTTCTACTGCATAACCTAGATGCTGACCTAGAAAGCGGAACAGATTCTGTTTTCAGTATTTAGTTAAAGTATTGAAAAACTTGAAAACTGCAAGAAGTGTACTTGAAAAACAAAGCTCTCTTCCTATTCAGTGCCTCGATATTGATGAATCTCTGTAATAATGTATGTAGGTGTTTTAATATTTTTAAAGGTAATTTTTTATCTGCTGGCAGCATTAAGGGGCTAATTCAGCTCAGATTTTAATTATATCTTTCTCTAGTTTGCTATTCAGGGATCATCAGTTGTTGGATGAATCTAATGAAGGGCTAGAAAAGGGGTTGAAGGGTTAGAGGTTGAATTCAGTAGAACGTTAGTTGATGAATTAGATAAGTAGCTAGAGAAAGAATCTGGTAGAGGATAAGTAGCAGAACTTGAGCAATTAGATCCAGTGGGAAATCAGCAGAAGTAGTAAAGGACAGATTGGAGGAAGCATTTAGCAAAATACTGATGGACTGAACTGGGAAGATGCAACTTTTTCACTGCCCATAGTAGAAGAAGAATCTTAAGGAATACTAGACAAGGATTTCTGTTTAGAAGAGATGAGTGAGAGATCTCAGTGCTGGTTAGGCCACATCTGGAGTAGTGTCCAGTTCTGGGCTCTCCAGTACAAGAAACAGAGTTACTGGGTAGAGTCTAGTGAAGGGCCACTAAGACAATTAAGGGACTGCAGCTCCTCTCACATGAGGAAAAAGCTGAGAGAATTGCTGGAATTGTTCAGTATAGAGAAAGCTCAGGGTGAGCCTCTCATCAACGTACATGTGAAGGGAAGGTGTAAAGAAGGTGGAGCTAGGCTGTTGTCAGTGGTGCCCAGTGACAGGACAAGAGGCAATGGGCGCAAATGGAAGCACAGGAGGTTCTGCCTGACTTAAGGTAATGCTTCTGTGAGAGTGACTGAGCATTGGAGCAGGTTGCCCAGAGAGGTTGTGGAATCTCCATGTTTGGAGGTAATTAGAAGCTGTCTGGACATGGTCCTGGGCAACCCGCTCTAGGTGGCCCTGCTTGAGCAGGGGATTGGACCGGAGGTCCCTGCCAACCTCAACCATTCTGTGATTGAGTAGTAGAAAACCTACGAAAACCTGAGCAAGATGTTTAGTAGGAAGCTAGTGAGGAGGAGCTGGGAGACACCGTGTAGCTCTCGTTTATTTTTTAATCTAAGATACTTTAAAATAGTTCTCAATCACATATCTTTATAGTAAATTGTATAGGTAAGGCATGTTCTAGCTACTGGGAGGCTGACATAGGCTCTGTTTGATTTTGATTGTATTTACTTCATCAGCACTAGCAAAAGGTTTAATTTGCTGTCTCTAAAAATGTCAGTGTTCATGACTAACCTTAAAGCTGTGAGAGAAGCGAAGTTCTGCATGTTAAATAGTCATGGGCTTAAGAAGAACCTGAGGACTTAGCCTTCAGATTCCTTAGAAGGAAGGCTGTACAACATAGTGCATAGAGCTATCTAGCTTATCAAATGGAGGTACCACTACTGCCAAAATTTTCCTGGCATATTGCAGCTACTTTAGCCTCTCCTGTAGAGGAGCAATGATAATCTTACCCTGTGGAAACAGTGGACATGTCACCAGTGCAGAGATATGTTGTTATCAAGGCATGCTTCCAAAAACATTCTCCCCCTGCTCAATGCCCAAATTTATTTATTTATTCAAAAGCGGGTTATCTACTTCATGTATTGATAACTGTCATTGTCAGCTTTGAGTAATGCAGCACAGGTTCTGCTTCTTGCAGAGTAAGGTTCTGGCACTGTCAGCACTGTTATGTCTACTCCAGTTGATGAAAACTAATTGTTTCAAAGCTGCCTCCACTTTATGTGGATAATTGCAGTGTCATTGACCAGAGTCCTAAAACCAGTGTTGAGCTTTGGATTCTGAGTAAAAAAAGCTCATGTAATTTTTCTCATCAGAAGGCTTTAAAATGAGCACCTCTTATTTTTTTGAAATTTTTTTGGCTTTAAGATGCTTAAGACATTCTCTAATATGGGCAAGTGTAACTCAAAAACAATTTTTCCACAGCTTTCCATAAAAAGTGTTTGCAATGATCTGTGCATTTACGTGAATGTTTAAGGTACTACAACATGAAAATACAGGTGCTTTCAGCTGAGTGTAGTGCATTTAATAATGCCAAAACAAGCAGTAGAATTGTGTGTATTATGTGAATATTTGTATTGGTAAACTAGAGCTCTTGCAGATTCTGCTGTGTTGAAACACTGGTGGGACAGCTTCTGTCCTGAAGAATAAGGGAATTTATCTTCTAAAAATGAGGAGTTTTCAACTGATGAATTTTCTGTGGAACTAGTGACTTTTAAAGGAGCTACTCAAGTTATAATTGGTTTTACAAAGAACTGAAAAAGGACTGAGGTCATGCTTTCTAAAAATGTACACTGGTGGAATCAAAGGTGAAATGTTTGCACCTTTTATATAGTTTGAAGCGGCATGTAGTGAAGCCCGCAATGCAGGTGGGACTCTAGATCCTGATAGCCATTGAATATGTAAAGAGCAGCATTCAGATGCATAATCCATGTAAATTTATGGATGTGAAGAATTTCTAAAATTGTGCTGTGAATTGAGTCCACTGAGCTATGTTGCACTGCTATTGCAGTTACAAAAAGTTTTCTTTATAAACAGAGGCATCTTTATTCATCTGTAGAAATAAGGAGAATGTATGAAGACTTCTGTGATGATTTTTAACTGCTAAGTCCCTTCAGACTTTTCAAATGAAAATTCATAATACAGTTGAAGATCGCTTTGAACACTTGCAAATGGAGCAAAGTTAATGTTACGTGCTCTCTGTTGCCCTGGAATTATCTCATCCAGTCACAATTTCTCTCCACTGATTTTCAGGCAAATTCTTTGTAAAAATAAGGGTGCACGAAGGCTACTAAAACTTGATCTGTTAATATGACAAGCAGTTAACTCTCTTAACTTTTGAGACATGTGGTCTTGCTTTCTGTGAGCTCTTCCAGTGATAGTTTTCAGTCTCTTTGACTTATAGATGGATGATAATTCTTGTAACAGGAAGAAAAGAAAATGAAAGAAAAGGTGATGCTTCCTATGCAGTACTACTCTTTGTATTGCAAAGTACTGCCTTGGAATATCAACATGTGGTTAACTGGTATTCAGCACTCTGTACCATATACTACTTCTATTCTTTGACTGTCCTTTGACTTTAGAACTGTTTACTCTTAATATAGGAATTGATTTCTCATTTCAGTAAGTTTGTTTTAGACTTAAATTATATCCTACTCAATTTATGGTGCTTACGTTGATTTGGTTTGTGTTCCATGTAGTGTTTTGTTTGTATTTTACTTGTAAACTTTTCAAGGACATTGTTCTACATTTTAACAGTTCATAGTGAGGGGAGGATCCCGATGTTACCACTGGTAATGGAGGTGTATGGATTAATTTAAAGACTGCTGCTTCAAGCATTGTGAGGAACAGAAAGTGATGTATTGTGGCGTAGGCAAAAATGCTTGACTTAGTTTTGGTTTAGAGGCTTTTCAGATTCTCACTTCAAGAATGGGTTATACATTGGAAGGGATTATCAGTGAGGAATCATACTGAAAGATGGAGTGGATATCACAAGAGTGTAACATTACCCAACAGGCAATTCAGTAGTAGTTCAAACAACTCCTTAAGTAGTTAAGTCATCTTTTATATACAGTTGAGCTCATCTTGTGACATTTGACATGGTTTAGGGTGTCTGAGATGCCCGAGTAATTTCTTCATGGGCTAGAAAATACAACTTGGGACCTACAGTAGACCAGTATCCTCCAGCAGCAGTATCTAGAAATTCGACACGATGTTTCAGGGCATTTCAAACAGCTTTAGATGCCTGTATGTCTAGTTAAATGAATCCTACGAGGAACCATGCTTTTCTCTGTGGTAGAATGTGCTAATAATGTGATGTGATAAATTGCTCCAGATGGATGCCCTCTCTAGACTTTGATGTCAGAGAGAAGTCTGTTTGTGGAGTCTCTTTCAACATAGATTATAATCTTGACAGCTTTGCTACTGTTCCGAAACACTTCAGTATTCTCAGTGTACCTTCTGAGATGGTATTTTATAAATGTCTTAAATGTTTTTCTTAGTTTGTGAAGTAGAATTTATGTTGTATTTTAATCTAAATTTAATACCAGATGATGCATATAAAACATATACATTCTGTGGAATTTTCCCTTGAGAATTCTGGTTACCTGGTTTATGTGGTATTTAAAAAATCTATACTCTTGGAAACCAAAGGGAAAACTAAACTTAACACCTTTGTATGGCTAGCTAGATATAAATATTTGTCACAGAGAACATTAGCTAGCTAGTTATATGGTATGTTGTTTGGTTCCATCAAACAAGAGAATTACTGCAGATTGACTGCTGTAATATCAATTACATAAAATGAAGCATGAGTGTTCTGGAAAAACATACTGAGTTACTTTAAGCATCCAGGCTAAACAGTCTTCACCTGACAAGAAAGAGGAAAATGTTATGTGCAGTGATCATTGCAAACTCTTGTTTTACATGGTCTGTGTTCTAGGATGTTGTTTAGGAATGGGATAGCTTCAACCTTTTTGTCTCAAGGACATAAAATTGTCTTGCTGAGGCAAAAGCTTTGCATAAGAGTCAGATCATAGTTTTAACCCACATGTAATAAATTTCTGATAATTATGACATTTAGGTGTTCGAATGCAGAATATATTTGTCAGATGGGTTCTGAAAACTGAAAATGGAGATGCCTTTCAATTAAATCTATCTTGCACAACATTGTCCTCTTTGTAGTTAATCTTTTGTTGACATAAATTTGCAGCTTCTGGTGCAATTTATGAAGTGCTCAGAGATTTGCATGTGCATTCTTTGCTTTGGTATGAATGTGCACAGTTGTATTTCATAAGCACCAGTCTTAGATCATAATTATCCACTGAATGGTCTAAGTCTCATTACTATGAATTTTTCAGAAATAACTTGATAGGTTCGAAGAAGGTTTTTGAAACACAGGAATTGTCTCACCCAGACAGCATTATCAAACAGGAATAAGTAATGCTGTGGCCCCATGGGTGGCTAATACATAGCTTCTGCTGCTGAAAGGGAGGAGGCCTTGCTCTAAATTCTCATGTCTGTCTTAAAACTTTAATCTTTGACTAATGTCCCACTAGATAATTGAGAAGCTGTCTGATAGCATGCTGGCCGAAGATGAAGTTTGTCTTGGTCATCCCAAGCCAGTTCAGGTTGTTAGTCCCAAGAAAATGGTTTGGTTTGGTTTTCTTGGATGGCTAACTGGTTAAATTGGTCAGAGGACAAATACTGAACGTAGCACAAGAAGAGCAGGTCCTACAATGGTAGTGGAAGATTCCTTCATTTTTAAGGTATGACTGAACATTTGGGCATTAATTTCATAAACATGAAGTGCTGATTAGAGTTGGATTTACTGTACTCTAGCATCTTTGTAATTATGGTATAGATGGCATTCAAAGGTAATGTTGTAAGTCTCCTTTTTCTAGACAATTACTAATTCCAGGATCTCTGCTATATATCATTAGAAAGACTTTAAAATGCTTCTGCTGGTAAACTTTCTTAAGTAAGTGGGACAAACATGTTTGACACCTACTTTGTGGAAGAGAGCAATTATAAAAGACCATGCTGAAACACTCAAGGCAGGTGAATCAACAGTGCTTGCAACAGCATGTTAGCGTCTCTTACGAGTAAGTGGCATCAACACTATGCTTATTTTGTAGATAACGAAGAAAATATATCCATGCAAAAGTGCTTACAGGTTTCTGTGGCCTGCCTAGTTATGATAATGTAGGCTTTTTGCACCTGGGTACACTCCAGAGCTGTAGAATGAGGTTCTGTGTGTATTTACTGCAAATCTGCATCTTTGAAACTTTCTTCAAATAGAAGACAAGATAGAAATACCTATTCCAAGAATTCTCTTTTATTGTATGTATCATGTATCTGTAGCCCTTTGCATAAACACATTATTCAGACCTGCATTTCAGACTCTTTCCTGGCATGATCTATAAAGTCACTTACAGTATGCTTTTGAAATAAGGCAATGATGGCAGACAGGCAGCCTATACTGCCTCTGCTTACTGAAACACTGCAGACTGTAATACTCAATGTCGATGAGTTTGACTGCCTCTTTATCTAGGGCGTGCCCACCAAAGCTGCTCTATCACTCCCCCCCTCAGCTGGACAGGGGAGAGAAAATATAACAAAAGGCTCGCAGGTTGAGATGAGGACAGGGAGAGATCATTCACCAATTACTGTGACGGGCAAAAAAGACTCTACTTGAGGAAAATTAACTTATTATCAGTCAAACCAGAGTAGGGTAATGAGAAATAAAACCAAATCATAAACCACCTTCCCTCCACCCCTTCCTTCTTCCTGGGCACACTTCACTCCTGGATTCTCTACCTACCCCCCCAGTGGCACAGACAGGGGGATGGGGAATGAGGGTTGTGGTCAGTTCATCACACGTTGTCTCTGCTGCTCCTTCCTCCTCAGGGGCAGGACTCCTCACTCTTCCCCTGCTCCAGCGTGGGGCCCCTCCCATGGGAGACAGTTCTCCATGAAGTTCTCCAACGTGAGTCCTTCCCATGGGCTGCAGTTCTTCATGAACTGCTCCAGCGTGGGTCCCTTCCACAGTGTGCAGTCCTTTAGGCACAGACTGCTCCAGCATGGGTCCCCCGCGGGGTCACAAGTCCTGCCAGAAAACCTGCTTCAGCGTGGGCTCCTCTCTCCATGGGTCCACAGGTCCTGCCAGTAGCCTGCTTCAGTGTGGGCTTCCCACGTTTGGGTGCACCCCCCTGCTCCAGCGTGGGTCCTCTCTCCCCGGGCTGCAGGTGGAGATCTGCTCCCCCGTGGACCTCCCTGGGCTGCAGGGGGACAGCCTGCCTCACCATGGTCTTCCCCACGGGCTGCAGGGGAATCTCTGCTCCGGTGCCTGGAGCACCTCCTCCCCCTCCTTCTGCACTGACCTTGTTCTCTCACATGTTCTTACTCCTCTCTCTGGCTGCAATTTCTGTTCTGTGGCAACTTTTTTTTCCCCGCTTCATAAATATATTATCACAGAGGTGCTACTGCTGTCGCTGATGTGCTCAGCATGGGTCAGTCTTGGAGCTAGCTGGCATTGGCTCTAGTGGACATAGGGGAAGCTTCTAGCAGCTTCTCACAGAAGCCATCCCTGTAGTCCCCAGCTACCAAAACCTTGCCATGCAAACCCAATACACAGCTACAGTGTCATCCTCCTGCATCTACAATAAGGGCGTTCGGCTCGTGTGTCATGTTTTGGCAGAGGTGATAGTGTAGCTCTGATTGCAAAGAATAAAGGAAACAAAGTTCATTGGTTGCCAAGAGTAGTCCAGTGAGTGGTGACTGAGCAGTGATCCTGTTTTTACAGGGTAATGTTCCTTTGTGTATTGTTCCTATAAGATTATCAACATCTCTGGCTGCAGCAGTGTGTGCATATGAGAACATTTGTTGACGGTGCACAATTTATCTCAACACTTCTGATTTTCTGGATGTGAATGATGGCATTGCACTGGAATGTGCTCAACACTTTCATCAGGGATAGCATTGTTCTATGGCTGAAAGCATCTTCCTGTGCTACTTTTGACCCTTGGGCTGTTCTTCCTGCTGTCTTCCTTGTAACCAGCAGTTGCTTTTACAGTCACGCTGTGAATTGTAGCGAAGAATTGATGTGGCCTTTTCATCTGGAGATGCTCTTTTCAGCTGATCAGTTCCTGATCTGGTTCCCCAAGCAGCTGCCAGGGTACAAGTGTCATGGTAGAAGTGACTGCCATAGGAGATGTGGCACTTTTAGTTTATAGTGTATTGTGGTTTCAGCTAATGCCTTAAATTGATATAATGAATTTCATGAAGTTTATCTGAATTGTGGACTGCTTCAAATGTAGATATTCTGGGATTTGCCTTCTTTCCTCCCTTGTATGGTGCTTTCCTGCCCGTTTTCTTTCAGATACGCCAGTCTTGCCAATACAGAGTCAGATTAGCTTGTGGATGCAACAGAAAGCTAACAATGCAAACACTCAGTGTTTTCTTTTGGATCAATGAATTAATGCAACTTGTCACTTGGTTCCATGATTACAAGGCAGGAAAGGAGAGCAATCACATCTTTTAAGTAGTATTCTGCAATTGGTTTATACTGCTGAAAGGGAGAAGATCCTGTTTCTCTGTTGCAGCTGAGGATTCCTCAGAGTGGGGGGGTTCATGACCTACCTTATTTTGAACTGCAGTGAGATATTTGTTATAGTTGTTGTTGTTATTTTACTTGTTTAGAGGTGAAATTCTTTTCCTGTGAGTACAGAAAAGCAAGGTAGGATTCTGTGGTTTGCAGTAAGCAGGTTTAATGTTTTACCCAGGGGAACAAGACCGTTGCTGCATTTGAATTAGCAAAGACTTTTCCAAATAAAGTAAATTCTTTTGGAAACATTACCTCTAATGTAAGTATTGTCAGGTAGGTTTGTTAGTGTACAATCTTTTGTGTTGCTGGGGGTTTTGTGTTCCAACCTTTGCATTAACTTTTTGGCTTCTGAAACTGCAGTCTTCCTATCTAGTAACAGCAAGAGTACTGAAGTCCTTCATTTTGTCTTTTCTTTTTTTTTTTGGTAACAGGCTACCATGAGTTCTTTGCTTCAGCTTTTGCTTTTCCCCCCAAAAGCTTCATGTCATCTGCTGTTGTTGATATATTAGAAGTCTGTCTCACTGGCTTCCTTGAAATTTCTCACCTTTTGTTCTCTCTTGATCTTTGCTGTTTTGACACCACAACTTCTGTCAGAAGTGTATTCCAACACTTTGGTTGAAACTGAATCTGATACTCTGTCTTCCCATACGCTTCTGGTAATACCCAGATTAGAATAAACTGTGAATTTATCCTCAAACAGTATTTAGTAATACTCTGAGGTGACACTAGTCTAGCATTTCAGTTTTTTGAAGCTTTTAAGTTGTATAGTATTTATATAGTATGTTCCCTTTTTAGAAAGGCCTTCACTTCACTTACGGGTTGGTTTTTTTACTGCTTAATTTTGATCTGATGTGCTTCTAACATTCAATAAGAAAATTACATGGATTGTAAGCACCAAAATGACTATCATAAGAGCAGTCATTAAAAAAACCCAACACCCCGATATTGTTATTTGAACTGTTTGGAAAACGCCATCTATGTGAAAAGGTTATCGTGCATGGAAAGGTTCTGCTAAATCACAAAAATAGACCTACCAGGCTGAAATGTTATTGTTTTGCTGAGTGGTACTATTAATCATCCTAATTTAGGGACTAAAAGCATAAACAGGGTCTGAGTAGTTGTGAGGTTGCTATATTAATGTGTATTTGGTGGTGGATACAACAAAAGATAATGCAGAAGCCTCTTGCTGCCTTCTCTCCTCAATGTTTTTGCCATATTTTTTTTTTCCTGCATGCTGTACCTGGATGGCTGTCAGGATAGTAAGAAATATTCCCTCAGGGAAGTCCTACCCATTGTCCTGTCTCTGCATAATCCATCTTGCTGAGCATTCCGCAGTCCATTGTGGAAGAGTGGTTTGAGTATCTTCCTTACTGCAGAAAATTACTGGAAGAGCACTGGAGGATTATTAGCAAGGCTGCTAACGGAAATCACCTGAGGCTAGAACATTTGCTAATACAGAGTGCTGACCTATTTTGGTGCGTAGGGTTGCTAAAGGCTAATAAGGCATGTCCAAGTCTTGGGTAGGTTTTAGTGTGGTTAGGAGTAGGCAATAAGCCATCTAGAAGCTGGGTTGATAGCAGGGATCTCTAGGAGATTCTGTGATCCTCCCGTAAAAACCTTTGTGTTTCTGCTGCTGTTGTGCTGAGGAGGAGAGGTTCACTTGCAAAATAGGTTGATATACTGTGGGCGATTAAAAACTCAAAGCTTACATGGTAGGTTGTTTTGTTTTTATTCGAACTCCAGGTAACAAGAAAAATTGGACTATAAATAGAAAGCTTAACAGTGGGAGTAATATAATATAGATCATTTGTACACGTGAGTGAATGACCTTCATAACCAACTTATGAGTCACTAGCAAAATTGGTCACTCCACAAGTTGGACAAAACAATTGCAGTGTTACCTGATACAGTAGTCTGACAAAAAATTGCCTCTTTTAAATGGGCATAGTGCTTGTTTTGGAAATGGTAATTTTGGTGGTAGGTTCCCATATTTCCATGCCCTAGCATTGGTTTAATTTCTGTTGTTTAAAAGGTAATAACAAGTCATCTTTATATTGAAGAAAACTTGTTCTACATGGAAAAAAAAAAAGCATAAACCAAAAAAACACCTGAAGTAGAAAAAAATCTTACCACTTGCTTGTCTAGTGTATGTAAGGTAAAAGTTTGGTCCTGCCTTGTTTTATCAATAACTGTGTATGCTAGGGGAAGGATGGGGTTATTTTTTTTGTTGTTCTTTGCATTTTATGTCTCTGCTAATGGGGAGTATGTGTCTGAATCTCAGCAGCTGCCTTTGTTCAGCATAAATACGTTCTGACATTTCACTTTTGTTAAGTAATTGCACATAAACCAGATGGTTACTAATACCTTTTTATTATCATATTGATTGCTTTAGTATTGTCACTATTGCATTAACTTGGTGATTTATCATAAATCAGCTTGGATTTTTGTGGGGGTACCAAAGGTGGAATAAATACTGTGTTTCTGACCTTTGCTTTGTCAATTTGTAGTTCTGAAGCAGTCATGCAGTTATAAGACTCTTTCCTTGCTTTCATACTTCTATTGCTCCTATCACCAGTTTCTGCATTTTTCAGCAAGAGCTTATCCTGAGCAGTGTTTCAGACTGTTCTCTTTCAATATTGAGTCCCCACTTGTAAAACATGGTGAAATAGTTGGTATTGTACAACACTGATTTTGGGAGAGTTGTGATTGATAGAGAGAATAGTTGAAGTTCCTAAACATTTCTGATTTTAATGCAAGTATTATGTTTATTGAGTGTCTGCTATATGATTGCAATTTTATATGTCGTTCTTTGTTTTAAGAGCACTAGTGAAAAGCAGTTTTCAGATAATTCTAGCAATAACTATTTTTTAGGAAAATGTGTTAAAGTAAATAAGGATTGCTTGTACAGGTATCTGGTCGTGTCCCGTCCCCCCCCCTTTTTTTTTTTTTTGAAAGAGACTATTGTCTTCCTGATGTGGATGGAACAATAGCTAGCTGTTCTGAATGACATAACAGTTGTACTTGAATTTGAAATAGCATTTTAACCATGACCCCCTTTCTCTATTTCTCCCCTCTTCCTCCTGCTTGGTAGGGACCAAATGCCTCTTTGGGACACTGTGTGTAAACTTCCATACTTTGCTGCCTAAACGTGCATCAGAATACGTGTTTGAAGTACCTGATGTGGCAAGTGCTGAAATAAACACTTTGAACACTTTGAGTCATGAATCCCTGGCTGCTGTTTTTATATTTCAATAATTGATATAACCTATCTGGAAGTTACTTGTCAGAGACCTCATCATGGTGATCTACAATAAATCTTGAATAAAAATAAGCTAGGAAGTTCATGTACCTGTGTGGAATATTTTAAGATTTGTTAAATTCGAATTCTAAGAGCCTGACCTTAGCCTGGCAACAGTAAGTTCTGTAGAACAGCTGAAGGATTTGCTTTATGGTGACTTGGTGTGTAGAGATCATGATTATGCATCTGAAGAGTGTTAAATCTGTCAGATGCTAACTGACTGGACATAGTTAGCTTCAAATAAATACTGATTTCATTTTTTATCATACCTCCAGTGTATTATGCTATATGAGCATGTGGTGGAAATAATACTGTTTCTGTAGCTCTTGTCAATTTTATTATACTGAAAAATGTAAGAGCATTTACATTAGGTTTACTGGTTTTTAATACTAAACAGCTAAAATAAGGAAGTTTTTTGTAATTATTTTTAACTGTCCAAAACTGAGACAGAATTTAGTCCAGAAGGAGCATAGGGAATTGCCTTTTTGGTGGACTGTTGAGTTCAGTAGCATCAAGTATTTCAAAGGTAGAATCTTATCTGTAACGGGAAATTTTTTTTTTTTAATGAAGAATCCTAATGATTAAATACAGAATTACTCAGTAATATTGACCTCTTAAATGTTGTCTTCGCTTTTGTAGAAGACCCTTTTGAGGACTTCTTCGGGGGCAGGCGGGGTCCAAGGGGAAGCAGAAGCAGAGGTGGTGGATCATTTTTCTCTGCCTTTGGTGGATTCCCTGCTTTTGGCAGTGGTTTTTCTTCATTTGACACAGGTAAATATCATAACATTTAACAAGGAATGCAGTTTGGTTTACAAAGGATCTCAATATAATAAGCTGATAAATACTTTTTTAAAAGTTGCCTCCTTCATTCAGGGAATTCTGAGGCTGCTTTTTTTAAATTAAGCTGTTCTCTGTAAAGTCTGAATGTAAATAAAGCTATAGTTACGGTATTTGGTCTACTTGAAAGTTCATGAAAAGTAAACAGACCTCTAGGAGGTAGAACTTTTTGTGTTCTTAATTTTGGTGCTACAGGGTTTTTTTTATAGCTTTAAAATTGTTTTTTTTTTTCTGTTTGCTTTTGGTATTGAGGGTATGATGGCTTTTATTTAAGGTCCTGAAAATACACTGGAAAAATGTGTGCCTAAAACCCATGGTACTACTTAGTATCAGTTTTGGGATAGTCAGTTTGAATGCTGATGTCTGTATCTCAGGAGGTTGCTGAGAGTTGCTGGTAGTCAGTATCCTTTCAAGTGTTAAGATTCTGGGTGTTAGTTGGATGCTAGTGATACAGAACTACTTGTGTCTGCTAACTCAGGGCATCCCAACATCTACATTAAAGCAAAAAATCAGATCCATTAAAGTTACTAGCTTTACCTTGAGTGGAAAGAATGATATAATGGTTTAAGTTCAGCAGACAGGCTGAATGCCTTTTCTTCAGAGAAGGAGATGACGAATGGTTTTTGGATCATGCTGTGCATTTGGAATTTGAACTATGGGTCCATATGGCAGAAATTGATGGGGCTGGAGCCATGTTTTTATTCTCACCCTGGTGTTTAATGCTATTTAGTCACTGATACTGTGTTGATGCAACCACCTAAGGGCATCCTGAAGCTAGGATGTAGTCTGAGTGAATGATAAACTTGGATCCCATGATCATGCAAAAATACATTTTTAGTCAAATACCTTCTTTCCCAATAGGTTTTACTTCGTTTGGTTCACTGGGACACGGAGGCCTTACTTCGTTCTCCTCCACGTCATTTGGTGGCAGTGGGATGGGTAACTTCAAATCAGTATCAACCTCAACAAAAATAGTTAATGGCAGAAAAATTACTACAAAGAGGTAAGTGATATAAATATATTTGTATGAAACTACATGTAGAGACATGCATAGCTATAAATACGTGTATTTAAATATACTATATATACACACATAAATATAGTGATACATGTATGTATATGTATTTTTACTGTTGCTGTTGTGGTCATCACATTACTTGGATTTCTCTGAATGCTTAAAAAAATTTGAAAAGTTTTGTTGGATTCTCTGACTCTTCTTGGCATTGCTGAATTACTTAAAGCTGTAGCATGTGAAAATGGGGAAGATGGTAAACTCCTGATAGTTGAGGAGGGTTCAGATGTGTAAGACCTGCTTTCAGAACTGCTCTGACAAAAAATGAAGGTTGCAACTTGTTTGCTCTTTGAAAGGGACCTGGCAATGGAGCTCTTGCAGGCCTCCAGAACTTCTAGTGTAATGATGCATCTCTTATTATGGTCCTTGACTACTGCCTGCCAAGTCAGCTTGAGCTTCTGGAAGGGAAAAGTGCACTTGGTTTCTGTTGATTGTGAAGCTTTCAACTGGGGATTGGGAAGACACTTAATTTTGCAGACACTGTGAAACTTGAAACAGTTTTCCCTAACATCTGCTCTAGTTTGCTTTTCTAGGCAGTGTTTGGAGTGAAGTTTTTGTGTAAAGTAATTTTCCTATATCTGTTAAGTCAAATAAGCAACTGAAACTTGCTTTGGAGAATATGTTTCCTGTTTGGAAAGTGAATTTTCAAGTACTGCACACAGTGTACCTTCTCACTATTTCATGCTTGTGATAGGGAAATCACTGCATTTGGGAAACCCAAATATTAGCTATAGAGAAACCTACATGGAACATTATGATCAGTAAGTTATAGGAGTACTGAACAAGTAGTTAAATGTAATTTCAGTACTTTATAAAAAAAATTTACAGAAAAGCAAGGGAAAGCCAATTTTTTTGTTTGGTAACTTGTATCCTGTACTTTGAAATGCAAGGTTCTTCTGTGTCCTATTATACTGGAGAGATCCTGTCATCTTGACCACTTAAATGCAGCCTTTGTCATCACATGCTGTTGTGGTCATGATGTTTTTCTGTGAGTGTATTCCAGAAAAATCTGAAAACTGCCCACTTTTGAGGGAATTGTACCAGGTGAGAGACACCAAAGAAAGTATTTACACAAAAGAAGATAAGGCACCATGTTTGTTTTAATATTAAAAAATAGACTAAATCAGGTATGCTGCTGTCATATCTTATGTTAGCATATTTAGAAACCGGGGGGGGAGAAGCAAGAAATGTGGTTAGCCACATCAAGGAAGACATGTTTGCTGTCTCTGAGAAGTCCTGTTACTTTGTAGAATGTCTGCTGACAAGGTGGCTAAGTCTAAAGAAGATTCATATACCAGCATACCCAGTGAAAATCTTCTCTGAGTAATACTTTGCTTCAGCCAAGAAGCCATTTACTCTGTTTTTAATATGGGTGTATTCTCTTCAGTAAGTCTGATCTCCAGAAAAATTCGTAATCATCCATGTGGTTTCGTCATTTGAATCATGAGGAGAGAATTCCCAGATAGTTAAAATTTAGGCATAAATTTAATGTTCTGAAAATAATTTAAACATTCCTTATCTTCCCATTTCTAAAACAACAAAAAAAGCCCAAACCCACAGAGGTCTTTAATAATCTCTCCTTCCAGACAGGGATACTTAAATTTTGCAACGTATCCTGCTGGTCATAAACTTGGTATACAGTAGGTCTCCAAAATAATTGCTCTTTTCAAATTAGAAGTGGATTAAAGACTGTCTTGCGTGCCTTACCTCATGCAAAACTGTCATTGGGTCTAGAATATTATGCATTTAACGAATGGGTAGGTACTAAATGCATCATCAAGATTGTACAGTT